>NC_092759.1:29075955-29385948 GCF_047496795.1 Chiloscyllium punctatum | reverse complement strand
CTGTTTCAGTCCCTCTGTTTCTCGCCCTCTGTTTCTGGCCCTCTGTTTCAGCCCCTCTGTTTCTCGCTCTCTGTTTCAGCCCCTCTGTTTCAGCCCCTCTGTTTCAGCCCCTCTGTTTCAGCCCCTCTGTTTCTCGCCCTCTGTTTCAGCTCCTCTGTTTCATCCCCTCTGTTTCTCGCCCTCTGTTTCAGCCCCTCTGTTTCTCGCCCTCTGTTTCAGCCTCTCTGTTTCTCGCCCTCTGTTTCAGCCCCTCTGTTTCAGCCCCTCTGTTTCAGCCCCTCTATTTCTCGCCCTCTGCATCAGCCGCTTTGTTTCAGCCCCTCTGTTTCAGCCCCTCTTTTTCAGGCCCTCTGTTTCTCGCCCTCTGTTTCTCGCCCTCTGTTTCAGCCCCTCTGTTTCTCTCCCTCTGTTTCAGCCCCTCTGTTTCAGCCCCTCTGATTCAGCCCGTCTGATTCAGCCCCTCTGTTTCTCGCCCTCTGTTCCAGCCACTCTGTTTCAGCCCCTCTGTTTCTTGCCCTCTGTTTCAGCCCTTCTGATTCAGCCCCTCTGATTCAGCCCCTCTGTTTCTCGCCCTCTGTTTCAGCCTCTCTGTTTCTGCCCTTCTGTTTCAGCCTCTCTGTTTCAGCCCCTCTGTTTCTTGCCCTCTGTTTCAGCCCCTCTGTTTCTCGAACTCTGTTTCAGTCCCTCTGTTTCTCGACATCTGTTTCAGCCCCTCTGTTTCGCGCTCTCTGTTTCAGCCCCTCTGTTTCTGCTCCTCTGTTTCTCGCCCTCTGTTTCTGCCCCTCTGTTTCTCGCCCTCTGTTTCAGCCCCTCTGTTTCTCGCCCTCTGTTTCAGCCCCTCTGATTCAGCCCCTCTGTTTCTCGCCCTCTGTTTCAGCCCCTCTGTTTCTCGCCCTCTGTTTCAGCCCCTCTGTTTCAGCCCCTCTGTTTCAGCCCCTCTGTTTCTCGCCCTCTGTTTCAGCCCCTCTGTTTCTCGCCCTCTGTTTCAGCCCCTCTATTTCTCGCCCTCTGTTTCAGCCCCTCTGTTTTAGCCCCACTGTTTCAGCCCCTTTGTTTCAGCCCCTGTTCCTCGCCCTCTGTTTCAGCCGCTCTGTTTCTCGCCCTCTGTATCAGCCCCTCTGTTTCAGCCCCTCTGTTTCAGTCCCTCTGTTTCTCGCCCTCTGTTTCAGCCCGTCTGTTTCAGCCCCTCTGTTTCTCGCCCTCTGTTTCAGCCCCTCTGTTTCTTGCCCTCTGTTTCAGCCACTCTGTTTCTCGCCCTCTGTTTCAGCCTCTCTGTATCTCGCCCTCTGTTTCAGCCCCTCTGTTTCAGCCCCTCTGTTTCAGCCCCTCTGTTTCAGCCCTCTGTTTCTCGCCCTCTGTTTCAGCCCCTCTGTTTCTCGCCCTCTGTTTCAGCCTCTCTGTTTCTCGCCCTCTGTTTCAGCCCCTCTCTTTCAGCCCCTCTGTTTCTCGCCCTCTGTTTCAGCCCCTCTATTTCTCGCCCTCTGTTTCAGCCCCTCTGTTTTAGCCCCACTGTTTCAGCACCTTTGTTTCAGCCCCTCTGTTTCTCGCCCTCTGTTTCAGCCGCTCTGTATCTCGCCCTCTGTATCAGCCCCTCTGTTTCAGCCCCTCTGCTTCAGTCCCTCTGTTTCTCGCCCTCTGTTTCAGCCCCTTTGTTTCAGCCCCTCTGTTTCTCGCCCTCTGTTTCAGCCGCTCTGTTTCTCGCCCTCTGTATCAGCCCCTCTGTTTCAGCCCCTATGTTTCAGTCCCTCTGTATCTCGCCCTCTGTTTCAGCCCCTCTGTTCCAGCCCCTGTGTTTCTCGCCCTCTGTTTCAGCCCCTCTGTTTCTTGCCCTCTGTTTCAGCCACTCTGTTTCTCGCCCTCTGTTTCAGCCTCTCTGTATCTCGCCCTCTGTTTCAGCCCCTCTGTTTCAGCCCCTCTGTTTCAGCCCCTCTGTTTCAGCCCTCTGTTTCTCGCACTCTGTTTCAGCCCCTCTGTTTCTCGCCCTCTGTTTCAGCCCCTCTGTTTCTCGCCCTCTGTTTCAGCCCCTCTGATTCAGCCACTCTGTTGCAGCCCCTCTGATTCAGTCCCTCTGTTTCAGCCCCTCTATTTCAGCCCCTTTGTTTCAGCCCCTCTGTTTCATCCACTCTGTTTCTCGCCCTCTGTTTCTCACCCTCTGTTTCTCGCCCTCTGTTTCAGCCCCTCTGTTTTTCGCCCTCTGTTTCAGCCCCTCTGTTTCTCGCCCTCTGTTTCAGGCTCTCTGTTTCAGCCCGTCTGTTTCAGCCCGTCTGTTTCAGCCCCTCTGTTTCTCGCCCTCTGTTTCTCGCCCGCTGTTTCAGCCCCTTTGTTTCTCGCCCTCTGTTTCAGCCCCTCTGTTTCAGTCCCACTGATTCAGCCCCTCTGATTCAGCCGCTCTGTTTCTCGCCCTCTGTTTCAGCCCCTCTGTTTCAGCCCCTCTGTTTCTGCCCCTCTGTTTCAGCCGCTCTGTTTCTCGCCCTCTGTTTCAGCCCCTCTGTTTTTCGCCCTCTGTTTCAGCCCCTCTGCTTCAGCCCCTCTGATTCAGCCCCTCTGTTTCAGCCCCTCTGTTTCAGCCCCTCTGTTTCTCGCCCTCAGTTTCTGCCCCTCTGTTTCTCGCCCTCTGTTTCAGCCCCTCTGTTTCTCGCCCTCTGTTTCAGCCCCTCTGTTTCAGCCCCTCTGTTTCTCGCACTCTGTTTCTGCCCCGCAATTTCTCGCCCTCTGTTTCAGCCCCTCTGTTTCTCGCCTTCTGTTTCAGCCCCTCTGATTCAGCCCCTCTGTTTCAGCCCTTCTGATTCAGCCCCTCTGATTCAGCCCCTCTGTTTCTTGCCCTCTGTTTCAGCCCCTCTGTTTCAGCCCTTCTGTTTCAGCCACTCTGTTTCAGCCCCTCTGTTTCTCGACCTCTGTTTCAGTCCCTCTGTTTCTCGCCATATGTTTCAGCCCCTCTGTTTCGCGCTCTCTGTTTCAGCCCCTCTGTTTCAGCTCCTCTGTTTCTCGCCCTCTGTTTCTGCCCCTCTGTTTCCCGCCCTCTGTTTCAGCCCCACGGATTAAGCCCCTCTGTTTCAGCCCCTCTGAATCAGCCCCTCTGATTCAGCCCCTCTGTTTCAGCCCCTCTGTTTCAGCCCCTCTGTTTCTCGCCCTCTGTTTCAGCCCCTCTGTTTCTCACCCTCTGTTTCAGAGCCTCTGTTTCAGCCCCTCTGTTTCTCGCTCTCTGTTTCAGCCCCTCTGTTTCTCTCCCTCTGTTTCAGCCCCTCTGATTCTGCCCCTCTGTTTCTCGCCCTCTGTTTCAGCCCCTCTGTTTCTCGCCCCCGTTTCAGCCCCTCTGTTTCTCGCCCTCTGTTTCAGCCCCTCTGTTTCAGCCCCTCTGTTTCTCGCCTTCTGTTTCAGCCCCTCTGTTTCTCGCCCTCTGTTTCAGCCCCTCCGTTTCTCGCCCTCTGTTTCACCCCCTCTATTTCTCGCCCTCTGTTTCAGCCCCTCTGTTTTAGCCCCACTGTTTCAGCACCTTTGTTTCAGCCCCTCTGTTTCTCGCCCTCTGTTTCAGCCGCTCTGTTTCTCGCCCTCTGTATCAGCCCCTCTATTTCAGCCCCACTGTTTCAGTCCCTCTGTTTCTCGCCCTCTGTTTCTGGCCCTCTGTTTCAGCCCCTCTGTTACTCGCTCTCTGTTTCAGCCCCTCTGTTTCAGCCCCTCTGTTTCAGCCCCTCTGTTTCTCGCCCTCTGTTTCAGCCCCTCTGTTTCTTGCCCTCTGTTTCAGCCGCTCTGCTTCTCGCCCTCTGTATCAGCCGCTTTGTTTCAGCCCCTCTGTTTCAGCCCCTCTTTTTCAGCCCCTCTGTTTCTCGCCCTCTGTTTCTCGCCCTCTGTTTCAGCCCCTCTGTTTCAGCCCCTCTGTTTCAGCCCCTCTGTTTCAGCCCCTCTGTTTCTCGCCCTCTGTTTCAGCCCCTCTGTTTCTTGCCCTCTGTTTCAGCCCCTCTGGTTCTCGCCCTCTGTTTCAGCCTCTCTGTTTCTTGCCCTCGGATTCAGCCCCTCTGTTTCAGCCCCTCTGTTTCAGCCCCTCTGTTTCAGCCCCGCTGTTTCTCGCCCTCTGTTTCAGCCTCTCTGATTCAGCCCCTCTGTTTCTCGCCCTCTGTTTCAGCCCCTCTGTTTCTCGCCCTCTGTTTCAGCCCCTCTGTTTCAGCCCCTCTGTTTCAGCCCCTCTGTTTCAGCCCCTCTGTTTCTCGCCCTCTGTTTCAGCTCCTCTGTTTCATCCCCTCTGTTTCTCGCCCTCTGTTTCAGCCCCTCTGTTTCAGCCCCTCTGTTTCAGCCCCTCTGTTTCTCGCCCTCTGTTTCAGCCCCTCTGTTTCTCGCCCTCTGTTTCAGCCCCTTTGTTTCTCGCCCTCTGTTTCAGCCCCTCTGTTTCAGCCCCTCTGATTCAGCCCCTCTGTTTCAGACCCTCTGTTTCAGCCCCTCTGTTTCTCGCCCTCAGTTTCTGCCCCTCTGTTTCAGCCCCTCTGTTTCTCGCTCTCTGTTTCAGCCCCTCTGTTTCAGCCCCTCTGTTTCAGCCCCTCTGTTTCAGCCCCTCTGTTTCTCGCCCTCTGTTTCAGCTCCTCTGTTTCATCCCCTCTGTTTCTCGCCCTCTGTTTCAGCCCCTCTGTTTCTCGCCCTCTGTTTCAGCCTCTCTGTTTCTCGCACTCTGTTTCAGCCCCTCTGTTTCAGCCCCTCTGTTTCAGCCCCTCTATTTCTCGCCCTCTGCATCAGCCGCTTTGTTTCAGCCCCTCTGTTTCAGCCCCTCTTTTTCAGGCCCTCTGTTTCTCGCCCTCTGTTTCTCGCCCTCTGTTTCAGCCCCTCTGTTTCTCTCCCTCTGTTTCAGCCCCTCTGTTTCAGCCCCTCTGTTTCAGCACCTCTGATTCAGCCCGTCTGATTCAGCCCCTCTGTTTCTCGCCCTCTGTTCCAGCCACTCTGTTTCAGCCCCTCTGTTTCTTGCCCTCTGTTTCAGCCCTTCTGATTCAGCCCCTCTGATTCAGCCCCTCTGTTTCTCGCCCTCTGTTTCAGCCTCTCTGTTTCTGCCCTTCTGTTTCAGCCTCTCTGTTTCAGCCCCTCTGTTTCTTGCCCTCTGTTTCAGCCCCTCTGTTTCTCGAACTCTGTTTCAGTCCCTCTGTTTCTCGCCATCTGTTTCAGCCCCTCTGTTTCGCGCTCTCTGTTTCAGCCCCTCTGTTTCTGCTCCTCTGTTTCTCGCCCTCTGTTTCTGCCCCTCTGTTTCTCGCCCTCTGTTTCAGCCCCTCTGTTTCTCGCCCTCTGTTTCAGCCCCTCTGATTCAGCCCCTCTGTTTCTCGCCCTCTGTTTCAGCCCCTCTGTTTCTCGCCCTCTGTTTCAGCCCCTCTGTTTCAGCCCCTCTGTTTCAGCCCCTCTGTTTCTCGCCCTCTGTTTCAGCCCCTCTGTTTCTCGCCCTCGGTTTCAGCCCCTCTATTTCTCGCCCTCTGTTTCAGCCCCTCTGTTTTAGCCCCACTGTTTCAGCCCCTTTGTTTCAGCCCCTGTTCCTCGCCCTCTGTTTCAGCCCCTCTATTTCTCGCCCTCTGTTTCAGCCCCTCTGTTTTAGCCCCACTGTTTCAGCCCCTTTGTTTCAGCCCCTGTTCCTCGCCCTCTGTTTCAGCCGCTCTGTTTCTCGCCCTCTGTATCAGCCCCTCTGTTTCAGCCCCTCTGTTTCAGTCCCTCTGTTTCTCGCCCTCTGTTTCAGCCCCTCTGTTTCAGCCCCTCTGTATTTCGCCCTCTGTTTCAGCCCCTCTGTTTCTTGCCCTCTGTTTCAGCCCCTCTGTTTCAGCCCCTCTGTTTCAGCCCCTCTGTTTCTCGCCCTCTGTTTCAGCCTCTCTGTTTCTCGCCCTCTGTTTCAGCCCCTCTCTTTCAGCCCCTCTGTTTCTCGCCCTCTGTTTCAGCCCCTCTATTTCTCGCCCTCTGTTTCAGCCCCTCTGTTTTAGCCCCACTGTTTCAGCCCCTTTGTTTCAGCCCCTCTGTTTCTCGCCCTCTGTTTCAGCCGCTCTGTATCTCGCCCTCTGTATCAGCCCCTCTGTTTCAGCCCCTCTGTTTCAGTCCCTCTGTTTCTCGCCCTCTGTTTCAGCCCCTTTGTTTCAGCCCCTCTGTTTCTCGCCCTCTGTTTCAGCCGCTCTGTTTCTCGCCCTCTGTATCAGCCCCTCTGTTTCAGCCCCTATGTTTCAGTCCCTCTGTATCTCGCCCTCTGTTTCAGCCCCTCTGTTTCAGCCCCTCTGTTACTCGCCCTCTGTTTCAGCCCCTCTGTTTCTTGCCCTCTGTTTCAGCCACTCTGTTTCTCGCTCTCTGTTTCAGCCTCTCTGTATCTCGCCCTCTGTTTCAGCCCCTCTGTTTCAGCCCCTCTGTTTCAGCCCCTCTGTTTCAGCCCTCTGTTTCTCGCCCTCTGTTTCAGGCCCTCTGTTTCTCGCCCTCTGTTTCAGCCTCTCTGTTTCTCACCCTCTGTTTCAGCCCCTCTCTTTCAGCCCCTCTGTATCTCGCCCTCTGTTTCAGCCCCTCTGTTTCTCGCCCTCTGTATCAGCCGCTTTGTTTCAGCCCCTCTGTTTCAGCCCCTCTTTTTCAGCCCCTCTGTTTCTCGCCCTCTGTTTCTCGCCCTCTGTTTCAGCCCCTCTGTTTCAGCCCCTCTGTTTCAGCCCCTCTGTTTCAGCCCCTCTGTTTCTCGCCCTCTGTTTCAGCCCCTCTGTTTCTTGCCCTCTGTTTCAGCCCCTCTGGTTCTCGCCCTCTGTTTCAGCCTCTCTGTTTCTTGCCCTCGGATTCAGCCCCTCTGTTTCAGCCCCTCTGTTTCAGCCCCTCTGTTTCAGCCCCTCTGTTTCTCGCCCTCTGTTTCAGCCCCTCTGTTTCTCGCCCTCTGTTTCAGCCCCTCTGATTCAGCCACTCTGTTTCAGCCCCTCTGATTCAGCCCCTCTGTTTCAGCCCCTCTATTTCAGCCCCTTTGTTTCAGCCCCTCTGTTTCATCCACTCTGTTTCTCGCCCTCTGTTTCTCACCCTCTGTTTCTCGCCCTCTGTTTCAGCCCCTCTGTTTTTCGCCCTCTGTTTCAGCCCCTCTGTTTCTCGCCCTCTGTTTCAGGCTCTCTGTTTCAGCCCGTCTGTTTCAGCCCCTCTGTTTCAGCCCCTCTGTTTCTCGCCCTCTGTTTCTCGCCCGCTGTTTCAGCCCCTTTGTTTCTCGCCCTCTGTTTCAGCCCCTCTGTTTCAGTCCCACTGATTCAGCCCCTCTGATTCAGCCCCTCTGTTTCTCGCCCTCTGTTTCAGCCCCTCTGTTTCAGCCCCTCTGTTTCTGCCCCTCTGTTTCAGCCGCTCTGTTTCTCGCCCTCTGTTTCAGCCCCTCTGTTTTTCGCCCTCTGTTTCAGCCCCTCTGTTTCAGCCCCTCTGATTCAGCCCCTCTGTTTCAGCCCCTCTGTTTCAGCCCCTCTGTTTCTCGCCCTCAGTTTCTGCCCCTCTGTTTCTCGCCCTCTGTTTCAGCCCCTCTGTTTCTCGCCCTCTGTTTCAGCCCCTCTGTTTCAGCCCCTCTGTTTCTCGCACTCTGTTTCTGCCCCTCAGTTTCTCGCCCTCTGTTTCAGCCCCTCTGTTTCTCGCCTTCTGTTTCAGCCCCTCTGATTCAGCCCCTCTGTTTCAGCCCTTCTGATTCAGCCCCTCTGATTCAGCCCCTCTGTTTCTCGCCCTCTGTTTCAGCCCCTCTGTTTCAGCCCTTCTGTTTCAGCCACTCTGTTTCAGCCCCTCTGTTTCTTGCCCTCTGTTTCAGCCCCTCTGTTTCTCGACCTCTGTTTCAGTCCCTCTGTTTCTCGCCATATGTTTCAGCCCCTCTGTTTCGCGCTCTCTGTTTCAGCCCCTCTGTTTCAGCTCCTCTGTTTCTCGCCCTCTGTTTCTGCCCCTCTGTTTCTCGCCCTCTGTTTCAGCCCCACTGATTAAGCCCCTCTGTTTCAGCCCCTCTGAATCAGCCCCTCTGATTCAGCCCCTCTGTTTCAGCCCCTCTGATTCAGCCCCTCTGTTTCTCGCCCTCTGTTTCAGCCCCTCTGTTTCTCGCCCTTTGTTTCAGCCCCTCTGTTTCAGCCCCTCTGTTTCAGCCCCTCTGTTTCAGCCCCTCTGTTTCAGCCCCTCTGTTTCTCGCCCTCTGTTTCAGCCCCTCTGTTTCTCGCCCTCTGTTTCAGCCCCTCTATTTCTCGCCCTCTGTTTCAGCCCCTCTGTTTTAGCCCCACTGTTTCAGCCCCTTTGTTTCAGCCCCTGTTCCTCGCCCTCTGTTTCAGCCGCTCTGTTTCTCACCCTCTGTATCAGCCCCTCTGTTTCAGCCCCTCTGTTTCAGTCCCTCTGTTTCTCGCCCTCTGTTTCAGCCCCTCTGTTTCAGCCCCTCTGTTTCTTGCCCTCTGTTTCAGCCACTCTGTTTCTCGCCCTCTGTTTCAGCCTCTCTGTATCTCGCCCTCTGTTTCAGCCCCTCTGTTTCAGCCCCTCTGTTTCAGCCCCTCTGTTTCAGCCCTCTGTTTCTCGCCCTCTGTTTCAGGCCCTCTGTTTCTCGCCCTCTGTTTCAGCCCCTCTGTTTCAGCCCCTCTGTTTCAGCCCCTCTCTTTCAGCCCCTCTGTTTCTCGCCCTCTGTTTCAGCCCCTCTATTTCTCGCCCTCTGTTTCAGCCCCTCTGTTTTAGCCCCACTGTTTCAGCCCCTTTTTTTCAGCCCCTCTGTTTCTCGCCCTCTGTTTCAGCCGCTCTGTATCTCGCCCTCTGTATCAGCCCCTCTGTTTCAGCCCCTCTGTTTCAGTCCCTCTGTTTCTCGCCCTCTGTTTCAGCCCCTCTTTTTCAGCCCCTCTGTTTCTCGCCCTCTGTTTCAGCCACTCTGTTTCTCGCCCTCTCTTTCAGCCTCTCTGTATCTCGCCCTCTGTTTCAGCCCCTCTGTTTCAGCCCCTCTGTTTCAGCCCCTCTGTTTCTCGAACTCTGTTTCAGCCGCTCTGTTTCTCGCCCTCTGTATCAGCCCCTCTGTTTCAGCCCCTCTGTTTCAGTCCCTCTGTTTCTCGCCCTCTGTTTCAGCCCCTCTGTTTCAGCCCCTCTGTTTCTCGCCCTCTGTTTCAGCCCCTCTGTTTCTTGCCCTCTGTTTCAGCCACTCTGTTTCTCGCCCTCTGTTTCAGCCTCTCTGTATCTCGCCCTCTGTTTCAGCCCCTCTGTTTCAGCCCCTCTGTTTCAGCCCCTCTGTTTCAGCCCTCTGTTTCTCGCCATCTGTTTCAGGCCCTCTGTTTCTCGCCCTCTGTTTCAGCCTCTCTGTATCTCGCCCTCTGTTTCAGCCCCTCTGTTTCAGCCCCTCTGTTTCAGCCCCTCTCTTTCAGCCCCTCTGTTTCTCGCCCTCTGTTTCAGCCCCTCTATTTCTCGCCCTCTGTTTCAGCCCCTCTGTTTTAGCCCCACTGTTTCAGCCCCTTTGTTTCAGCCCCTCTGTTTCTCGCCCTCTGTTTCAGCCGCTCTGTATCTCGCCCTCTGTATCAGCCCCTCTGTTTCAGCCCCTCTGTTTCAGTCCCTCTGTTTCTCGCCCTCTGTTTCAGCCCCTTTGTTTCAGCCCCTCTGTTTCTCGCCCTCTGTTTCAGCCGCTCTGTTTCTCGCCCTCTGTATCAGCCCCTCTGTTTCAGCCCCTATGTTTCAGTCCCTCTGTATCTCGCCCTCTGTTTCAGCCCCTCTGTTTCAGCCCCTCTATTTCTCGCCCTCTGTTTCAGCCCCTCTGTTTCTTGCCCTCTGTTTCAGCCACTCTGTTTCTCGCCCTCTGTTTCAGCCTCTCTGTATCTCGCCCTCTGTTTCAGCCCCTCTGTTTCAGCCCCTCTGTTTCAGCCCCTCTGTTTCAGCCCTCTGTTTCTCGCCCTCTGTTTCAGGCCCTCTGTTTCTCGCCCTCTGTTTCAGCCTCTCTGTTTCTCACCCTCTGTTTCAGCCCCTCTCTTTCAGCCCCTCTGTATCTCGCCCTCTGTTTCAGCCCCTCTGTTTCTCGCCCTCTGTATCAGCCGCTTTGTTTCAGCCCCTCTGTTTCAGCCCCTCTTTTTCAGCCCCTCTGTTTCTCGCCCTCTGTTTCTCGCCCTCTGTTTCAGCCCCTCTGTTTCAGCCCCTCTGTTTCAGCCCCTCTGTTTCAGCCCCTCTGTTTCTCGCCCTCTGTTTCAGCCCCTCTGTTTCTTGCCCTCTGTTTCAGCCCCTCTGTTTCTCGCCCTCTGTTTCAGCCTCTCTGTTTCTTGCCCTCGGATTCAGCCCCTCTGTTTCAGCCCCTCTGTTTCAGCCCCTCTGTTTCAGCCCCTCTGTTTCTCGCCCTCTGTTTCAGCCCCTCTGTTTCTCGCCCTCTGTTTCAGCCCCTCTGATTCAGCCCCTCTGTTTCAGCCCCTCTGATTCAGCCCCTCTGTTTCAGCCCCTCTATTTCAGCCCCTTTGTTTCAGCCCCTCTGTTTCATCCACTCTGTTTCTCGCCCTCTGTTTCTCACCCTCTGTTTCTCGCCCTCTGTTTCAGCCCCTCTGTTTTTCGCCCTCTGTTTCAGCCCCTCTGTTTCTCGCCCTCTGTTTCAGGCTCTCTGTTTCAGCCCGTCTGTTTCAGCCCCTCTGTTTCAGCCCCTCTGTTTCTCGCCCTCTGTTTCTCGCCCGCTGTTTCAGCCCCTTTGTTTCTCGCCCTCTGTTTCAGCCCCTCTGTTTCAGTCCCACTGATTCAGCCCCTCTGATTCAGCCCCTCTGATTCTCGCCCTCTGTTTCAGCCCCTCTGTTTCAGCCCCTCTGTTTCTGCCCCACTGTTTCAGCCGCTCTAATTCTCGCCCTCTGTTTCAGCCCCTCTGTTTTTCGCCCTCTGTTTCAGCCCCTCTGTTTCAGCCCCTCTGATTCAGCCCCTCTGTTTCAGCCCCTCTGTTTCAGCCCCTCTGTTTCTCGCCCTCAGTTTCTGCCCCTCTGTTTCTCGCCCTCTGTTTCAGCCCCTCTGTTTCTCGCACTCTGTTTCAGCCCCTCTGTTTCTCGCACTCTGTTTCTGCCCCTCAGTTTCTCGCCCTCTGTTTCAGCCCCTCTGTTTCTCGCCCTCTGTTTCAGCCCCTCTGTTTCAGCCCTTCTGTTTCAGCCACTCTGTTTCAGCCCCTCTGTTTCTTGCCCTCTGTTTCAGCCCCTCTGTTTCTCGACCTCTGTTTCAGTCCCTCTGTTTCTCGCCATATGTTTCAGCCCCTCTGTTTCGCGCACTCTGTTTCAGCCCCTCTGTTTCAGCTCCTCTGTTTCTCGCCCTCTGTTTCTGCCCCTCTGTTTCTCGCCCTCTGTTTCAGCCCCACTGATTAAGCCCCTCTGTTTCAGCCCCTCTGAATCAGCCCCTCTGATTCAGCCCCTCTGTTTCAGCCCCTCTGATTCAGCCCCTCTGTTTCTCGCCCTCTGTTTCAGCCCCTCTGTTTCTCGCCCTTTGTTTCAGCCCCTCTGTTTCAGCCCCTCTGTTTCAGCCCCTCTGTTTCAGCCCCTCTGTTTCAGCCCCTCT
Organism: Chiloscyllium punctatum; assembly: GCF_047496795.1. Taxonomy (NCBI): domain Eukaryota; kingdom Metazoa; phylum Chordata; class Chondrichthyes; order Orectolobiformes; family Hemiscylliidae; genus Chiloscyllium; species Chiloscyllium punctatum. The sequence goes on along the minus strand of NC_092759.1, from coordinate 29,374,509 downwards.
GTTTCTCGCCCTCTGTTTCAGCCCCTCTGTTTCTCGCCCTCTGTTTCAGCCCCTCTATTTCTCGCCCTCTGTTTCAGCCCCTCTGTTTTAGCCCCACTGTTTCAGCCCCTTTGTTTCAGCCCCTGTTCCTCGCCCTCTGTTTCAGCCGCTCTGTTTCTCGCCCTCTGTATCAGCCCCTCTGTTTCAGCCCCTCTGTTTCAGTCCCTCTGTTTCTCGCACTCTGTTTCAGCCCCTCTGTTTCAGCCCCTCTGTTTCTCGCCCTCTGTTTCAGCCCCTCTGTTTCTTGCCCTCTGTTTCAGCCACTCTGTTTCTCGCCCTCTGTTTCAGCCTCTCTGTATCTCGCCCTCTGTTTCAGCCCCTCTGTTTCAGCCCCTCTGTTTCAGCCCCTCTGTTTCAGCCCTCTGTTTCTCGCCCTCTGTTTCAGGCCCTCTGTTTCTCGCCCTCTGTTTCAGCCTCTCTGTTTCTCGCCCTCTGTTTCAGCCCCTCTCTTTCAGCCCCTCTGTTTCTCGCCCTCTGTTTCAGCCCCTCTATTTCTCGCCCTCTGTTTCAGCCCCTCTGTTTTAGCCCCACTGTTTCAGCCCCTTTGTTTCAGCCCCTCTGTTTCTCGCCCTCTGTTTCAGCCGCTCTGTATCTCGCCCTCTGTATCAGCCCCTCTCTTTCAGCCCCTCTGTTTCAGTCCCTCTGTTTCTCGCCCTGTTTCAGCCCCTTTGTTTCAGCCCCTCTGTTTCTCGCCCTCTGTTTCAGCCGCTCTGTTTCTCGCCCTCTGTATCAGCCCCTCTGTTTCAGCCCCTATGTTTCAGTCCCTCTGTATCTCGCCCTCTGTTTCAGCCCCTCTGTTTCTCGCCCTCTGTATCAGCCGCTTTGTTTCAGCCCCTCTGTTTCAGCCCCTCTTTTTCAGCCCCTCTGTTTCTCGCCCTCTGTTTCTCGCCCTCTGTTTCAGCCCCTCTGTTTCAGCCCCTGTGTTTCAGCCCCTCTGTTTCTTGCCCTCTGTTTCAGCCGCTCTGGTTCTCGCCCTCTGTTTCAGCCTCTCTGTTTCTTGCCCTCGGATTCAGCCCCTCTGTTTCAGCCCCTCTGTTTCAGCCCCTCTGTTTCAGCCCCTCTGTTTCTCGCCCTCTGTTTCAGCCCCTCTGTTTCTCGCCCTCTGTTTCAGCCCCTCTGATTCAGCCACTCTGTTTCAGCCCCTCTGATTCAGCCCCTCTGTTTCAGCCCCTCTATTTCAGCCCCTTTGTTTCAGCCCCTCTGTTTCATCCACTCTGTTTCTCGCCCTCTGTTTCTCACCCTCTGTTTCTCGCCCTCTGTTTCAGCCCCTCTGTTTTTCGCCCTCTGTTTCAGCCCCTCTGTTTCTCGCCCTCTGTTTCAGGCTCTCTGTTTCAGCCCGTCTGTTTCAGCCCCTCTGTTTCAGCCCCTCTGTTTCTCGCCCTCTGTTTCTCGCCCGCTGTATCAGCCCCTTTGTTTCTCGCCCTCTGTTTCAGCCCCTCTGTTTCAGTCCCACTGATTCAGCCCCTCTGATTCAGCCCCTCTGTTTCTCGCCCTCTGTTTCAGCCCCTCTGTTTCAGCCCCTCTGTTTCTGCCCCTCTGTTTCAGCCGCTCTGTTTCTCGCCCTCTGTTTCAGCCCCTCTGTTTTTCGCCCTCTGTTTCAGCCCCTCTGGTTCAGCCCCTCTGATTCAGCCCCTCTGTTTCAGCCCCTCTGTTTCAGCCCCTCTGTTTCTCGCCCTCAGTTTCTGCCCCTCTGTTTCTCGCCCTCTGTTTCAGCCCCTCTGTTTCTCGCCCTCTGTTTCAGCCCCTCTGTTTCAGCCCCTCTGTTTCTCGCACTCTGTTTCTGCCCCTCAGTTTCTCGCCCTCTGTTTCAGCCCCTCTGTTTCTTGCCCTCTGTTTCAGCCCCTCTGGTTCTCGCCCTCTGTTTCAGCCTCTCTGTTTCTTGCCCTTGGATTCAGCCCCTCTGTTTCAGCCCCTCTGTTTCAGCCCCTCTGTTTCTCGCCCTCTGTTTCAGCCCCTCTGTTTCTCGCCCTCTGTTTCAGCCCCTCTGATTCAGCCACTCTGTTTCAGCCCCTCTGATTCAGCCCCTCTGTTTCAGCCCCTCTATTTCAGCCCCTTTGTTTCAGCCCCTCTGTTTCATCCACTCTGTTTCTTGCCCTCTGTTTCTCACCCTCTGTTTCTCGCCCTCTGTTTCAGCCCCTCTGTTTTTCGCCCTCTGTTTCAGCCCCTCTGTTTCTCGCCCTCTGTTTCAGGCTCTCTGTTTCAGCCCGTCTGTTTCAGCCCCTCTGTTTCAGCCCCTCTGTTTCTCGCCCTCTGTTTCTCGCCCGCTGTTTCAGCCCCTTTGTTTCTCGCCCTCTGTTTCAGCCCCTCTGTTTCAGTCCCACTGATTCAGCCCCTCTGATTCAGCCCCTCTGTTTCTGCCCCTCTGTTTCAGCCGCTCTGTTTCTCGCCCTCTGTTTCAGCCCCTCTGTTTTTCGCCCTCTGTTTCAGCCCCTCTGTTTCAGCCCCTCTGATTCAGCCCCTCTGTTTCAGCCCCTCTGTTTCAGCCCCTCTGTTTCTCGCCCTCAGTTTCTGCCCCTCTGTTTCTCGCCCTCTGTTTCAGCCCCTCTGTTTCTCGCCCTCTGTTTCAGCCCCTCTGTTTCAGCCCCTCTGTTTCTCGCACTCTGTTTCTGCCCCTCAGTTTCTCGCCCTCTGTTTCAGCCCCTCTGTTTCTCGCCTTCTGTTTCAGCCCCTCTGATTCAGCCCCTCTGTTTCAGCCCTTCTGATTCAGCCCCTCTGATTCAGCCCCTCTGTTTCTCGCCCTCTGTTTCAGCCCCTCTGTTTCAGCCCTTCTGTTTCAGCCACTCTGTTTCAGCCCCTCTGTTTCTTGCCCTCTGTTTCAGCCCCTCTGTTTCTCGACCTCTGTTTCAGTCCCTCTGTTTCTCGCCATATGTTTCAGCCCCTCTGTTTCGCGCTCTCTGTTTCAGCCCCTCTGTTTCAGCTCCTCAGTTTCTCGCCCTCTGTTTCTGCCCCTCTGTTTCTCGCCCTCTGTTTCAGCCCCACTGATTAAGCCCCTCTGTTTCAGCCCCTCTGAATCAGCCCCTCTGATTCAGCCCCTCTGTTTCAGCCCCTCTATTTCAGCCCCTCTGTTTCTCGCCCTCTGTTTCAGCCCCTCTGTTTCTCACCCTCTGTTTCAGAGCCTCTGTTTCAGCCCCTCTGTTTCTCGCTCTCTGTTTCAGCCCCTCTGTTTCTCTCCCTCTGTTTCAGCCCCTCTGATTCAGCCCCTCTGTTTCTCGCCCTCTGTTTCAGCCCCTCTGTTTGTCGCCCCCGTTTCAGTCCCTCTGTTTCTCGCCCTCTGTTTCAGCCCCTCTGTTTCAGCCCCTCTGTTTCTCGCCCTCTGTTTCAGCCCCTCTGTTTCTTGCCCTCTGTTTCAGCCACTCTGTTTCTCGCCCTCTGTTTCAGCCTCTCTGTATCTCGCCCTCTGTTTCAGCCCCTCTGTTTCAGCCCCTCTGTTTCAGCCCCTCTGTTTCAGCCCTCTGTTTCTCGCCCTCTGTTTCAGGCCCTCTGTTTCTCGCCCTCTGTTTCAGCCTCTCTGTTTCTCGCCCTCTGTTTCAGCCCCTCTCTTTCACCCCCTCTGTATCTCGCCCTCTGTTTCAGCCCCTCTGTTTCTCGCCCACTGTATCAGCCACTTTGTTTCAGCCCCTCTGTTTCAGCCACTCTTTTTCAGCCCCTCTGTTTCAGCCCTTCTGATTCAGCCCCTCTGATTCAGCCCTTCTGTTTCTCGCCCTCTGTTTCAGCCCCTCTGTTTCAGCCCTTCTGTTTCAGCCACTCTGTTTCAGCCCCTCTGTTTCTTGCCCTCTGTTTCAGCCCCTCTGTTTCTCGACCTCTGTTTCAGTCCCTCTGTTTCTCGCCATATGTTTCAGCCCCTCTGTTTCTCGCCCTCTGTTTCTGCCCCTCTGTTTCCCGCCCTCTGTTTCAGCCCCACGGATTAAGCCCCTCTGTTTCAGCCCCTCTGAATCAGCCCCTCTGATTCAGCCCCTCTGTTTCAGCCCCTCTGTTTCAGCCCCTCTGTTTCTCGCCCTCTGTTTCAGCCCCTCTGTTTCTCACCCTCTGTTTCAGAGCCTCTGTTTCAGCCCCTCTGTTTCTCGCTCTCTGTTTCAGCCCCTCTGTTTCTCTCCCTCTGTTTCAGCCCCTCTGATTCAGCCCCTCTGTTTCTCGCCCTCTGTTTCAGCCCTCTGTTTCTCGCCCCCGTTTCAGCCCCTCTGTTTCTCGCCCTCTGTTTCAGCCCCTCTGTTTCAGCCCCTCTGTTTCTCGCCTTCTGTTTCAGCCCCTCTGTTTCTCGCCCTCTGTTTCAGCCACTCTGTTTCTCGCCCTCTGTTTCAGCCCCTCTATTTCTCGCCCTCTGTTTCAGCCCCTCTGTTTTAGCCCCACTGTTTCAGCACCTTTGTTTCAGCCCCTCTGTTTCTCGCCCTCTGTTTCAGCCGCTCTGTTTCTCGCCCTCTGTATCAGCCCCTCTGTTTCAGCCCCACTGTTTCAGTCCCTCTGTTTCTCGCCCTCTGTTTCTGGCCCTCTTTTTCAGCTCCTCTGTTACTCGCTCTCTGTTTCAGCCCCTCTGTTTCAGCCCCTCTGTTTCAGCCCCTCTGTTTCTCGCCCTCTGTTTCAGCCCCTCTGTTTCTTGCCCTCTGTTTCAGCCGCTCTGTTTCTCGCCCTCTGTATCAGCCGCTTTGTTTCAGCCCCTCTGTTTCAGCCCCTCTTTTTCAGCCCCTCTGTTTCTCGCCCTCTGTTTCTCGCCCTCTGTTTCAGCCCCTCTGTTTCAGCCCCTCTGTTTCAGCCCCTCTGTTTCTCGCCCCCGTTTCAGTCCCTCTGTTTCTCGCCCTCTGTTTCAGCCCCTCTGTTTCAGCCCCTCTGTTTCTCGCCCTCTGTTTCAGCCCCTCTGTTTCTTGCCCTCTGTTTCAGCCACTCTGTTTCTCGCCCTCTGTTTCAGCCTCTCTGTATCTCGCCCTCTGTTTCAGCCCCTCTGTTTCAGCCCCTCTGTTTCAGCCCCTCTGTTTCAGCCCTCTGTTTCTCGCCCTCTGTTTCAGGCCCTCTGTTTCTCGCCCTCTGTTTCAGCCTCTCTGTTTCTCGCCCTCTGTTTCAGCCCCTCTCTTTCACCCCCTCTGTATCTCGCCCTCTGTTTCAGCCCCTCTGTTTCTCGCCCACTGTATCAGCCGCTTTGTTTCAGCCCCTCTGTTTCAGCCCCTCTTTTTCAGCCCCTCTGTTTCTCGCCCTCTGTTTCTCGCCCTCTGTTTCAGCCCCTCTGTTTCAGCCCCTCTGTTTCAGCCCCTCTGTTTCAGCCCCTCTGTTTCTCGCCCTCTGCTTCAGCCCCTCTGTTTCTTGCCCTCTGTTTCAGCCCCTCTGGTTCTCGCCCTCTGTTTCAGCCCCTCTGATTCAGCCACTCTGTTTCAGCCCCTCTGATTCAGTCCCTCTGTTTCAGCCCCTCTATTTCAGCCCCTTTGTTTCAGCCCCTCTGTTTCATCCACTCTGTTTCTCGCCCTCTGTTTCTCACCCTCTGTTTCTCGCCCTCTGTTTCAGCCCCTCTGTTTTTCGCCCTCTGTTTCAGCCCCTCTGTTTCTTGTCCTCGGATTCAGCCCCTCTGTTTCAGCCCCTCTATTTCAGCCCCTCTGTTTCAGCCCCTCTGTTTCTCGCCCTCTGTTTCAGCCCCTCTGTTTCTCGCCCTCTGTTTCAGCCCCTCTGATTCAGCCACTCTGTTTCAGCACCTCTGATTCAGTCCCTCTGTTTCAGCCCCTCTATTTCAGCCCCTTTGTTTCAGCCCCTCTGTTTCATCCACTCTGTTTCTCGCCCTCTGTTTCTCACCCTCTGTTTCTCGCCCTCTGTTTCAGCCCCTCTGTTTTTCGCCCTCTGTTTCAGCCCCTCTGTTTCTCGCCCTCTGTTTCAGGCTCTCTGTTTCAGCCCGTCTGTTTCAGCCCCTCTGTTTCAGCCCCTCTGTTTCTCGCCCTCTGTTTCTCGCCCGCTGTTTCAGCCCCTTTGTTTCTCGCCCTCTGTTTCAGCCCCTCTGTTTCAGTCCCACTGATTCAGCCCCTCTGATTCAGCCGCTCTGTTTCTCGCCCTCTGTTTCAGCCCCTCTGTTTCAGCCCCTCTGTTTCTGCCCCTCTGTTTCAGCCGCTCTGTTTCTCGCCTTCTGTTTCAGCCCCTCTGTTTTTCGCCCTCTGTTTCAGCCCCTCTGCTTCAGCCCCTCTGATTCAGCCCCTCTGTTTCAGCCCCTCTGTTTCAGCCCCTCTGTTTCTCGCCCTCAGTTTCTGCCCCCCTGTTACTCGCCCTCTGTTTCAGCCCCTCTGTTTCTCGCCCTCTGTTTCAGCCCCTCTGTTTCAGCCCCTCTGTTTCTCGCACTCTGTTTCTGCCCCTCAGTTTCTCGCCCTCTGTTTCAGCCCCTCTGTTTCTCGCCTTCTGTTTCCGCCCCTCTGATTCTGCCCCTCTGTTTCAGCCCTTCTGATTCAGCCCCTCTGATTCAGCCCCTCTGTTTCTCGCCCTCTGTTTCAGCCCCTCTGTTTCAGCCCTTCTGTTTCAGCCACTCTGTTTCAGCCCCTCTGTTTCTCGACCTCTGTTTCAGTCCCTCTGTTTCAGCTCCTCTGTTTCTCGCCCTCTGTTTCTGCCCCTCTGTTTCCCGCCCTCTGTTTCCGCCCCACGGATTAAGCCCCTCTGTTTCAGCCCCTCTGAATCAGCCCCTCTGATTCAGCCCCTCTGTTTCAGCCACTCTGTTTCAGCCCTTCTGTTTCTCGCCCTCTGTTTCAGCCCCTCTGTTTCTCACCCTCTGTTTCAGAGCCTCTGTTTCAGCCCCTCTGTTTCTCGCTCTCTGTTTCAGCCCCTCTGTTTCTCGCCCTCTGTTTCAGCCCCTCTGTTTCAGCCCCTCTGTTTCAGCCCCTCTGTTTCAGCCCTCTGTTTCTCGCCCTCTGTTTCAGGCCCTCTGTTTCTCGCCCTCTGTTTCAGCCTCTCTGTTTCTCACCCTCTGTTTCAGCCCCTCTCTTTCAGCCCCTCTGTATCTCGCCCTCTGTTTCAGCCCCTCTGTTTCTCGCCCTCTGTATCAGCCGCTTTGTTTCAGCCCCTCTGTTTCAGCCCCTCTTTTTCAGCCCCTCTGTTTCTCGCCCTCTGTTTCTCGCCCTCTGTTTCAGCCCCTCTGTTTCAGCCCCTCTGTTTCAGCCCCTCTGTTTCTCGCCCTCTGTTTCAGCCCCTCTGTTTCTTGCCCTCTGTTTCAGCCCCTCTGGTTCTCGCCCTCTGTTTCAGCCTCTCTGTTTCTTGCCCTCGGATTCAGCCCCTCTGTTTCAGCCCCTCTGTTTCAGCCCCTCTGTTTCAGCCCCTCTGTTTCTCGCCCTCTGTTTCAGCCCCTCTGTTTCTCGCCCTCTGTTTCAGCCCCTCTGATTCAGCCCCTCTGTTTCAGCCCCTCTGATTCAGCCCCTCTGTTTCAGCCCCTCTATTTCAGCCCCTTTGTTTCAGCCCCTCTGTTTCATCCACTCTGTTTCTCGCCCTCTGTTTCTCACCCTCTGTTTCTCGCCCTCTGTTTCAGCCCCTCTGTTTTTCGCCCTCTGTTTCAGCCCCTCTGTTTCTCGCCCTCTGTTTCAGGCTCTCTGTTTCAGCCCGTCTGTTTCAGCCCCTCTGTTTCAGCCCCTCTGTTTCTCGCCCTCTGTTTCTCGCCCGCTGTATCAGCCCCTTTGTTTCTCGCCCTCTGTTTCAGCCCCTCTGTTTCAGTCCCACTGATTCAGCCCCTCTGATTCAGCCCCTCTGATTCTCGCCCTCTGTTTCAGCCCCTCTGTTTCAGCCCCTCTGTTTCTGCCCCACTGTTTCAGCCGCTCTAATTCTCGCCCTCTGTTTCAGCCCCTCTGTTTTTCGCCCTCTGTTTCAGCCCCTCTGTTTCAGCCCCTCTGATTCAGCCCCTCTGTTTCAGCCCCTCTGTTTCAGCCCCTCTGTTTCTCGCCCTCAGTTTCTGCCCCTCTGTTTCTCGCCCTCTGTTTCAGCCCCTCTGTTTCTCGCCCTCTGTTTCAGCCCCTCTGTTTCTCGCACTCTGTTTCTGCCCCTCAGTTTCTCGCCCTCTGTTTCAGCCCCTCTGTTTCTCGCCCTCTGTTTCAGCCCCTCTGTTTCAGCCCTTCTGTTTCAGCCACTCTGTTTCAGCCCCTCTGTTTCTTGCCCTCTGTTTCAGCCCCTCTGTTTCTCGACCTCTGTTTCAGTCCCTCTGTTTCTCGCCATATGTTTCAGCCCCTCTGTTTCGCGCACTCTGTTTCAGCCCCTCTGTTTCAGCTCCTCTGTTTCTCGCCCTCTGTTTCTGCCCCTCTGTTTCTCGCCCTCTGTTTCAGCCCCACTGATTAAGCCCCTCTGTTTCAGCCCCTCTGAATCAGCCCCTCTGATTCAGCCCCTCTGTTTCAGCCCCTCTGTTTCAGCCCCTCTGTTTCAGCCCCTCTGTTTCAGCCCCTCTGTTTCAGCCCCTCTGTTTCTCGCCCTCTGCTTCAGCCCCTCTGTTTCTTGCCCTCTGTTTCAGCCCCTCTGGTTCTCGCCCTCTGTTTCAGCCCCTCTGATTCAGCCACTCTGTTTCAGCCCCTCTGATTCAGTCCCTCTGTTTCAGCCCCTCTATTTCAGCCCCTTTGTTTCAGCCCCTCTGTTTCATCCACTCTGTTTCTCGCCCTCTGTTTCTCACCCTCTGTTTCTCGCCCTCTGTTTCAGCCCCTCTGTTTTTCGCCCTCTGTTTCAGCCCCTCTGTTTCTTGTCCTCGGATTCAGCCCCTCTGTTTCAGCCCCTCTATTTCAGCCCCTCTGTTTCAGCCCCTCTGTTTCTCGCCCTCTGTTTCAGCCCCTCTGTTTCTCGCCCTCTGTTTCAGCCCCTCTGATTCAGCCACTCTGTTTCAGCACCTCTGATTCAGTCCCTCTGTTTCAGCCCCTCTATTTCAGCCCCTTTGTTTCAGCCCCTCTGTTTCATCCACTCTGTTTCTCGCCCTCTGTTTCTCACCCTCTGTTTCTCGCCCTCTGTTTCAGCCCCTCTGTTTTTCGCCCTCTGTTTCAGCCCCTCTGTTTCTCGCCCTCTGTTTCAGGCTCTCTGTTTCAGCCCGTCTGTTTCAGCCCCTCTGTTTCAGCCCCTCTGTTTCTCGCCCTCTGTTTCTCGCCCGCTGTTTCAGCCCCTTTGTTTCTCGCCCTCTGTTTCAGCCCCTCTGTTTCAGTCCCACTGATTCAGCCCCTCTGATTCAGCCGCTCTGTTTCTCGCCCTCTGTTTCAGCCCCTCTGTTTCAGCCCCTCTGTTTCTGCCCCTCTGTTTCAGCCGCTCTGTTTGTCGCCTTCTGTTTCAGCCCCTCTGTTTTTCGCCCTCTGTTTCAGCCCCTCTGCTTCAGCCCCTCTGATTCAGCCCCTCTGTTTCAGCCCCTCTGTTTCAGCCCCTCTGTTTCTCGCCCTCAGTTTCTGCCCCCCTGTTTCTCGCCCTCTGTTTCAGCCCCTCTGTTTCTCGCCCTCTGTTTCAGCCCCTCTGTTTCAGCCCCTCTGTTTCTCCTACTCTGTATCTGCCCCTCAGTTTCTCGCCCTCTGTTTCAGCCCCTCTGTTTCTCGCCTTCTGTTTCCGCCCCTCTGATTCAGCCCCTCTGTTTCAGCCCTTCTGATTCAGCCCCTCTGATTCAGCCCCTCTGTTTCTCGCCCTCTGTTTCAGCCCCTCTGTTTCAGCCCTTCTGTTTCAGCCACTCTGTTTCAGCCCCTCTGTTTCTCGACCTCTGTTTCAGTCCCTCTGTTTCAGCTCCTCTGTTTCTCGCCCTCTGTTTCTGCCCCTCTGTTTCCCGCCCTCTGTTTCAGCCCCACGGATTAAGCCCCTCTGTTTCAGCCCCTCTGAATCAGCCCCTCTGATTCAGCCCCTCTGTTTCAGCCACTCTGTTTCAGCCCTTCTGTTTCTCGCCCTCTGTTTCAGCCCCTCTGTTTCTCACCCTCTGTTTCAGAGCCTCTGTTTCAGCCCCTCTGTTTCTCGCTCTCTGTTTCAGCCCCTCTGTTTCTCGCCCTCTGTTTCAGCCCCTCTGTTTCAGCCCCTCTGTTTCAGCCCCTCTGTTTCAGCCCTCTGTTTCTCGCCCTCTGTTTCAGGCCCTCTGTTTCTCGCCCTCTGTTTCAGCCTCTCTGTTTCTCACCCTCTGTTTCAGCCCCTCTCTTTCAGCCCCTCTGTATCTCGCCCTCTGTTTCAGCCCCTCTGTTTCTCGCCCTCTGTATCAGCCGCTTTGTTTCAGCCCCTCTGTTTCAGCCCCTCTTTTTCAGCCCCTCTGTTTCTCGCCCTCTGTTTCTCGCCCTCTGTTTCAGCCCCTCTGTTTCAGCCCCTCTGTTTCAGCCCCTCTGTTTCAGCCCCTCTGTTTCTCGCCCTCTGTTTCAGCCCCTCTGTTTCTTGCCCTCTGTTTCAGCCCCTCTGGTTCTCGCCCTCTGTTTCAGCCTCTCTGTTTCTTGCCCTCGGATTCAGCCCCTCTGTTTCAGCCCCTCTGTTTCAGCCCCTCTGTTTCAGCCCCTCTGTTTCTCGCCCTCTGTTTCAGCCCCTCTGTTTCTCGCCCTCTGTTTCAGCCCCTCTGATTCAGCCCCTCTGTTTCAGCCCCTCTGATTCAGCCCCTCTGTTTCAGCCCCTCTATTTCAGCCCCTTTGTTTCAGCCCCTCTGTTTCATCCACTCTGTTTCTCGCCCTCTGTTTCTCACCCTCTGTTTCTCGCCCTCTGTTTCAGCCCCTCTGTTTTTCGCCCTCTGTTTCAGCCCCTCTGTTTCTCGCCCTCTGTTTCAGGCTCTCTGTTTCAGCCCGTCTGTTTCAGCCCCTCTGTTTCAGCCCCTCTGTTTCTCGCCCTCTGTTTCTCGCCCGCTGTATCAGCCCCTTTGTTTCTCGCCCTCTGTTTCAGCCCCTCTGTTTCAGTCCCACTGATTCAGCCCCTCTGAATCAGCCCCTCTGATTCAGCCCCTCTGTTTCAGCCCCTCTGTTTCAGCCCCTCTGTTTCAGCCCCTCTGTTTCAGCCCCTCTGTTTCAGCCCCTCTGTTTCTCGCCCTCTGCTTCAGCCCCTCTGTTTCTTGCCCTCTGTTTCAGCCCCTCTGGTTCTCGCCCTCTGTTTCAGCCCCTCTGATTCAGCCACTCTGTTTCAGCCCCTCTGATTCAGTCCCTCTGTTTCAGCCCCTCTATTTCAGCCCCTTTGTTTCAGCCCCTCTGTTTCATCCACTCTGTTTCTCGCCCTCTGTTTCTCACCCTCTGTTTCTCGCCCTCTGTTTCAGCCCCTCTGTTTTTCGCCCTCTGTTTCAGCCCCTCTGTTTCTTGTCCTCGGATTCAGCCCCTCTGTTTCAGCCCCTCTATTTCAGCCCCTCTGTTTCAGCCCCTCTGTTTCTCGCCCTCTGTTTCAGCCCCTCTGTTTCTCGCCCTCTGTTTCAGCCCCTCTGATTCAGCCACTCTGTTTCAGCACCTCTGATTCAGTCCCTCTGTTTCAGCCCCTCTATTTCAGCCCCTTTGTTTCAGCCCCTCTGTTTCATCCACTCTGTTTCTCGCCCTCTGTTTCTCACCCTCTGTTTCTCGCCCTCTGTTTCAGCCCCTCTGTTTTTCGCCCTCTGTTTCAGCCCCTCTGTTTCTCGCCCTCTGTTTCAGGCTCTCTGTTTCAGCCCGTCTGTTTCAGCCCCTCTGTTTCAGCCCCTCTGTTTCTCGCCCTCTGTTTCTCGCCCGCTGTTTCAGCCCCTTTGTTTCTCGCCCTCTGTTTCAGCCCCTCTGTTTCAGTCCCACTGATTCAGCCCCTCTGATTCAGCCGCTCTGTTTCTCGCCCTCTGTTTCAGCCCCTCTGTTTCAGCCCCTCTGTTTCTGCCCCTCTGTTTCAGCCGCTCTGTTTGTCGCCTTCTGTTTCAGCCCCTCTGTTTTTCGCCCTCTGTTTCAGCCCCTCTGCTTCAGCCCCTCTGATTCAGCCCCTCTGTTTCAGCCCCTCTGTTTCAGCCCCTCTGTTTCTCGCCCTCAGTTTCTGCCCCCCTGTTTCTCGCCCTCTGTTTCAGCCCCTCTGTTTCTCGCCCTCTGTTTCAGCCCCTCTGTTTCAGCCCCTCTGTTTCTCCTACTCTGTATCTGCCCCTCAGTTTCTCGCCCTCTGTTTCAGCCCCTCTGTTTCTCGCCTTCTGTTTCCGCCCCTCTGATTCAGCCCCTCTGTTTCAGCCCTTCTGATTCAGCCCCTCTGATTCAGCCCCTCTGTTTCTCGCCCTCTGTTTCAGCCCCTCTGTTTCAGCCCTTCTGTTTCAGCCACTCTGTTTCAGCCCCTCTGTTTCTCGACCTCTGTTTCAGTCCCTCTGTTTCAGCTCCTCTGTTTCTCGCCCTCTGTTTCTGCCCCTCTGTTTCCCGCCCTCTGTTTCAGCCCCACGGATTAAGCCCCTCTGTTTCAGCCCCTCTGAATCAGCCCCTCTGATTCAGCCCCTCTGTTTCAGCCACTCTGTTTCAGCCCTTCTGTTTCTCGCCCTCTGTTTCAGCCCCTCTGTTTCTCACCCTCTGTTTCAGAGCCTCTGTTTCAGCCCCTCTGTTTCTCGCTCTCTGTTTCAGCCCCTCTGTTTCTCGCCCTCTGTTTCAGCCCCTCTGTTTCAGCCCCTCTGTTTCAGCCCCTCTGTTTCAGCCCTCTGTTTCTCGCCCTCTGTTTCAGGCCCTCTGTTTCTCGCCCTCTGTTTCAGCCTCTCTGTTTCTCACCCTCTGTTTCAGCCCCTCTCTTTCAGCCCCTCTGTATCTCGCCCTCTGTTTCAGCCCCTCTGTTTCTCGCCCTCTGTATCAGCCGCTTTGTTTCAGCCCCTCTGTTTCAGCCCCTCTTTTTCAGCCCCTCTGTTTCTCGCCCTCTGTTTCTCGCCCTCTGTTTCAGCCCCTCTGTTTCAGCCCCTCTGTTTCAGCCCCTCTGTTTCAGCCCCTCTGTTTCTCGCCCTCTGTTTCAGCCCCTCTGTTTCTTGCCCTCTGTTTCAGCCCCTCTGGTTCTCGCCCTCTGTTTCAGCCTCTCTGTTTCTTGCCCTCGGATTCAGCCCCTCTGTTTCAGCCCCTCTGTTTCAGCCCCTCTGTTTCAGCCCCTCTGTTTCTCGCCCTCTGTTTCAGCCCCTCTGTTTCTCGCCCTCTGTTTCAGCCCCTCTGATTCAGCCCCTCTGTTTCAGCCCCTCTGATTCAGCCCCTCTGTTTCAGCCCCTCTATTTCAGCCCCTTTGTTTCAGCCCCTCTGTTTCATCCACTCTGTTTCTCGCCCTCTGTTTCTCACCCTCTGTTTCTCGCCCTCTGTTTCAGCCCCTCTGTTTTTCGCCCTCTGTTTCAGCCCCTCTGTTTCTCGCCCTCTGTTTCAGGCTCTCTGTTTCAGCCCGTCTGTTTCAGCCCCTCTGTTTCAGCCCCTCTGTTTCTCGCCCTCTGTTTCTCGCCCGCTGTATCAGCCCCTTTGTTTCTCGCCCTCTGTTTCAGCCCCTCTGTTTCAGTCCCACTGATTCAGCCCCTCTGATTCAGCCCCTCTGATTCTCGCCCTCTGTTTCAGCCCCTCTGTTTCAGCCCCTCTGTTTCTGCCCCACTGTTTCAGCCGCTCTAATTCTCGCCCTCTGTTTCAGCCCCTCTGTTTTTCGCCCTCTGTTTCAGCCCCTCTGTTTCAGCCCCTCTGATTCAGCCCCTCTGTTTCAGCCCCTCTGTTTCAGCCCCTCTGTTTCTCGCCCTCTGTTTCAGCCCCTCTGTTTCTCGCCCTCTGTTTCAGCCCCTCTGTTTCTCGCACTCTGTTTCTGCCCCTCAGTTTCTCGCCCTCTGTTTCAGCCCCTCTGTTTCTCGCCCTCTGTTTCAGCCCCTCTGTTTCAGCCCTTCTGTTTCAGCCACTCTGTTTCAGCCCCTCTGTTTCTTGCCCTCTGTTTCAGCCCCTCTGTTTCTCGACCTCTGTTTCAGTCCCTCTGTTTCTCGCCATATGTTTCAGCCCCTCTGTTTCGCGCACTCTGTTTCAGCCCCTCTGTTTCAGCTCCTCTGTTTCTCGCCCTCTGTTTCTGCCCCTCTGTTTCTCGCCCTCTGTTTCAGCCCCACTGATTAAGCCCCTCTGTTTCAGCCCCTCTGAATCAGCCCCTCTGATTCAGCCCCTCTGTTTCAGCCCCTCTGATTCAGCCCCTCTGTTTCTCGCCCTCTGTTTCAGCCCCTCTGTTTCTCGCCCTTTGTTTCAGCCCCTCTGTTTCAGCCCCTCTGTTTCAGCCCCTCTGTTTCAGCCCCTCTGTTTCAGCCCCTCTGTTTCTCGCCCTCTGTTTCAGCCCCTCTGTTTCTCGCCCTCTGTTTCAGCCCCTCTATTTCTCGCCCTCTGTTTCAGCCCCTCTGTTTTAGCCCCACTGTTTCAGCCCCTTTGTTTCAGCCCCTGTTCCTCGCCCTCTGTTTCAGCCGCTCTGTTTCTCGCCCTCTGTATCAGCCCCTCTGTTTCAGCCCCTCTGTTTCAGTCCCTCTGTTTCTCGCCCTCTGTTTCAGCCCCTCTGTTTCAGCCCCTCTGTTTCTCGCCCTCTGTTTCAGCCCCTCTGTTTCTTGCCCTCTGTTTCAGCCACTCTGTTTCTCGCCCTCTGTTTCAGCCTCTCTGTATCTCGCCCTCTGTTTCAGCCCCTCTGTTTCAGCCCCTCTGTTTCAGCCCCTCTGTTTCAGCCCTCTGTTTCTCGCCCTCTGTTTCAGGCCCTCTGTTTCTCGCCCTCTGTTTCAGCCTCTCTGTTTCTCGCCCTCTGTTTCAGCCCCTCTCTTTCAGCCCCTCTGTTTCTCGCCCTCTGTTTCAGCCCCTCTATTTCTCGCCCTCTGTTTCAGCCCCTCTGTTTTAGCCCCACTGTTTCAGCCCCTTTGTTTCAGCCCCTCTGTTTCTCGCCCTCTGTTTCAGCCGCTCTGTATCTCGCCCTCTGTATCAGCCCCTCTCTTTCAGCCCCTCTGTTTCAGTCCCTCTGTTTCTCGCCCTCTGTTTCAGCCCCTTTGTTTCAGCCCCTCTGTTTCTCGCCCTCTGTTTCAGCCGCTCTGTTTCTCGCCCTCTGTATCAGCCCCTCTGTTTCAGCCCCTATGTTTCAGTCCCTCTGTATCTCGCCCTCTGTTTCAGCCCCTCTGTTTCTCGCCCTCTGTATCAGCCGCTTTGTTTCAGCCCCTCTGTTTCAGCCCCTCTTTTTCAGCCCCTCTGTTTCTCGCCCTCTGTTTCTCGCCCTCTGTTTCAGCCCCTCTGTTTCAGCCCCTGTGTTTCAGCCCCTCTGTTTCAGCCCCTCTGTTTCTCGCCCTCTGTTTCAGCCCCTCTGTTTCTTGCCCTCTGTTTCAGCCGCTCTGGTTCTCGCCCTCTGTTTCAGCCTCTCTGTTTCTTGCCCTCGGATTCAGCCCCTCTGTTTCAGCCCCTCTGTTTCAGCCCCTCTGTTTCAGCCCCTCTGTTTCTCGCCCTCTGTTTCAGCCCCTCTGTTTCTCGCCCTCTGTTTCAGCCCCTCTGATTCAGCCACTCTGTTTCAGCCCCTCTGATTCAGCCCCTCTGTTTCAGCCCCTCTATTTCAGCCCCTTTGTTTCAGCCCCTCTGTTTCATCCACTCTGTTTCTCGCCCTCTGTTTCTCACCCTCTGTTTCTCGCCCTCTGTTTCAGCCCCTCTGTTTTTCGCCCTCTGTTTCAGCCCCTCTGTTTCTCGCCCTCTGTTTCAGGCTCTCTGTTTCAGCCCGTCTGTTTCAGCCCCTCTGGTTCAGCCCCTCTGTTTCTCGCCCTCTGTTTCTCGCCCGCTGTATCAGCCCCTTTGTTTCTCGCCCTCTGTTTCAGCCCCTCTGTTTCAGTCCCACTGATTCAGCCCCTCTGATTCAGCCCCTCTGTTTCTCGCCCTCTGTTTCAGCCCCTCTGTTTCAGCCCCTCTGTTTCTGCCCCTCTGTTTCAGCCGCTCTGTTTCTCGCCCTCTGTTTCAGCCCCTCTGTTTTTCGCCCTCTGTTTCAGCCCCTCTGGTTCAGCCCCTCTGATTCAGCCCCTCTGTTTCAGCCCCTCTGTTTCAGCCCCTCTGTTTCTCGCCCTCAGTTTCTGCCCCTCTGTTTCTCGCCCTCTGTTTCAGCCCCTCTGTTTCTCGCCCTCTGTTTCAGCCCCTCTGTTTCAGCCCCTCTGTTTCTCGCACTCTGTTTCTGCCCCTCAGTTTCTCGCCCTCTGTTTCAGCCCCTCTGTTTCTTGCCCTCTGTTTCAGCCCCTCTGGTTCTCGCCCTCTGTTTCAGCCTCTCTGTTTCTTGCCCTCGGATTCAGCCCCTCTGTTTCAGCCCCTCTGTTTCAGCCCCTCTGTTTCTCGCCCTCTGTTTCAGCCCCTCTGTTTCTCGCCCTCTGTTTCAGCCCCTCTGATTCAGCCACTCTGTTTCAGCCCCTCTGATTCAGCCCCTCTGTTTCAGCCCCTCTATTTCAGCCCCTTTGTTTCAGCCCCTCTGTTTCATCCACTCTGTTTCTCGCCCTCTGTTTCTCACCCTCTGTTTCTCGCCCTCTGTTTCAGCCCCTCTGTTTTTCGCCCTCTGTTTCAGCCCCTCTGTTTCTCGCCCTCTGTTTCAGGCTCTCTGTTTCAGCCCGTCTGTTTCAGCCCCTCTGTTTCAGCCCCTCTGTTTCTCGCCCTCTGTTTCTCGCCCGCTGTTTCAGCCCCTTTGTTTCTCGCCCTCTGTTTCAGCCCCTCTGTTTCAGTCCCACTGATTCAGCCCCTCTGATTCAGCCCCTCTGTTTCTCGCCCTCTGTTTCAGCCCCTCTGTTTCAGCCCCTCTGTTTCTGCCCCTCTGTTTCAGCCGCTCTGTTTCTCGCCCTCTGTTTCAGCCCCTCTGTTTTTCGCCCTCTGTTTCAGCCCCTCTGTTTCAGCCCCTCTGATTCAGCCCCTCTGTTTCAGCCCCTCTGTTTCAGCCCCTCTGTTTCTCGCCCTCAGTTTCTGCCCCTCTGTTTCTCGCCCTCTGTTTCAGCCCCTCTGTTTCTCGCCCTCTGTTTCAGCCCCTCTGTTTCAGCCCCTCTGTTTCTCGCACTCTGTTTCTGCCCCTCAGTTTCTCGCCCTCTGTTTCAGCCCCTCTGTTTCTCGCCTTCTGTTTCAGCCCCTCTGATTCAGCCCCTCTGTTTCAGCCCTTCTGATTCAGCCCCTCTGATTCAGCCCCTCTGTTTCTCGCCCTCTGTTTCAGCCCCTCTGTTTCAGCCCTTCTGTTTCAGCCACTCTGTTTCAGCCCCTCTGTTTCTTGCCCTCTGTTTCAGCCCCTCTGTTTCTCGACCTCTGTTTCAGTCCCTCTGTTTCTCGCCATATGTTTCAGCCCCTCTGTTTCGCGCTCTCTGTTTCAGCCCCTCTGTTTCAGCTCCTCAGTTTCTCGCCCTCTGTTTCTGCCCCTCTGTTTCTCGCCCTCTGTTTCAGCCCCACTGATTAAGCCCCTCTGTTTCAGCCCCTCTGAATCAGCCCCTCTGATTCAGCCCCTCTGTTTCAGCCCCTCTATTTCAGCCCCTCTGTTTCTCGCCCTCTGTTTCAGCCCCTCTGTTTCTCACCCTCTGTTTCAGAGCCTCTGTTTCAGCCCCTCTGTTTCTCGCTCTCTGTTTCAGTCCCTCTGTTTCTCTCCCTCTGTTTCAGCCCCTCTGATTCAGCCCCTCTGTTTCTCGCCCTCTGTTTCAGCCCCTCTGTTTGTCGCCCCCGTTTCAGTCCCTCTGTTTCTCGCCCTCTGTTTCTTGCCCTCTGTTTCAGCCACTCTGTTTCTCGCCCTCTGTTTCAGCCTCTCTGTATCTCGCCCTCTGTTTCAGCCCCTCTGTTTCAGCCCCTCTGTTTCAGCCCCTCTGTTTCAGCCCTCTGTTTCTCGCCCTCTGTTTCAGGCCCTCTGTTTCTCGCCCTCTGTTTCAGCCTCTCTGTTTCTCGCCCTCTGTTTCAGCCCCTCTCTTTCACCCCCTCTGTATCTCGCCCTCTGTTTCAGCCCCTCTGTTTCTCGCCCACTGTATCAGCCACTTTGTTTCAGCCCCTCTGTTTCAGCCCCTCTTTTTCAGCCCCTCTGTTTCTCGCCCTCTGTTTCTCGCCCTCTGTTTCAGCCCCTCTGTTTCAGCCCCTCTGTTTCAGCCCCTCTGTTTCTCGCCCTCTGTTTCAGCCCCTCTGTTTCTTGCCCTCTGTTTCAGCCCCTCTGGTTCTCGCCCTCTGTTTCAGCCTCTCTGTTTCTTGCCCTCGGATTCAGCCCCTCTATTTCAGCCCCTCTATTTCAGCCCCTCTGTTTCAGCCCCTCTGTTTCTCGCCCTCTGTTTCAGCCACTCTGTTTCTCGCCCTCTGTTTCAGCCCCTCTGATTCAGCCACTCTGTTTCAGCCCCTCTGATTCAGTCCCTCTGTTTCAGCCCCTCTATTTCAGCCCCTTTGTTTCAGCCCCTCTGTTTCATCCACTCTGTTTCTCGCCCTCTGTTTCTCACCCTCTGTTTCTCGCCCTCTGTTTCAGCCCCTCTGTTTTTCGCCCTCTGTTTCAGCCCCTCTGTTTCTCGCCCTCTGTTTCAGGCTCTCTGTTTCAGCCCGTCTGTTTCAGCCCCTCTGTTTCAGCCCCTCTGTTTCTCGCCCTCTGTTTCGCGCCCGCTGTTTCAGCCCCTTTGTTTCTCGCCCTCTGTTTCAGCCCCTCTGTTTCAGTCCCACTGATTCAGCCCCTCTGATTCAGCCGCTCTGTTTCTCGCCCTCTGTTTCAGCCCCTCTGTTTCAGCCCCTCTGTTTCTGCCCCTCTGTTTCAGCCGCTCTGTTTCTCGCCCTCTGTTTCAGCCCCTCTGTTTTTCGCCCTCTGTTTCAGCCCCTCTGCTTCAGCCCCTCTGATTCAGCCCCTCTGTTTCAGCCCCTCTGTTTCAGCCCCTCTGTTTCTCGCCCTCAGTTTCTGCCCCTCTGTTTCTCGCCCTCTGTTTCAGCCCCTCTGTTTCTCGCCCTCTGTTTCAGCCCCTCTGTTTCAGCCCCTCTGTTTCTCGCACTCTGTTTCTGCCCCTCAGTTTCTCGCCCTCTGTTTCAGCCCCTCTGTTTCTCGCCTTCTGTTTCAGCCCCTCTGATTCAGCCCCTCTGTTTCAGCCCTTCTGATTCAGCCCCTCTGATTCAGCCCTTCTGTTTCTCGCCCTCTGTTTCAGCCCCTCTGTTTCAGCCCTTCTGTTTCAGCCACTCTGTTTCAGCCCCTCTGTTTCTTGCCCTCTGTTTCAGCCCCTCTGTTTCTCGACCTCTGTTTCAGTCCCTCTGTTTCTCGCCATATGTTTCAGCCCCTCTGTTTCGCGCTCTCTGTTTCAGCCCCTCTGTTTCAGCTCCTCTGTTTCTCGCCCTCTGTTTCTGCCCCTCTGTTTCCCGCCCTCTGTTTCAGCCCCACGGATTAAGCCCCTCTGTTTCAGCCCCTCTGAATCAGCCCCTCTGATTCAGCCCCTCTGTTTCAGCCCCTCTGTTTCAGCCCCTCTGTTTCTCGCCCTCTGTTTCAGCCCCTCTGTTTCTCACCCTCTGTTTCAGAGCCTCTGTTTCAGCCCCTCTGTTTCTCGCTCTCTGTTTCAGCCCCTCTGTTTCTCTCCCTCTGTTTCAGCCCCTCTGATTCAGCCCCTCTGTTTCTCGCCCTCTGTTTCAGCCCTCTGTTTCTCGCCCCCGTTTCAGCCCCTCTGTTTCTCGCCCTCTGTTTCAGCCCCTCTGTTTCAGCCCCTCTGTTTCTCGCCCTCAGTTTCTGCCCCTCTGTTTCTCGCCCTCTGTTTCAGCCCCTCTGTTTCTCGCCCTCTGTTTCAGCCCCTCTGTTTCAGCCCCTCTGTTTCTCGCACTCTGTTTCTGCCCCTCAGTTTCTCGCCCTCTGTTTCAGCCCCTCTGTTTCTCGCCTTCTGTTTCAGCCCCTCTGATTCAGCCCCTCTGTTTCAGCCCTTCTGATTCAGCCCCTCTGATTCAGCCCTTCTGTTTCTCGCCCTCTGTTTCAGCCCCTCTGTTTCAGCCCTTCTGTTTCAGCCACTCTGTTTCAGCCCCTCTGTTTCTTGCCCTCTGTTTCAGCCCCTCTGTTTCTCGACCTCTGTTTCAGTCCCTCTGTTTCTCGCCATATGTTTCAGCCCCTCTGTTTCGCGCTCTCTGTTTCAGCCCCTCTGTTTCAGCTCCTCTGTTTCTCGCCCTCTGTTTCTGCCCCTCTGTTTCCCGCCCTCTGTTTCAGCCCCACGGATTAAGCCCCTCTGTTTCAGCCCCTCTGAATCAGCCCCTCTGATTCAGCCCCTCTGTTTCAGCCCCTCTGTTTCAGCCCCTCTGTTTCTCGCCCTCTGTTTCAGCCCCTCTGTTTCTCACCCTCTGTTTCAGAGCCTCTGTTTCAGCCCCTCTGTTTCTCGCTCTCTGTTTCAGCCCCTCTGTTTCTCTCCCTCTGTTTCAGCCCCTCTGATTCAGCCCCTCTGTTTCTCGCCCTCTGTTTCAGCCCTCTGTTTCTCGCCCCCGTTTCAGCCCCTCTGTTTCTCGCCCTCTGTTTCAGCCCCTCTGTTTCAGCCCCTCTGTTTCTCGCCTTCTGTTTCAGCCCCTCTGTTTCTCGCCCTCTGTTTCAGCCCCTCTGTTTCTCGCCCTCTGTTTCAGCCCCTCTATTTCTCGCCCTCTGTTTCAGCCCCTCTGTTTTAGCCCCACTGTTTCAGCACCTTTGTTTCAGCCCCTCTGTTTCTCGCCCTCTGTTTCAGCCGCTCTGTTTCTCGCCCTCTGTATCAGCCCCTCTGTTTCAGCCCCACTGTTTCAGTCCCTCTGTTTCTCGCCCTCTGTTTCTGGCCCTCTTTTTCAGCCCCTCTGTTACTCGCTCTCTGTTTCAGCCCCTCTGTTTCAGCCCCTCTGTTTCAGCCCCTCTGTTTCTCGCCCTCTGTTTCAGCCCCTCTGTTTCTTGCCCTCTGTTTCAGCCGCTCTGTTTCTCGCCCTCTGTATCAGCCGCTTTGTTTCAGCCCCTCTGTTTCAGCCCCTCTTTTCAGCCCCTCTGTTTCTCGCCCTCTGTTTCTCGCCCTCTGTTTCAGCCCCTCTGTTTCAGCCCCTCTGTTTCAGCCCCTCTGTTTCTCGCCCCCGTTTCAGTCCCTCTGTTTCTCGCCCTCTGTTTCAGCCCCTCTGTTTCAGCCCCTCTGTTTCTCGCCCTCTGTTTCAGCCCCTCTGTTTCTTGCCCTCTGTTTCAGCCACTCTGTTTCTCGCCCTCTGTTTCAGCCTCTCTGTATCTCGCCCTCTGTTTCAGCCCCTCTGTTTCAGCCCCTCTGTTTCAGCCCCTCTGTTTCAGCCCTCTGTTTCTCGCCCTCTGTTTCAGGCCCTCTGTTTCTCGCCCTCTGTTTCAGCCTCTCTGTTTCTCGCCCTCTGTTTCAGCCCCTCTCTTTCACCCCCTCTGTATCTCGCCCTCTGTTTCAGCCCCTCTGTTTCTCGCCCACTGTATCAGCCGCTTTGTTTCAGCCGCTCTGTTTCAGCCCCTCTTTTTCAGCCCCTCTGTTTCTCGCCCTCTGTTTCTCGCCCTCTGTTTCAGCCCCTCTGTTTCAGCCCCTCTGTTTCAGCCCCTCTGTTTCAGCCCCTCTGTTTCTCGCCCTCTGCTTCAGCCCCTCTGTTTCTTGCCCTCTGTTTCAGCCCCTCTGGTTCTCGCCCTCTGTTTCAGCCCCTCTGATTCAGCCACTCTGTTTCAGCCCCTCTGATTCAGTCCCTCTGTTTCAGCCCCTCTATTTCAGCCCCTTTGTTTCAGCCCCTCTGTTTCATCCACTCTGTTTCTCGCCCTCTGTTTCTCACCCTCTGTTTCTCGCCCTCTGTTTCAGCCCCTCTGTTTTTCGCCCTCTGTTTCAGCCCCTCTGTTTCTTGTCCTCGGATTCAGCCCCTCTGTTTCAGCCCCTCTATTTCAGCCCCTCTGTTTCAGCCCCTCTGTTTCTCGCCCTCTGTTTCAGCCCCTCTGTTTCTCGCCCTCTGTTTCAGCCCCTCTGATTCAGCCACTCTGTTTCAGCACCTCTGATTCAGTCCCTCTGTTTCAGCCCCTCTATTTCAGCCCCTTTGTTTCAGCCCCTCTGTTTCATCCACTCTGTTTCTCGCCCTCTGTTTCTCACCCTCTGTTTCTCGCCCTCTGTTTCAGCCCCACTGTTTTTCGCCCTCTGTTTCAGCCCCTCTGTTTCTCGCCCTCTGTTTCAGGCTCTCTGTTTCAGCCCGTCTGTTTCAGCCCCTCTGTTTCAGCCCCTCTGTTTCTCGCCCTCTGTTTCTCGCCCGCTGTTTCAGCCCCTTTGTTTCTCGCCCTCTGTTTCAGCCCCTCTGTTTCAGTCCCACTGATTCAGCCCCTCTGATTCAGCCGCTCTGTTTCTCGCCCTCTGTTTCAGCCCCTCTGTTTCAGCCCCTCTGTTTCTGCCCCTCTGTTTCAGCCGCTCTGTTTCTCGCCTTCTGTTTCAGCCCCTCTGTTTTTCGCCCTCTGTTTCAGCCCCTCTGCTTCAGCCCCTCTGATTCAGCCCCTCTGTTTCAGCCCCTCTGTTTCAGCCCCTCTGTTTCTCGCCCTCAGTTTCTGCCCCCCTGTTTCTCGCCCTCTGTTTCAGCCCCTCTGTTTCTCGCCCTCTGTTTCAGCCCCTCTGTTTCAGCCCCTCTGTTTCTCGCACTCTGTTTCTGCCCCTCAGTTTCTCGCCCTCTGTTTCAGCCCCTCTGTTTCTCGCCTTCTGTTTCCGCCCCTCTGATTCAGCCCCTCTGTTTCAGCCCTTCTGATTCAGCCCCTCTGATTCAGCCCCTCTGTTTCTCGCCCTCTGTTTCAGCCCCTCTGTTTCAGCCCTTCTGTTTCAGCCACTCTGTTTCAGCCCCTCTGTTTCTCGACCTCTGTTTCAGTCCCTCTGTTTCAGCTCCTCTGTTTCTCGCCCTCTGTTTCTGCCCCTCTGTTTCCCGCCCTCTGTTTCAGCCCCACGGATTAAGCCCCTCTGTTTCAGCCCCTCTGAATCAGCCCCTCTGATTCAGCCCGTCTGTTTCAGCCACTCTGTTTCAGCCCTTCTGTTTCTCGCCCTCTGTTTCAGCCCCTCTGTTTCTCACCCTCTGTTTCAGAGCCTCTGTTTCAGCCCCTCTGTTTCTCGCTCTCTGTTTCAGCCCCTCTGTTTCTCTCCCTCTGTTTCAGCCCCTCTGATTCAGCCCCTCTGTTTCTCGCCCTCTGTTTCAGCCCCTCTGTTTCTCGCCCCCGTTTCAGCCCCTCTGTTTCTCGCCCTCTGTTTCAGCCCCTCTGTTTCAGCCCCTCTGTTTCTCGCCTTCTGTTTCAGCCCCTCTGTTTCTCGCCCTCTGTTTCAGCCCCTCTGTTTCTCGCCCTCTGTTTCACCCCCTCTATTTCTCGCCCTCTCTTTCAGCCGCTCTGTTTTAGCCCCACTGTTTCAGCACCTTTGTTTCAGCCCCTCTGTTTCTCGCCCTCTGTTTCAGCCGCTCTGTTTCTCGCCCTCTGTATCAGCCCCTCTGTTTCAGCCCCACAGTTTCAGTCCCTCTGTTTCTCGCCCTCTGTTTCTGGCCCTCTGTTTCAGCCCCTCTGTTACTCGCTCTCTGTTTAAGCCCCTCTGTTTCAGCCCCTCTGTTTCAGCCCCTCTGTTTCTCGCCCTCTGTTTCAGCCCCTCTGTTTCTTGCCCTCTGTTTCAGCCGCTCTGTTTCTCGCCCTCTGTATCAGCCGCTTTGTTTCAGTCCCTCTGTTTCAGCCCCTCTTTTTCAGCCCCTCTGTTTCTTGCCCTCTGTTTCTCGCCCTCTGTTTCAGCCCCTCTGTTTCAGCCCCTCTGTTTCAGCCCCTCAGTTTCAGCCCCTCTGTTTCTCGCCCTCTGTTTCAGCCCCTCTGTTTCTTGCCCTCTGTTTCAGCCCCTCTGGTTCTCGCCCTCTGTTTCAGCCTCTCTGTTTCTTGCCCTCGGATTCAGCCCCTCTGTTTCAGCCCCTCTGTTTCAGCCCCTCTGTTTCAGCCCATCTGTTTCTCGCCCTCTGTTTCAGCCTCTCTGATTCAGCCCCTCTGTTTCTCGCCCTCTGTTTCAGCCCCTCTGTTTCTCGTCCTCTGTTTCAGCCCCTCTGTTTCAGCCCGTCTGTTTCAGCCCCTCTGTTTCTTGCCCTCTGTTTCAGCCCCTCTGTTTCTCGCCCTCTGTTTCAGCCCCTCTGTTTCTCGCCCTCTGTTTCAGCCCCTCTGTTTCAGCCCCTCTGTTTCAGTCCCTCTGTTTCTCGCCCTCTGTTTCAGCCCCTCTGTTTCTCGCCCTCTGTTTCAGCCCCTTTGTTTCTCGCCCTCTGTTTCAGCCCCTCTGTTTCAGCCTCTCTGATTCAGCCCCTCTGTTTCAGACCCTCTGTTTCAGCCCCTCTGTTTCTCGCCCTCAGTTTCTGCCCCTCTGTTTCTCGCCCTCTGTTTCAGCCCCTCTGTTTCTCACCCTCTGTTTCAGCCCCTCTGTTTCAGCCCCTCTGTTTCTCGCCCTCTGTTTCAGCCCCTTGTTTCAGCCCCTCTGTTTCAGCCCCTCTGTTTCTCGCCCTCTGTTTCAGTTCCTCTGTTTCATCCCCTCTGTTTCTCGCCCTCTGTTTCAGCCCCTCTGTTTCTCGCCCTCTGTTTCAGCCCCTCTGTTTCAGCCCCTCTTTTTCAGGCCCTCTGTTTCTCGCCCTCTGTTTCTCGCCCTCTGTTTCAGCCCCTCTGTTCCTCTCCCTCTGTTTCATCCCCTCTGTTTCAGCCCCTCTGATTCAGCCCGTCTGATTCAGCCCCTCTGTTTCTCGCCCTCTGTTCCAGCCACTCTGTTTCAGCCCCTCTGTTTCTTGCCCTCTGTTTCAGCCCTTCTGATTCAGCCCCTCTGATTCAGCCCCTCTGTTTAATGCCCTCTGTTTCAGCCTCTCTGTTTCTGCCCTTCTGTTTCAGCCTCTCTGTTTCAGCCCCTCTGTTTCTTGCCCTCTGTTTCAGCCCCTCTGTTTCTCGAACTCTGTTTCAGTCCCTCTGTTTCTCGCCATCTGTTTCAGCCCCTCTGTTTCGCGCTCTCTGTTTCAGCCCCTCTGTTTCTGCTCCTCTGTTTCTCGCCCTCTGTTTCTGCCCCTCTGTTTCTCGCCCTCTGTTTCAGCCCCTCTGTTTCTCGCCCTCTGTTTCAGCCCCTCTGATTCAGCCCCTCTGTTTCTCGCCCTCTGTTTCAGCCCCTCTGTTTCTCGCCCTCTGTTTCAGCCCCTCTGTTTCAGCCCCTCTGTTTCAGCCCCTCTGTTTCTCCCCCTCTGTTTCAGCCCCTCTGTTTCTCGCCCTCTGTTTCAGCCCCTCTATTTCTCGCCCTCTGTTTCAGCCCCTCTGTTTTAGCCCCACTGTTTCAGCCCCTTTGTTTCAGCCCCTGTTCCTCGCCCTCTGTTTCAGCCGCTCTGTTTCTCGCCCTCTGTATCAGCCCCTCTGTTTCAGCCCCTCTGTTTCAGTCCCTCTGTTTCTCGCCCTCTGTTTCAGCCCCTCTGTTTCAGCCCCTCTGTTTCTCGCCCTCTGTTTCAGCCCCTCTGTTTCTTGCCCTCTGTTTCAGCCACTCTGTTTCTCGCCCTCTGTTTCAGCCTCTCTGTATCTCGCCCTCTGTTTCAGCCCCTCTGTTTCAGCCCCTCTGTTTCAGCCCCTCTGTTTCAGCCCTCTGTTTCTCGCCCTCTGTTTCAGGCCCTCTGTTTCTCGCCCTCTGTTTCAGCCTCTCTGTTTCTCGCCCTCTGTTTCAGCCCCTCTCTTTCAGCCCCTCTGTTTCTCGCCCTCTGTTTCAGCCCCTCTATTTCTCGCCCTCTGTTTCAGCCCCTCTGTTTTAGCCCCACTGTTTCAGCCCCTTTGTTTCAGCCCCTCTGTTTCTCGCCCTCTGTTTCAGCCGCTCTGTATCTCGCCCTCTGTATCAGCCCCTCTGTTTCAGCCCCTCTGTTTCAGTCCCTCTGTTTCTCGCCCTCTGTTTCAGCCCCTTTGTTTCAGCCCCTCTGTTTCTCGCCCTCTGTTTCAGCCGCTCTGTTTCTCGCCCTCTGTATCAGCCCCTCTGTTTCAGCCCCTATGTTTCAGTCCCTCTGTATCTCGCCCTCTGTTTCAGCCCCTCTGTTTCAGCCCCTCTGTTACTCGCCCTCTGTTTCAGCCCCTCTGTTTCTTGCCCTCTGTTTCAGCCACTCTGTTTCTCGCCCTCTGTTTCAGCCTCTCTGTATCTCGCCCTCTGTTTCAGCCCCTCTGTTTCAGCCCCTCTGTTTCAGCCCCTCTGTTTCAGCCCTCTGTTTCTCGCCCTCTGTTTCAGGCCCTCTGTTTCTCGCCCTCTGTTTCAGCCTCTCTGTTTCTCACCCTCTGTTTCAGCCCCTCTCTTTCAGCCCCTCTGTATCTCGCCCTCTGTTTCAGCCCCTCTGTTTCTCGCCCTCTGTATCAGCCGCTTTGTTTCAGCCCCTCTGTTTCAGCCCCTCTTTTTCAGCCCCTCTTTTTCTCGCCCTCTGTTTCTCGCCCTCTGTTTCAGCCCCTCTGTTTCAGCCCCTGTGTTTCAGCCCCTCTGTTTCAGCCCCTCTGTTTCTCGCCCTCTGTTTCAGCCCCTCTGTTTCTTGCCCTCTGTTTCAGCCCCTCTGGTTCTCGCCCTCTGTTTCAGCCTCTCTGTTTCTTGCCCTCGGATTCAGCCCCTCTGTTTCAGCCCCTCTGTTTCAGCCCCTCTGTTTCAGCCCCTCTGTTTCTCGCCCTCTGTTTCAGCCCCTCTGTTTCTCGCCCTCTGTTTCAGCCCCTCTGATTCAGCCACTCTGTTTCAGCCCCTCTGATTCAGCCCCTCTGTTTCAGCCCCTCTATTTCAGCCCCTTTGTTTCAGCCCCTCTGTTTCATCCACTCTGTTTCTCGCCCTCTGTTTCTCACCCTCTGTTTCTCGCCCTCTGTTTCAGCCCCTCTGTTTTTCGCCCTCTGTTTCAGCCCCTCTGTTTCTCGCCCTCTGTTTCAGGCTCTCTGTTTCAGCCCGTCTGTTTCAGCCCCTCTGTTTCAGCCCCTCTGTTTCTCGCCCTCTGTTTCTCGCCCGCTGTTTCAGCCCCTTTGTTTCTCGCCCTCTGTTTCAGCCCCTCTGTTTCAGTCCCACTGATTCAGCCCCTCTGATTCAGCCCCTCTGTTTCTCGCCCTCTGTTTCAGCCCCTCTGTTTCAGCCCCTCTGTTTCTGCCCCTCTGTTTCAGCCGCTCTGTTTCTCGCCCTCTGTTTCAGCCCCTCTGTTTTTCGCCCTCTGTTTCAGCCCCTCTGTTTCAGCCCCTCTGATTCAGCCCCTCTGTTTCAGCCCCTCTGTTTCAGCCCCTCTGTTTCTCGCCCTCAGTTTCTGCCCCTCTGTTTCTCGCCCTCTGTTTCAGCCCCTCTGTTTCTCGCCCTCTGTTTCAGCCCCTCTGTTTCAGCCCCTCTGTTTCTCGCACTCTGTTTCTGCCCCTCAGTTTCTCGCCCTCTGTTTCAGCCCCTCTGTTTCTCGCCTTCTGTTTCAGCCCCTCTGATTCAGCCCCTCTGTTTCAGCCCTTCTGATTCAGCCCCACTGATTCAGCCCCTCTGTTTCTCGCCCTCTGTTTCAGCCCCTCTGTTTCAGCCCTTCTGTTTCAGCCACTCTGTTTCAGCCCCTCTGTTTCTTGCCCTCTGTTTCAGCCCCTCTGTTTCTCGACCTCTGTTTCAGTCCCTCTGTTTCTCGCCATATGTTTCAGCCCCTCTGTTTCGCGCTCTCTGTTTCAGCCCCTCTGTTTCAGCTCCTCTGTTTCTCGCCCTCTGTTTCTGCCCCTCTGTTTCTCGCCCTCTGTTTCAGCCCCACTGATTAAGCCCCTCTGTTTCAGCCCCTCTGAATCAGCCCCTCTGATTCAGCCCCTCTGTTTCAGCCCCTCTGATTCAGCCCCTCTGTTTCTCGCCCTCTGTTTCAGCCCCTCTGTTTCTCGCCCTTTGTTTCAGCCCCTCTGTTTCAGCCCCTCTGTTTCAGCCCCTCTGTTTCAGCCCCTCTGTTTCAGCCCCTCTGTTTCTCGCCCTCTGTTTCAGCCCCTCTGTTTCTCGCCCTCTGTTTCAGCCCCTCTATTTCTCGCCCTCTGTTTCAGCCCCTCTGTTTTAGCCCCACTGTTTCAGCCCCTTTGTTTCAGCCCCTGTTCCTCGCCCTCTGTTTCAGCCGCTCTGTTTCTCACCCTCTGTATCAGCCCCTCTGTTTCAGCCCCTCTGTTTCAGTCCCTCTGTTTCTCGCCCTCTGTTTCAGCCCCTCTGTTTCAGCCCCTCTGTTTCTTGCCCTCTGTTTCAGCCACTCTGTTTCTCGCCCTCTGTTTCAGCCTCTCTGTATCTCGCCCTCTGTTTCAGCCCCTCTGTTTCAGCCCCTCTGTTTCAGCCCCTCTGTTTCAGCCCTCTGTTTCTCGCCCTCTGTTTCAGGCCCTCTGTTTCTCGCCCTCTGTTTCAGCCCCTCTGTTTCAGCCCCTCTGTTTCAGCCCCTCTCTTTCAGCCCCTCTGTTTCTCGCCCTCTGTTTCAGCCCCTCTATTTCTCGCCCTCTGTTTCAGCCCCTCTGTTTTAGCCCCACTGTTTCAGCCCCTTTGTTTCAGCCCCTCTGTTTCTCGCCCTCTGTTTCAGCCGCTCTGTATCTCGCCCTCTGTATCAGCCCCTCTGTTTCAGCCCCTCTGTTTCAGTCCCTCTGTTTCTCGCCCTCTGTTTCAGCCCCTTTGTTTCAGCCCCTCTGTTTCTCGCCCTCTGATTCAGCCGCTCTGTTTCTCGCCCTCTGTATCAGCCCCTCTGTTTCAGCCCCTATGTTTCAGTCCCTCTGTATCTCGCCCTCTGTCTCAGCCCCTCTGTTTCAGCCCCTCTGTTTCTCGCCCTCTGTTTCAGCCCCTCTGTTTCTTGCCCTCTGTTTCAGCCACTCTGTTTCTCGCCCTCTGTTTCAGCCTCTCTGTATCTCGCCCTCTGTTTCAGCCCCTCTGTTTCAGCCCCTCTGTTTCAGCCCCTCTGTTTCAGCCCTCTGTTTCTCGCCCTCTGTTTCAGGCCCTCTGTTTCTCGCCCTCTGTTTCAGCCTCTCTGTTTCTCACCCTCTGTTTCAGCCCCTCTCTTTCAGCCCCTCTGTATCTCGCCCTCTGTTTCAGCCCCTCTGTTTCTCGCCCTCTGTATCAGCCGCTTTGTTTCAGCCCCTCTTTTTCAGCCCCTCTTTTTCAGCCCCTCTGTTTCTCGCCCTCTGTTTCTCGCCCTCTGTTTCAGCCCCTCTGTTTCAGCCCCTCTGTTTCAGCCCCTCTGTTTCAGCCCCTCTGTTTCTCGCCCTCTGTTTCAGCCCCTCTGTTTCTTGCGCTCTGTTTCAGCCCCTCTGGTTCTCGCCCTCTGTTTCAGCCTCTCTGTTTCTTGCCCTCGGATTCAGCCCCTCTGTTTCAGCCCCTCTGTTTCAGCCCCTCTGTTTCAGCCCCTCTGTTTCTCGCCCTCTGTTTCAGCCCCTCTGTTTCTCGCCCTCTGTTTCAGCCCCTCTGATTCAGCCACTCTGTTTCAGCCCCTCTGATTCAGCCCCTCTGTTTCAGCCCCTCTATTTCAGCCCCTTTGTTTCAGCCCCTCTGTTTCATCCACTCTGTTTCTCGCCCTCTGTTTCTCACCCTCTGTTTCTCGCCCTCTGTTTCAGCCCCTCTGTTTTTCGCCCTCTGTTTCAGCCCCTCTGTTTCTCGCCCTCTGTTTAAGGCTCTCTGTTTCAGCCCGTCTGTTTCAGCCCCTCTGTTTCAGCCCCTCTGTTTCTCGCCCTCTGTTTCTCGCCCGCTGTTTCAGCCCCTTTGTTTCTCGCCCTCTGTTTCAGCCCCTCTGTTTCATTCCCACTGATTCAGCCCCTCTGATTCAGCCCCTCTGTTTCTCGCCCTCTGTTTCAGCCCCTCTGTTTCAGCCCCTCTGTTTCTGCCCCTCTGTTTCAGCCGCTCTGTTTCTCGCCCTCTTTTTCAGCCCCTCTGTTTTTCGCCCTCTGTTTCAGCCCCTCTGTTTCAGCCCCTCTGATTCAGCCCCTCTGTTTCAGCCCCTCTGTTTCAGCCCCTCTGTTTCTCGCCCTCAGTTTCTGCCCCTCTGTTTCTCGCCCTCTGTTTCAGCCCCTCTGTTTCTCGCCCTCTGTTTCAGCCCCTCTGTTTCAGCCCCTCTGTTTCTCGCACTCTGTTTCTGCCCCTCAGTTTCTCGCCCTCTGTTTCAGCCCCTCTGTTTCTCGCCTTCTGTTTCAGCCCCTCTGATTCAGCCTCTTTGTTTCAGCCCTTCTGATTCAGCCCCTCTGATTCAGCCCCTCTGTTTCTCGCCCTCTGTTTCAGCCCCTCTGTTTCAGCCCTTCTGTTTCAGCCACTCTGTTTCAGCCCCTCTGTTTCTTGCCCTCTGTTTCAGCCCCTCTGTTTCTCGACCTCTGTTTCAGTCCCTCTGTTTCTCGCCATATGTTTCAGCCCCTCTGTTTCGCGCTCTCTGTTTCAGCCCCTCTGTTTCAGCTCCTCAGTTTCTCGCCCTCTGTTTCTGCCCCTCTGTTTCTCCCCCTCTGTTTCAGCCCCACTGATTAAGCCCCTCTGTTTCAGCCCCTCTGAATCAGCCCCTCTGATTCAGCCCCTCTGTTTCAGCCCCTCTGTTTCAGCCCCTCTGTTTCTCGCCCTCTGTTTCAGCCCCTCTGTTTCTCACCCTCTGTTTCAGAGCCTCTGTTTCAGCCCCTCTGTTTCTCGCTCTCTGTTTCAGCCCCTCTGTTTCTCTCGCTCTGTTTCAGCCCCTCTGATTCAGCCCCTCTGTTTCTCGCCCTCTGTTTCAGCCCCTCTGTTTCTCGCCCCCGTTTCAGTCCCTCTGTTTCTCGCCCTCTGTTTCAGCCCCTCTGTTTCAGCCCCTCTGTTCCTCGCCCTCTGTTTCAGCCCCTCTGTTTCTTGCCCTCTGTTTCAGCCACTCTGTTTCTCGCCCTCTGTTTCAGCCTCTCTGTATCTCGCCCTCTGTTTCAGCCCCTCTGTTTCAGCCCCTCTGTTTCAGCCCCTCTGTTTCAGCCCTCTGTTTCTCGCCCTCTGTTTCAGGCCCTCTGTTTCTCGCCCTCTGTTTCAGCCTCTCTGTTTCTCGCCCTCTGTTTCAGCCCCTCTCTTTCACACCCTCTGTATCTCGCCCTCTGTTTCAGCCCCTCTGTTTCTCGCCCACTGTATCAGCCACTTTGTTTCAGCCCCGCTGTTTCAGCCCCTCTTTTTCAGCCCCTCTGTTTCTCGCCCTCTGTTTCAGCCCCTCTGTTTCAGCCCCTCTGTTTCAGCCCCTCTGTTTCAGCCCCTCTGTTTCTCGCCCTCTGTTTCAGCCCCTCTGTTTCTTGCCCTCTGTTTCAGCCCCTCTGGTTCTCGCCCTCTGTTTCAGCCTCTCTGTTTCTTGCCCTCGGATTCAGCCCCTCTGTTTCAGCCCCTCTATTTCAGCCCCTCTGTTTCAGCCCCTCTGTTTCTCGCCGTCTATTTCAGCCCCTCTGTTTCTCGCCCTCTCTTTCAGCCCCTCTGATTCAGCCACTCTGTTTCAGCCCCTCTGATTCAGCCCCTCTGTTTCAGCCCCTCTATTTCAGCCCCTTTGTTTCAGCCCCTCTGTTTCATCCACTCTGTTTCTCGCCCTCTGTTTCTCACCCTCTGTTTCTCGCCCTCTGTTTCAGCCCCTCTGTTTTTCGCCCTCTGTTTCAGCCCCTCTGTTTCACGCCCTCTGTTTCAGGCTCTCTGTTTCAGCCCGTCTGTTTCAGCCCCTCTGTTTCAGCCCCTCTGTTTCTCGCCCTCTGTTTCTCGCCCGCTGTTTCAGCCCCTTTGTTTCTCGCCCTCTGTTTCAGCCCCTCTGTTTCAGTCCCACTGATTCAGCCCCTCTGATTCAGCCGCTCTGTTTCTCGCCCTCTGTTTCAGCCCCTCTGTTTCAGCCCCTCTGTTTCTGCCCCTCTGTTTCAGCCGCTCTGTTTCTCGCCCTCTGTTTCAGCCCCTCTGTTTTTCGCCCTCTGTTTCAGCCCCTCTGCTTCAGCCCCTCTGTTTCTCGCCCTCTGTTTCAGCCCCTCTGTTTCAGCCCCTCTGTTTCTCGCCCTCAGTTTCTGCCCCTCTGTTTCTCGCCCTCTGTTTCAGCCCCTCTGTTTCTCGCCCTCTGTTTCAGCCCCTCTGTTTCAGCCCCTCTGTTTCTCGCACTCTGTTTCTGCCCCTCAGTTTCTCGCCCTCTGTTTCAGCCCCTCTGTTTCTCGCCTTCTGTTTCAGCCCCTCTGATTCAGCCCCTCTGTTTCAGCCCTTCTGATTCAGCCCCTCTGATTCAGCCCCTCTGTTTCTCGCCCTCTGTTTCAGCCCCTCTGTTTCAGCCCTTCTGTTTCAGCCACTCTGTTTCAGCCCCTCTGTTTCTTGCCCTCTGTTTCAGCCCCTCTGTTTCTCGACCTCTGTTTCAGCCCCTCTGTTTCGCGCTCTCTGTTTCAGCCCCTCTGTTTCAGCTCCTCTGTTTCTCGCCCTCTGTTTCTGCCCCTCTGTTTCCCGCCCTCTGTTTCAGCCCCACGGATTAAGCCCCTCTGTTTCAGCCCCTCTGAATCAGCCCTCTGATTCAGCCCCTCTGTTTCAGCCCCTCTGTTTCAGCCCCTCTGTTTCTCGCCCTCTGTTTCAGCCCCTCTGTTTCTCACCCTCTGTTTCAGAGCCTCTGTTTCAGCCCCTCTGTTTCTCGCTCTCTGTTTCAGCCCCTCTGTTTCTCGCCCCCGTTTCAGCCCCTCTGTTTCTCGCCCTCTGTTTCAGCCCCTCTGTTTCAGCCCCTCTGTTTCTCGCCTTCTGTTTCAGCCCCTCTGTTTCTCGCCCTCTGTTTCAGCCCCTTTGTTTCAGCCCCTCTGTTTCTCGCCCTCTGTTTCAGCCCCTCTATTTCTCGCCCTCTGTTTCAGCCCCTCTGTTTTAGCCCCACTGTTTCAGCACCTTTGTTTCAGCCCCTCTGTTTCTCGCCCTCTGTTTCAGCCGCTCTGTTTCTCGCCCTCTGTATCAGCCCCTCTGTTTCAGCCCCACTGTTTCAGTCCCTCTGTTTCTCGCCCTCTGTTTCAGCACCTTTGTTTCAGCCCCTCTGTTTCTTGCCCTCTGTTTCAGCCGCTCTCTTTCTCGCCCTCTGTATCAGCCCCTCTGTTTCAGCCCCACTGTTTCAGTCCCTCTGTTTCTCGCCCTCTGTTTCTGGCCCTCTGTTTCAGCCCCTCTGTTTCAGGCTCTCTGTTTCAGCCCGTCTGTTTCAGCCCCTCTGTTTCAGCCCCTCTGTTTCTCGCCCTCTGTTTCAGCCCCTCTGTTTCTTGCCCTCTGTTTCAGCCGCTCTGTTTCTCGCCCTCTGTATCAGCCGCTTTGTTTCAGCCCCTCTGTTTCAGCCCCTCTTTTTCAGCCCCTCTGTTTCTCGCCCTCTGTTTCTCGCACTCTGTTTCAGCCCCTTTGTTTCAGCCCCTCTGTTTCAGCCCCTCTGTTTCAGCCCCTCTGTTTCTCGCCCTCTGTTTCAGCCCCTCTGTTTCTTGCCCTCTGTTTCAGCCCCTCTGGTTCTCGCCCTCTGTTTCAGCCTCTCTGTTTCTTGCCCTCGGATTCAGCCCCTCTGTTTCAGCCCCTCTGTTTCAGCCCCTCTGTTTCAGCCCATCTGTTTCTCGCCCTCTGTTTCAGCCTCTCTGATTTAGCCCCTCTGTTTCTCGCCCTCTGTTTCAGCCCCTCTGTTTCTCGCCCTCTGTTTCAGCCCCTCTGTTTCAGCCCCTCTGTTTCAGCCCCTCTGTTTCTTGCCCTCTGTTTCAGCCCCTCTGTTTCTCGCCCTCTGTTTCAGCCCCTCTGTTTCTCGCCCTCTGTTTCAGCCCCTCTGTTTCAGCGCCTCTGTTTCAGCCCCTCTGTTTCTCGCCCTCTGTTTCAGCCCCTCTGTTTCTCGCCCTCTGTTTCAGCCCCTCGGTTTCTCGCCCTCTGTTTCAGCCCCTCTATTTCTCGCCCTCTGTTTCAGCCCCTCTATTTTAGCCCCACTGTTTCAGCCCCTTTGTTTCAGCCACTATGTTTCTCGCCCTCTGTTTCAGCCCCTCTGTTTCCGCCCCTCTGTTTCAGCCCCTCTGTTTCTCGCTCTCTGTTTCAGCCCCTCTGTTTCCGCCCCTCTGTTTCAGCCCCTCTGTTTCAGCCCCTCTGTTTCTCGCCCTCTGTTTCAGCCCCTCTGTTCCTTGCCCTCTGTTTCAGCCCCTCTGTTTCTCGCCCTCTGTTTCAGCCACTCTGTTTCTGGCCCTCTGTTTCAGCCCCTCTGTTTCTCGCTCTCTGTTTCAGCCCCTCTGTTTCCGCCCCTCTGTTTCAGCCCCTCTGTTTCAGCCCCTCTGTTTCTCGCCCTCTGTTTCAGCCACTCTGTTTCTCGCCCTCTGTTTCAGCGACTCTGTTTCTCGCCCTCTGATTCAGTCCCTCTGTTTCAGCCCCTCTGTTTCAGTCCCTCTGTTTCAGCCCCTCTGTTTCTCGCCCTCTGTTTCAGCGCCTCTGTTTCTCGCCCTGTGTTTCAGCCTCTCTGTTTCTCGCCCTCTGTTTCAGCCCCACTGTTTCAGACCGTCTGTTTCAGCCCCTCTGTTTCAGCCCCTCTGTTTCTCGCCCTCTGTTTCTCGCCCTCTGTTTCAGCCACTCTGTTTCTCGCCCTCAGTTTCTGCCCCTCTGTTTCAGCCGATCTGATTCAGCCTGTCTGATTCAGCCCCTCTGTTTCTCGCCCTCTGTTTCAGCCACACTGTTTCAGCCCCTCTGTTTCTTGCCCTCTGTTTCAGCCCCTCTGTTTCTCGCCCTCTGTTTCAGCCCCTCTGTTTCTCGCCCTCTGTTTCAGCCCCTCTGTTTCTCGCCCTCTGTTTCAGCCCCTCTGTTTCGCGCTCTCTGTTTCAGCCCCTCTGTTTCAGTCCCTCTGTTTCTTGCCCTCTGTTTCTGCCCCTCTGTTTCTCGCCCTCTTTTTCCGCCCCTCTGATTCAGCCCCTCTGTTTCAGACCCTCTGAATCAGCCACTCTGATTCAGCCCCTCTGTTTCAGCCCCTCTGTTTCAGCCCCTCTGTTTCTCCCCCTCTGTTTCAGCCCCATGTTTCTCACCCTCTGTTTCAGCCCCTCTGTTTCAACCCCTCTGTTTCTCGCCCTCTGTTTCAGCCCCTCTGTTTCTCGGCATCTGTTTCAGCCCCTCTGATTCAGCCCCTCTGTTTCTCACCCTCTGTTTCAGCCCCTCTGTTTCTCGCCCTCTTTTTCAGCCCCTCTATTTCTTGCCCTCTGTTTCAGCCCCTCTGTTTCAGCCCCTCTGTTTCAGCCCCTCTGTTTCTCGTCCTCTGTTTCAGCCCCTCTGATTCTCGCCCTCTGTTTCAGCCCCTCAGCTTCAGCCCCTCTGTTTCAGCCCCTCTGTTTCTCGCCCTCTGTTTCAGCCCCTCTGATTCAGCCGCACTGTTTCAGCCCCTCTGTTTCAGCCCCCCTGTTTCAGCCCCTCTGTTTCTCGCCCTCTGTTTCAGCCCCTCTGTTTCTCGCCCTCTGTTTCAGCCCCTCTGTTTCTCGCCCTCTGTTTCAGCCCCTCTGTTTCAGCCCCTCGGTTTCAGTCCCTCTGTTTCTCGCCCTCTGTTTCTCGCCCTCTGTTTCAGCCCCTCTGTTTCTCGCCCTCTGTTTCAGCCCCTCTGTTTCTCGCCCTCTGTTTCAGCCCCTCTGTTTCAGCCCCTCTGTTTCAGCCCCTCTGTTTCTCGCCCTCTGTTTCAGCCCCTCTGTTTCTTGCCCTCTGTTTCAGCCCCTCTGTTTCTCGCCCTCTGTTTCAGCCTCTCTGTTTCTCGCCCTCTGTTTCAGCCCCTCTGTTTCAGCCCCTCTGATTCAGCCCCTCTGTTTCAGCCCCTCTGTGTCTCGCCCTCTGTTTCAGCCCCTCTGATTCAGCCCCTCTGTTTCAGCCCCTCTGATTCAGCCACTCTGTTTCAGCCCCTCTATTTCAGCCCCTCTGTTTCAGCCCCTCTGTTTCAGGCTCTCTGTTTCAGCCCGTCTGTTTCAGCCCCTCTGTTTCAGCCCCTCTGATTCAGTCCCTTCGTTTCTCGCCCTCTGTTTCAGCCCCTCTGTTTCAGCCCCTCTGATTCAGCCCCTCTGTTTCAGCCCCTCTGTTTCAGCCCCTCTGTTTCTCGCCCTCTGTTTCAGCTCCTCTGTTTCATCCCCTCTGTTTCTCGCCCTCTGTTTCAGCCCCTCTGTTTCTCGCCCTCTGTTTCAGCCTCTCTGTTTCTCGCCCTCTTTTTCAGCCCCTCTGTTTCAGCCCCGCTGTTTCAGCCCCTCTATTTCTCGCCCTCTGCATCAGCCGCTTTGTTTCAGCCCCTCTGTTTCAGCCCCTCTTTTTCAGGCCCTCTGTTTCTCGCCCTCTGTTTCAGCCCCTCTGTTCCTCTCCCTCTGTTTCAGCCCCTCTGTTTCAGCCCCTCTGTTTCAGCCCGTCTGATTCAGCCCCTCTGTTTCTCGCCCACTGTTCCAGCCACTCTGTTTCAGCCCCTCTCTTTCTTGCCCTCTGTTTCAGCCCTTCTGATTCAGCCCCTCTGATTCAGCCCCTCTGTTTCTCGCCCTCTGTTTCAGCCTCTCTGTTTCTGCCCTTCTGTTTCAGCCTCTCTGTTTCAGCCCCTCTGTTTCTTGCCCTCTGTTTCAGCCCCTCTGTTTCTCGAACTCTGTTTCAGTCCCTCTGTTTCTCGCCATCTGTTTCAGCCCCTCTGTTTCGCGCTCTCTGTTTCAGCCCCTCTGTTTCTGCTCCTCTGTTTCTCGCCCTCTGTTTCTGCCCCTCTGTTTCTCGCCCTCTGTTTCAGCCCCTCTGTTTCTCGCCCTCTGTTTCTCGCCCTCTGTTTCAGCCCCTCTGTTTCTCGCCCTCTGTTTCAGCCCCTCTGTTTCTCGCCCTCTGTTTCAGCCCCTCTGTTTCAGCCCCTCTGTTTCAGCCCCTCTGTTTCTCGCCCTCTGTTTCAGCCCCTCTGTTTCTCGCCCTCTGTTTCAGCCCCTCTATTTCTCGCCCTCTGTTTCAGCCCCTCTGTTTTAGCCCCACTGTTTCAGCCCCTTTGTTTCAGCCCCTGTTCCTCGCCCTCTGTTTCAGCCGCACTGTTTCTCGCCCTCTGTATCAGCCCCTCTGTTTCAGCCCCTCTGTTTCAGTCCCTCTGTTTCTCGCCCTCTGTTTCAGCCCCTCTGTTTCAGCCCCTCTGTTTCAGCCCCTCTGTTTCTCGCCCTCTGTTTCAGCCCCTCTGTTTCTTGCCCTCTGTTTCAGCCACTCTGTTTCTCGCCCTCTGTTTCAGCCTCTCTGTATCTCGCCCTCTGTTTCAGCCCCTCTGTTTCAGCCCCTCTGTTTCAGCCCCTCTGTTTCAGCCCCTCGGTTTCTCGCCCTCTGTTTCAGCCCCTCTGATTCAGCCACTCTGTTTCAGCACCTCTGATTCAGTCCCTCTGTTTCAGCCCCTCTATTTCAGCCCCTTTGTTTCAGCCCCTCTGTTTCATCCACTCTGTTTCTCGCCCTCTGTTTCTCACCCTCTGTTTCTCGCCCTCTGTTTCAGCCCCTCTGTTTTTCGCCCTCTGTTTCAGCCCCTCTGTTTCTCGCCCTCTGTTTCAGGCTCTCTGTTTCAGCCCGTCTGTTTCAGCCCCTCTGTTTCAGCCCCTCTGTTTCTCGCCCTCTGTTTCTCGCCCGCTGTTTCAGCCCCTTTGTTTCTCGCCCTCTGTTTCAGCCCCTCTGTTTCAGTCCCACTGATTCAGCCCCTCTGATTCAGCCGCTCTGTTTCTCGCCCTCTGTTTCAGCCCCTCTGTTTCAGCCCCTCTGTTTCTGCCCCTCTGTTTCAGCCGCTCTGTTTCTCGCCCTCTGTTTCAGCCCCTCTGTTTTTCGCCCTCTGTTTCAGCCCCTCTGCTTCAGCCCCTCTGATTCAGCCCCTCTGTTTCAGCCCCTCTGTTTCAGCCCCTCTGTTTCTCGCCCTCAGTTTCTGCCCCCCTGTTTCTCGCCCTCTGTTTCAGCCCCTCTGTTTCTCGCCCTCTGTTTCAGCCCCTCTGTTTCAGCCCCTCTGTTTCTCGCACTCTGTTTCTGCCCCTCAGTTTCTCGCCCTCTGTTTCAGCCCCTCTGTTTCTCGCCTTCTGTTTCCGCCCCTCTGATTCAGCCCCTCTGTTTCAGCCCTTCTGATTCAGCCCCTCTGATTCAGCCCCTCTGTTTCTCGCCCTCTGTTTCAGCCCCTCTGTTTCAGCCCTTCTGTTTCAGCCACTCTGTTTCAGCCCCTCTGTTTCTCGACCTCTGTTTCAGTCCCTCTGTTTCAGCTCCTCTGTTTCTCGCCCTCTGTTTCTGCCCCTCTGTTTCCCGCCCTCTGTTTCAGCCCCACGGATTAAGCCCCTCTGTTTCAGCCCCTCTGAATCAGCCCCTCTGATTCAGCCCCTCTGTTTCAGCCACTCTGTTTCAGCCCTTCTGTTTCTCGCCCTCTGTTTCAGCCCCTCTGTTTCTCACCCTCTGTTTCAGAGCCTCTGTTTCAGCCCCTCTGTTTCTCGCTCTCTGTTTCAGCCCCTCTGTTTCTCTCCCTCTGTTTCAGCCCCTCTGATTCAGCCCCTCTGTTTCTCGCCCTCTGTTTCAGCCCCTCTGTTTCTCGCCCCCGTTTCAGCCCCTCTGTTTCTCGCCCTCTGTTTCAGCCCCTCTGTTTCAGCCCCTCTGTTTCTCGCCTTCTGTTTCAGCCCCTCTGTTTCTCGCCCTCTGTTTCAGCCCCTCTGTTTCTCGCCCTCTGTTTCACCCCCTCTATTTCTCGCCCTCTGTTTCAGCCGCTCTGTTTTAGCCCCACTGTTTCAGCACCTTTGTTTCAGCCCCTCTGTTTCTCGCCCTCTGTTTCAGCCGCTCTGTTTCTCGCCCTCTGTATCAGCCCCTCTGTTTCAGCCCCACTGTTTCAGTCCCTCTGTTTCTCGCCCTCTGTTTCTGGCCCTCTGTTTCAGCCCCTCTGTTACTCGCTCTCTGTTTAAGCCCCTCTGTTTCAGCCCCTCCGTTTCAGCCCCTCTGTTTCTTGCCCTCTGTTTCAGCCGCTCTGTTTCTCGCCCTCTGTATCAGCCGCTTTGTTTCAGTCCCTCTGTTTCAGCCCCTCTTTTTCAGCCCCTCTGTTTCTTGCCCTCTGTTTCTCGCCCTCTGTTTCAGCCCCTCTGTTTCAGCCCCTCTGTTTCAGCCGCTCTGTTTCTCGCCCTCTTTTTCAGCCCCTCTGTTTTTCGCCCTCTGTTTCAGCCCCTCTGTTTCAGCCCCTCTGATTCAGCCCCTCTGTTTCAGCCCCTCTGTTTCAGCCCCTCTGTTTCTCGCCCTCAGTTTCTGCCCCTCTGTTTCTCGCCCTCTGTTTCAGCCCCTCTCTTTCTCGCCCTCTGTTTCAGCCCCTCTGTTTCAGCCCCTCTGTTTCTCGCACTCTGTTTCTGCCCCTCAGTTTCTCGCCCTCTGTTTCAGCCCCTCTGTTTCTCGCCTTCTGTTTCAGCCCCTCTGATTCAGCCTCTTTGTTTCAGCCCTTCTGATTCAGCCCCTCTGATTCAGCCCCTCTGTTTCTCGCCCTCTGTTTCAGCCCCTCTGTTTCAGCCCTTCTGTTTCAGCCACTCTGTTTCAGCCCCTCTGTTTCTTGCCCTCTGTTTCAGCCCCTCTGTTTCTCGACCTCTGTTTCAGTCCCTCTGTTTCTCGCCATATGTTTCAGCCCCTCTGTTTCGCGCTCTCTGTTTCAGCCCCTCTGTTTCAGCTCCTCAGTTTCTCGCCCTCTGTTTCTGCCCCTCTGTTTCTCCCCCTCTGTTTCAGCCCCACTGATTAAGCCCCTCTGTTTCAGCCCCTCTGAATCAGCCCCTCTGATTCAGCCCCTCTGTTTCAGCCCCTCTGTTTCAGCCCCTCTGTTTCTCGCCCTCTGTTTCAGCCCCTCTGTTTCTCACCCTCTGTTTCAGAGCCTCTGTTTCAGCCCCTCTGTTTCTCGCTCTCTGTTTCAGCCCCTCTGTTTCTCTCCCTCTGTTTCAGCCCCTCTGATTCAGCCCCTCTGTTTCTCGCCCTCTGTTTCAGCCCCTCTGTTTCTCGCCCCCGTTTCAGTCCCTCTGTTTCTCGCCCTCTGTTTCAGCCCCTCTGTTTCAGCCCATCTGTTTCTCGCCCTCTGTTTCAGCCCCTCTGTTTCTTGCCCTCTGTTTCAGCCACTCTGTTTCTCGCCCTCTGTTTCAGCCTCTCTGTATCTCGCCCTCTGTTTCAGCCCCTCTGTTTCAGCCCCTCTGTTTCAGCCCCTCTGTTTCAGCCCTCTGTTTCTCGCCCTCTGTTTCAGGCCCTCTGTTTCTCGCCCTCTGTTTCAGCCTCTCTGTTTCTCGCCCTCTGTTTCAGCCCCTCTCTTTCACCCCCTCTGTATCTCGCCCTCTGTTTCAGCCCCTCTGTTTCTCGCCCACTGTATCAGCCGCTTTGTTTAAGCCCCTCTGTTTCAGCCCCTCTTTTTCAGCCCCTCTGTTTCTCGCCCTCTGTTTCAGCCCCTCTGTTTCAGCCCCTCTGTTTCAGCCCCTCTGTTTCAGCCCCTCTGTTTCTCGCCCTCTGTTTCAGCCCCTCTGTTTCTTGCCCTCTGTTTCAGCCCCTCTGGTTCTCGCCCTCTGTTTCAGCCCCTCTGTTTCTCGCCGTCTATTTCAGCCCCTCTGTTTCTCGCCCTCTCTTTCAGCCCCTCTGATTCAGCCACTCTGTTTCAGCCCCTCTGATTCAGCCCCTCTGTTTCAGCCCCTCTATTTCAGCCCCTTTGTTTCAGCCCCTCTGTTTCATCCACTCTGTTTCTCGCCCTCTGTTTCTCACCCTCTGTTTCTCGCCCTCTGTTTCAGCCCCTCTGTTTTTCGCCCTCTGTTTCAGCCCCTCTGTTTCACGCCCTCTGTTTCAGGCTCTCTGTTTCAGCCCGTCTGTTTCAGCCCCTCTGTTTCAGCCCCTCTGTTTCTCGCCCTCTGTTTCTCGCCCGCTGTTTCAGCCCCTTTGTTTCTCGCCCTCTGTTTCAGCCCCTCTGTTTCAGTCCCACTGATTCAGCCCCTCTGATTCAGCCGCTCTGTTTCTCGCCCTCTGTTTCAGCCCCTCTGTTTCAGCCCCTCTGTTTCTGCCCCTCTGTTTCAGCCGCTCTGTTTTTCGCCCTCTGTTTCAGCCCCTCTGCTTCAGCCCCTCTGTTTCTCGCCCTCTGTTTCAGCCCCTCTGTTTCAGCCCCTCTGTTTCTCGCCCTCAGTTTCTGCCCCTCTGTTTCTCGCCCTCTGTTTCAGCCCCTCTGTTTCTCGCCCTCTGTTTCAGCCCCTCTGTTTCAGCCCCTCTGTTTCTCGCACTCTGTTTCTGCCCCTCAGTTTCTCGCCCTCTGTTTCAGCCCCTCTGTTTCTCGCCTTCTGTTTCAGCCCCTCTGATTCAGCCCCTCTGTTTCAGCCCTTCTGATTCAGCCCCTCTGATTCAGCCCCTCTGTTTCTCGCCCTCTGTTTCAGCCCCTCTGTTTCAGCCCTTCTGTTTCAGCCACTCTGTTTCAGCCCCTCTGTTTCTTGCCCTCTGTTTCAGCCCCTCTGTTTCTCGACCTCTGTTTCAGCCCCTCTGTTTCGCGCTCTCTGTTTCAGCCCCTCTGTTTCAGCTCCTCTGTTTCTCGCCCTCTGTTTCTGCCCCTCTGTTTCCCGCCCTCTGTTTCAGCCCCACGGATTAAGCCCCTCTGTTTCAGCCCCTCTGAATCAGCCCCTCTGATTCAGCCCCTCTGTTTCAGCCCCTCTGTTTCAGCCCCTCTGTTTCTCGCCCTCTGTTTCAGCCCCTCTGTTTCTCACCCTCTGTTTCAGAGCCTCTGTTTCAGCCCCTCTGTTTCTCGCTCTCTGTTTCAGCCCCTCTGTTTCTCTCCCTCTGTTTCAGCCCCTCTGATTCAGCCCCTCTGTTTCTCGCCCTCTGTTTCAGCCCCTCTGTTTCTCGCCCCCGTTTCAGCCCCTCTGTTTCTCGCCCTCTGTTTCAGCCCCTCTGTTTCAGCCCCTCTGTTTCTCGCCTTCTGTTTCAGCCCCTCTGTTTCTCGCCCTCTGTTTCAGCCCCTCTGTTTCTCGCCCTCTGTTTCAGCCCCTCTATTTCTCGCCCTCTGTTTCAGCCCCTCTGTTTTAGCCCCACTGTTTCAGCACCTTTGTTTCAGCCCCTCTGTTTCTCGCCCTCTGTTTCAGCCGCTCTGTTTCTCGCCCTCTGTATCAGCCCCTCTGTTTCAGCCCCACTGTTTCAGTCCCTCTGTTTCTCGCCCTCTGTTTCTGGCCCTCTGCTTCAGCCCCTCTGTTTCTCGCCCTCTGTTTCAGCCCCTCTATTTCTCGCCCTCTGTTTCAGCCCCTCTGTTTTAGCACCACTGTTTCAGCACCTTTGTTTCAGCCCCTCTGTTTCTTGCCCTCTGTTTCAGCCGCTCTCTTTCTCGCCCTCTGTATCAGCCCCTCTGTTTCAGCCCCACTGTTTCAGTCCCTCTGTTTCTCGCCCTCTGTTTCTGGCCCTCTGTTTCAGCCCCTCTGTTTCAGGCTCTCTGTTTCAGCCCGTCTGTTTCAGCCCCTCTGTTTCAGCCCCTCTGTTTCTCGCCCTCTGTTTCAGCCCCTCTGTTTCTTGCCCTCTGTTTCAGCCGCTCTGTTTCTCGCCCTCTGTATCAGCCGCTTTGTTTCAGCCCCTCTGTTTCAGCCCCTCTTTTTCAGCCCCTCTGTTTCTCGCCCTCTGTTTCTCGCACTCTGTTTCAGCCCCTTTGTTTCAGCCCCTCTGTTTCAGCCCCTCTGTTTCAGCCCCTCTGTTTATCGCCCTCTGTTTCAGCCCCTCTGTTTCTTGCCCTCTGTTTCAGCCCCTCTGGTTCTCGCCCTCTGTTTCAGCCTCTCTGTTTCTTGCCCTCGGATTCAGCCCCTCTGTTTCAGCCCCTCTGTTTCAGCCCCTCTGTTTCAGCCCATCTGTTTCTCGCCCTCTGTTTCAGCCTCTCTGATTTAGCCCCTCTGTTTCTCGCCCTCTGTTTCAGCCCCTCTGTTTCTCGCCCTCTGTTTCAGCCCCTCTGTTTCAGCCCCTCTGTTTCAGCCCCTCTGTTTCTTGCCCTCTGTTTCAGCCCCTCTGTTTCTCGCCCTCTGTTTCAGCCCCTCTGTTTCTCGCCCTCTGTTTCAGCCCCTCTGTTTCAGCGCCTCTGTTTCAGCCCCTCTGTATCTCGCCCTCTGTTTCAGCCCCTCTGTTTCTCGCCCTCTGTTTCAGCCCCTCGGTTTCTCGCCCTCTGTTTCAGCCCCTCTATTTCTCGCCCTCTGTTTCAGCCCCTCTATTTTAGCCCCACTGTTTCAGCCCCTTTGTTTCAGCCACTATGTTTCTCGCCCTCTGTTTCAGCCCCTCTGTTTCCGCCCCTCTGTTTCAGCCCCTCTGTTTCTCGCTCTCTGTTTCAGCCCCTCTGTTTCCGCCCCTCTGTTTCAGCCCCTCTGTTTCAGCCCCTCTGTTTCTCGCCCTCTGTTTCAGCCCCTCTGTTCCTTGCCCTCTGTTTCAGCCCCTCTGTTTCTCGCCCTCTGTTTCAGCCACTCTGTTTCTGGCCCTCTGTTTCAGCCCCTCTGTTTCTCGCTCTCTGTTTCAGCCCCTCTGTTTCCGCCCCTCTGTTTCAGCCCCTCTGTTTCAGCCCCTCTGTTTCTCGCCCTCTGTTTCAGCCACTCTGTTTCTCGCCCTCTGTTTCAGCCACTCTGTTTCTCGCCCTCTGATTCAGTCCCTCTGTTTCAGCCCCTCTGTTTCAGTCCCTCTGTTTCAGCCCCTCTGTTTCTCGCCCTCTGTTTCAGCGCCTCTGTTTCTCGCCCTGTGTTTCAGCCTCTCTGTTTCTCGCCCTCTGTTTCAGCCCCACTGTTTCAGACCGTCTGTTTCAGCCCCTCTGTTTCAGCCCCTCTGTTTCTCGCCCTCTGTTTCTCGCCCTCTGTTTCAGCCACTCTGTTTCTCGCCCTCAGTTTCTGCCCCTCTGTTTCAGCCGATCTGATTCAGCCTGTCTGATTCAGCCCCTCTGTTTCTCGCCCTCTGTTTCAGCCACACTGTTTCAGCCCCTCTGTTTCTTGCCCTCTGTTTCAGCCCCTCTGTTTCTCGCCCTCTGTTTCAGCCCCTCTGTTTCTCGCCCTCTGTTTCTGCCCCTCTGTTTCTCGCCCTCTTTTTCCGCCCCTCTGATTCAGCCCCTCTGTTTCAGACCCTCTGAATCAGCCACTCTGATTCAGCCCCTCTGTTTCAGCCCCTCTGTTTCAGCCCCTCTGTTTCTCCCCCTCTGTTTCAGCCCCTCTGTTTCTCACCCTCTGTTTCAGCCCCTCTGTTTCAACCCCTCTGTTTCTCGCCCTCTGTTTCAGCCCCTCTGTTTCTCGGCATCTGTTTCAGCCCCTCTGATTCAGCCCCTCTGTTTCTCACCCTCTGTTTCAGCCCCTCTGTTTCTCGCCCTCTTTTTCAGCCCCTCTATTTCTTGCCCTCTGTTTCAGCCCCTCTGTTTCAGCCCCTCTGTTTCAGCCCCTCTGTTTCTCGTCCTCTGTTTCAGCCCCTCTGATTCTCGCCCTCTGTTTCAGCCCCTCAGCTTCAGCCCCTCTGTTTCAGCCCCTCTGTTTCTCGCCCTCTGTTTCAGCCCCTCTGATTCAGCCGCACTGTTTCAGCCCCTCTGTTTCAGCCCCCCTGTTTCAGCCCCTCTGTTTCTCGCCCTCTGTTTCAGCCCCTCTGTTTCTCGCCCTCTGTTTCAGCCCCTCTGTTTCTCGCCCTCTGTTTCAGCCCCTCTGTTTCAGCCCCTCGGTTTCAGTCCCTCTGTTTCTCGCCCTCTGTTTCTCGCCCTCTGTTTCAGCCCCTCTGTTTCTCGCCCTCTGTTTCAGCCCCTCTGTTTCTCGCCCTCTGTTTCAGCCCCTCTGTTTCAGCCCCTCTGTTTCAGCCCCTCTGTTTCTCGCCCTCTGTTTCAGCCCCTCTGTTTCTTGCCCTCTGTTTCAGCCCCTCTGTTTCTCGCCCTC
The DNA here is from genome assembly GCF_047496795.1 of Chiloscyllium punctatum. NCBI lineage: Eukaryota > Metazoa > Chordata > Chondrichthyes > Orectolobiformes > Hemiscylliidae > Chiloscyllium > Chiloscyllium punctatum. The sequence continues at coordinate 29,330,037 of NC_092759.1, read as the reverse complement.
TGTTTCAGCCTCTCTGTTTCTCGCCCTCTGTTTCAGCCCCTCTGTTTCAGCCCCTCTGTTTCAGCCCCTCTGTTTCAGCCCCTCTGATTCAGCCACTCTGTTTCAGCCCCTCTATTTCAGCCCCTCTGTTTCAGCCCCTCTGTTTCAGGCTCTCTGTTTCAGCCCGTCTGTTTCAGCCCCTCTGTTTCAGCCCCTCTGATTCAGTCCCTTCGTTTCTCGCCCTCTGTTTCAGCCCCTCTGTTTCAGCCCCTCTGATTCAGCCCCTCTGTTTCAGCCCCTCTGTTTCAGCCCCTCTGTTTCTCGCCCTCTGTTTCAGCTCCTCTGTTTCATCCCCTCTGTTTCTCGCCCTCTGTTTCAGCCCCTCTGTTTCTCGCCCTCTGTTTCAGCCTCTCTGTTTCTCGCCCTCTTTTTCAGCCCCTCTGTTTCAGCCCCGCTGTTTCAGCCCCTCTATTTCTCGCCCTCTGCATCAGCCGCTTTGTTTCAGCCCCTCTGTTTCAGCCCCTCTTTTTCAGGCCCTCTGTTTCTCGCCCTCTGTTTCTCGCCCTCTGTTTCAGCCCCTCTGTTCCTCTCCCTCTGTTTCAGCCCCTCTGTTTCAGCCCCTCTGTTTCAGCCCGTCTGATTCAGCCCCTCTGTTTCGCGCCCTCTGTTCCAGCCACTCTGTTTCAGCCCCTCTCTTTCTTGCCCTCTGTTTCAGCCCTTCTGATTCAGCCCCTCTGATTCAGCCCCTCTGTTTCTCGCCCTCTGTTTCAGCCTCTCTGTTTCTGCCCTTCTGTTTCAGCCTCTCTGTTTCAGCCCCTCTGTTTCTTGCCCTCTGTTTCAGCCCCTCTGTTTCTCGAACTCTGTTTCAGTCCCTCTGTTTCTCGCCATCTGTTTCAGCCCCTCTGTTTCGCGCTCTCTGTTTCAGCCCCTCTGTTTCTGCTCCTCTGTTTCTCGCCCTCTGTTTCTGCCCCTCTGTTTCTCGCCCTCTGTTTCTCGCCCTCTGTTTCAGCCCCTCTGTTTCTCGCCCTCTGTTTCAGCCCCTCTGTTTCTCGCCCTCTGTTTCAGCCCCTCTGTTTCAGCCCCTCTGTTTCAGCCCCTCTGTTTCTCGCCCTCTGTTTCAGCCCCTCTGTTTCTCGCCCTCTGTTTCAGCCCCTCTATTTCTCGCCCTCTGTTTCAGCCCCTCTGTTTTAGCCCCACTGTTTCAGCCCCTTTGTTTCAGCCCCTGTTCCTCGCCCTCTGTTTCAGCCGCACTGTTTCTCGCCCTCTGTATCAGCCCCTCTGTTTCAGCCCCTCTGTTTCAGTCCCTCTGTTTCTCGCCCTCTGTTTCAGCCCCTCTGTTTCAGCCCCTCTGTTTCAGCCCCTCTGTTTCTCGCCCTCTGTTTCAGCCCCTCTGTTTCTTGCCCTCTGTTTCAGCCACTCTGTTTCTCGCCCTCTGTTTCAGCCTCTCTGTATCTCGCCCTCTGTTTCAGCCCCTCTGTTTCAGCCCCTCTGTTTCAGCCCCTCTGTTTCAGCCCCTCTGTTTCTCGCCCTCTGTTTCAGCCCCTCTGATTCAGCCACTCTGTTTCAGCACCTCTGATTCAGTCCCTCTGTTTCAGCCCCTCTATTTCAGCCCCTTTGTTTCAGCCCCTCTGTTTCATCCACTCTGTTTCTCGCCCTCTGTTTCTCACCCTCTGTTTCTCGCCCTCTGTTTCAGCCCCTCTGTTTTTCGCCCTCTGTTTCTGCCCCTCTGTTTCTCGCCCTCTGTTTCAGGCTCTCTGTTTCAGCCCGTCTGTTTCAGCCCCTCTGTTTCAGCCCCTCTGTTTCTCGCCCTCTGTTTCTCGCCCGCTGTTTCAGCCCCTTTGTTTCTCGCCCTCTGTTTCAGCCCCTCTGTTTCAGTCCCACTGATTCAGCCCCTCTGATTCAGCCGCTCTGTTTCTCGCCCTCTGTTTCAGCCCCTCTGTTTCAGCCCCTCTGTTTCTGCCCCTCTGTTTCAGCCGCTCTGTTTCTCGCCCTCTGTTTCAGCCCCTCTGTTTTTCGCCCTCTGTTTCAGCCCCTCTGCTTCAGCCCCTCTGATTCAGCCCCTCTGTTTCAGCCCCTCTGTTTCAGCCCCTCTGTTTCTCGCCCTCAGTTTCTGCCCCCCTGTTTCTCGCCCTCTGTTTCAGCCCCTCTGTTTCTCGCCCTCTGTTTCCGCCCCTCTGATTCAGCCCCTCTGTTTCAGCCCTTCTGATTCAGCCCCTCTGATTCAGCCCCTCTGTTTCTCGCCCTCTGTTTCAGCCCCTCTGTTTCAGCCTTTCTGTTTCAGCCACTCTGTTTCAGCCCCTCTGTTTCTCGACCTCTGTTTCAGTCCCTCTGTTTCAGCTCCTCTGTTTCTCGCCCTCTGTTTCTGCCCCTCTGTTTCCCGCCCTCTGTTTCAGCCCCACGGATTAAGCCCCTCTGTTTCAGCCCCTCTGAATCAGCCCCTCTGATTCAGCCCCTCTGTTTCAGCCACTCTGTTTCAGCCCTTCTGTTTCTCGCCCTCTGTTTCAGCCCCTCTGTTTCTCACCCTCTGTTTCAGAGCCTCTGTTTCAGCCCCTCTGTTTCTCGCTCTCTGTTTCAGCCCCTCTGTTTCTCTCCCTCTGTTTCAGCCCCTCTGATTCAGCCCCTCTGTTTCTCGCCCTCTGTTTCAGCCCCTCTGTTTCTCGCCCCCGTTTCAGCCCCTCTGTTTCTCGCCCTCTGTTTCAGCCCCTCTGTTTCAGCCCCTCTGTTTCTCGCCTTCTGTTTCAGCCCCTCTGTTTCTCGCCCTCTGTTTCAGCCCCTCTGTTTCTCGCCCTCTGTTTCACCCCCTCTATTTCTCGCCCTCTGTTTCAGCCGCTCTGTTTTAGCCCCACTGTTTCAGCACCTTTGTTTCAGCCCCTCTGTTTCTCGCCCTCTGTTTCAGCCGCTCTGTTTCTCGCCCTCTGTATCAGCCCCTCTGTTTCAGCCCCACTGTTTCAGTCCCTCTGTTTCTCGCCCTCTGTTTCTGGCCCTCTGTTTCAGCCCCTCTGTTACTCGCTCTCTGTTTAAGCCCCTCTGTTTCAGCCCCTCCGTTTCAGCCCCTCTGTTTCTTGCCCTCTGTTTCAGCCGCTCTGTTTCTCGCCCTCTGTATCAGCCGCTTTGTTTCAGTCCCTCTGTTTCAGCCCCTCTTTTTCAGCCCCTCTGTTTCTTGCCCTCTGTTTCTCGCCCTCTGTTTCAGCCCCTCTGTTTCAGCCCCTCTGTTTCAGCCCCTCAGTTTCAGCCCCTCTGTTTCTCGCCCTCTGTTTCAGCCCCTCTGTTTCTTGCCCTCTGTTTCAGCCCCTCTGGTTCTCGCCCTCTGTTTCAGCCTCTCTGTTTCTTGCCCTCGGATTCAGCCCCTCTGTTTCAGCCCCTCTGTTTCAGCCCCTCTGTTTCAGCCCCTCTGTTTCTCGCCCTCTGTTTCAGCCTCTCTGATTCAGCCCCTCTGTTTCTCGCCCTCTGTTTCAGCCCCTCTGTTTCTCGCCCTCTGTTTCAGCCCCTCTGTTTCAGCCTGTCTGTTTCAGCCCCTCTGTTTCTTGCCCTCTGTTTCAGCCCCTCTGTTTCTCGCCCTCTGTTTCAGCCCCTCTGTTTCAGCCCCTCTGTTTCAGACCCTCTGTTTCTCGCCCTCTGTTTCAGCCCCTCTGTTTCTCGCCCTCTGTTTCAGCCCCTTTGTTTCTCGCCCTCTGTTTCAGCCCCTCTGTTTCAGCCCCTCTGATTCAGCCCCTCTGTTTCAGACCCTCTGTTTCAGCCCCTCTGTTTCTCGCCCTCAGTTTCTGCCCCTCTGTTTCTCGCCCTCTGTTTCAGCCACTCTGTTTCTCACCCTCTGTTTCAGCCCCTCTGTTTCAGCCCCTCTGTTTCTCGCCCTCTGTTTCAGCCCCTCTGTTTCAGCCCCTCTGTTTCAGCCCCTCTGTTTCTCGCCCTCTGTTTCAGCTCCTCTGTTTCATCCCCTCTGTTTCTCGCCCTCTGTTTCAGCCCCTCTGTTTCTCGCCCTCTGTTTCAGCCTCTCTGTTTCTCGCCCTCTGTTTCAGCCCCTCTGTTTCAGCCCCTCTGTTTCAGCCCCTCTGTTTCAGCCCCTCTTTTTCAGGCCCTCTGTTTCTCGCCCTCTGTTTCTCGCCCTCTGTTTCAGCCCCTCTGTTCCTCTCCCTCTGTTTCATCCCCTCTGTTTCAGCCCCTCTGATTCAGCCCGTCTGATTCAGCCCCTCTGTTTCTCGCCCTCTGTTCCAGCCACTCTGTTTCAGCCCCTCTGTTTCTTGCCCTCTGTTTCAGCCCTTCTGATTCAGCCCCTCTGATTCAGCCCCTCTGTTTCTCGCCCTCTGTTTCAGCCTCTCTGTTTCTGCCCTTCTGATTCAGCCTCTCTGTTTCAGCCCCTCTGTTTCTTGCCCTCTGTTTCAGCCCCTCTGCTTCTCGAACTCTGTTTCAGTCCCTCTGTTTCTCGCCATCTGTTTCAGCCCCTCTGTTTCGCGCTCTCTGTTTCAGCCCCTCTGTTTCTGCTCCTCTGTTTCTCGCCCTCTGTTTCTGCCCCTCTGTTTCTCGCCCTCTGTTTCAGCCCCTCTGTTTCTCGCCCTCTGTTTCAGCCCCTCTGATTCAGCCCCTCTGTTTCTCGCCCTCTGGTTCAGCCCCTCTGTTTCTCGCCCTCTGTTTCAGCACCTCTGTTTCAGCCCCTCTGTTTCAGCCCCTCTGTTTCTCCCCCTCTGTTTCAGCCCCTCTGTTTCTCGCCCTCTGTTTCAGCCCCACTATTTCTCGCCCTCTGTTTCAGCCCCTCTGTTTTAGCCCCACTGTTTCAGCCCCTTTGTTTCAGCCCCTGTTCCTCGCCCTCTGTTTCAGCCGCTCTGTTTCTCGCCCTCTGTATCAGCCCCTCTGTTTCAGCCCCTCTGTTTCAGTCCCTCTGTTTCTCGCCCTCTGTTTCAGCCCCTCTGTTTCAGCCCCTCTGTTTCTCGCCCTCTGTTTCAGCCCCTCTGTTTCTTGCCCTCTGTTTCAGCCACTCTGTTTCTCGCCCTCTGTTTCAGCCTCTCTGTATCTCGCCCTCTGTTTCAGCCCCTCTGTTTCTGCCCCTCTGTTTCTCGCCCTCTGTTTCAGCCCCACTGATTAAGCCCCTCTGATTCAGCCCCTCTGAATCAGCCCCTCTGATTCAGCCCCTCTGTTTCAGCCCCTCTGATTCAGCCCCTCTGTTTCTCGCCCTCTGTTTCAGCCCCTCTGTTTCTCGCCCTTTGTTTCAGCCCCTCTGTTTCAGCCCCTCTGTTTCAGCCCCTCTATTTCTCGCCCTTTGTTTCAGCCCCTCTGTTTCAGCCCCTCTGTTTCAGCCCCTCTGTTTCAGCCCCTCTGTTTCAGCCCCTCTGTTTCTCGCCCTCTGTTTCAGCCCCTCTATTTCTCGCCCTCTGTTTCAGCCCCTCTGTTTTAGCCCCACTGTTTCAGCCCCTTTGTTTCAGCCCCTGTTCCTCGCCCTCTGTTTCAGCCGCTCTGTTTCTCACCCTCTGTATCAGCCCCTCTGTTTCAGTCCCTCTGTTTCTCGCCCTCTGTTTCAGCCCCTCTGTTTCAGCCCCTATGTTTCTTGCCCTCTGTTTCAGCCACTCTGTTTCTCGCCCTCTGTTTCAGCCTCTCTGTATCTCGCCCTCTGTTTCAGCCCCTCTGTTTCAGCCCCTCTGTTTCAGCCCCTCTGTTTCAGCCCTCTGTTTCTCGCCCTCTGTTTCAGGCCCTCTGTTTCTCGCCCTCTGTTTCAGCCCCTCTGTTTCAGCCCCTCTGTTTCAAACCCTCTCTTTCAGCCCCTCTGTTTCTCGCCCTCTGTTTTAGCCCCTCTATTTCTCGCCCTCTGTTTCAGCCCCTCTGTTTTAGCCCCACTGTTTCAGCCCCTTTGTTTCAGCCCCTCTGTTTCTCGCCCTCTGTTTCAGCCGCTCTGTATCTCGCCCTCTGTATCAGCCCCTCTGTTTCAGTCCCTCTGTTTCTCGCCCTCTGTTTCAGCCCCTTTGTTTCAGCCCCTCTGTTTCTCGCCCTCTGTTTCAGCCGCTCTGTTTCTCGCCCTCTGTATCAGCCCCTCTGTTTCAGCCCCTATGTTTCAGTCCCTCTGTATCTCGCCCTCTGTTTCAGCCCCTCTGTTTCAGCCCCTCTGTTTCTCGCCCTCTGTTTCAGCCCCTCTGTTTCTTGCCCTCTGTTTCAGCCACTCTGGTTCTCGCCCTCTGTTTCAGCCTCTCTGTATCTCGCCCTCTGTTTCAGCCCCTCTGTTTCAGCCCCTCTGATTCAGCCCCTCTGTTTCAGCCCTCTGTTTCTCGCCCTCTGTTTCAGGCCCTCTGTTTCTCGCCCTCTGTTTCAGCCTCTCTGTTTCTCACCCTCTGTTTCAGCCCCTCTCTTTCAGCCCCTCTGTATCTCGCCCTCTGTTTCAGCCCCTCTGTTTCTCGCCCTCTGTATCAGCCGCTTTGTTTCAGCCCCTCTGTTTCAGCCCCTCTTTTTCAGCCCCTCTGTTTCTCGCCCTCTGTTTCTCGCCCTCTGTTTCAGCCCCTCTGTTTCAGCCATTCTGTTTCAGCCCCTCTGTTTCAGCCCCTCTGTTTCTCGCCCTCTGTTTCAGCCCCTCTGTTTCTTGCGCTCTGTTTCAGCCCCTCTGGTTCTCGCCCTCTGTTTCAGCCTCTCTGTTTCTTGCCCTCGGATTCAGCCCCTCTGTTTCAGCCCCTCTGTTTCAGCCCCTCTGTTTCAGCCCCTCTGTTTCTCGCCCTCTGTTTCAGCCCCTCTGTTTCTCGCCCTCTGTTTCAGCCCCTCTGATTCAGCCACTCTGTTTCAGCCCCTCTGATTCAGCCCCTCTGTTTCAGCCCCTCTATTTCAGCCCCTTTGTTTCAGCCCCTCTGTTTCATCCACTCTGTTTCTCGCCCTCTGTTTCTCACCCTCTGTTTCTCGCCCTCTGTTTCAGCCCCTCTGTTTTTCGCCCTCTGTTTCAGCCCCTCTGTTTCTCGCCCTCTGTTTCAGGCTCTCTGTTTCAGCCCGTCTGTTTCAGCCCCTCTATTTCAGCCCCTCTGTTTCTCGCCCTCTGTTTCTCGCCCGCTGTTTCAGCCCCTTTGTTTCTCGCCCTCTGTTTCAGCCCCTCTGTTTCAGTCCCACTGATTCAGCCCCTCTGATTCAGCCCCTCTGTTTCTCGCCCTCTGTTTCAGCCCCTCTGTTTCAGCCCCTCTGTTTCTGCCCCTCTGTTTCAGCCGCTCTGTTTCTCGCCCTCTGTTTCAGCCCCTCTGTTTTTCGCCCTCTGTTTCAGCCCCTCTGTTTCAGCCCCTCTGATTCAGCCCCTCTGTTTCAGCCCCTCTGTTTCAGCCCCTCTGTTTCTCGCCCTCAGTTTCTGCCCCTCTGTTTCTCGCCCTCTGTTTCAGCCCCTCTGTTTCTCGCCCTCTGTTTCAGCCCCTCTGTTTCAGCCCCTCTGTTTCTCGCACTCTGTTTCTGCCCCTCAGTTTCTCGCCCTCTGTTTCAGCCCCTCTGTTTCTCGCCTTCTGTTTCAGCCCCTCTGATTCAGCCCCTCTGTTTCAGCCCTTCTGATTCAGCCCCTCTGATTCAGCCCCTCTGTTTCTCGCCCTCTGTTTCAGCCCCTCTGTTTCAGCCCTTCTGTTTCAGCCACTCTGTTTCAGCCCCTCTGTTTCTTGCCCTCTGTTTCAGCCCCTCTGTTTCTCGACCTCTGTTTCAGTCCCTCTGTTTCTCGCCATATGTTTCAGCCCCTCTGTTTCGCGCTCTCTGTTTCAGCCCCTCTGTTTCAGCTCCTCAGTTTCTCGCCCTCTGTTTCTGCCCCTCTGTTTCTCCCCCTCTGTTTCAGCCCCACTGATTAAGCCCCTCTGTTTCAGCCCCTCTGAATCAGCCCCTCTGATTCAGCCCCTCTGTTTCAGCCCCTCTGTTTCAGCCCCTCTGTTTCTCGCCCTCTGTTTCAGCCCCTCTGTTTCTCACCCTCTGTTTCAGAGCCTCTGTTTCAGCCCCTCTGTTTCTCGCTCTCTGTTTCAGCCCCTCTGTTTCTCTCCCTCTGTTTCAGCCCCTCTGATTCAGCCCCTCTGTTTCTCGCCCTCTGTTTCAGCCCCTCTGTTTCTCGCCCCCGTTTCAGTCCCTCTGTTTCTCGCCCTCTGTTTCTGCCCCTCTGTTTCAGCCCCTCTGTTTCTCGCCCTCTGTTTCAGCCCCTCTGTTTCTTGCCCTCTGTTTCAGCCACTCTGTTTCTCGCCCTCTGTTTCAGCCTCTCTGTATCTCGCCCTCTGTTTCAGCCCCTCTGTTTCAGCCCCTCTGTTTCAGCCCCTCTGTTTCAGCCCTCTGTTTCTCGCCCTCTGTTTCAGGCCCTCTGTTTCTCGCCCTCTGTTTCAGCCTCTCTGTTTCTCGCCCTCTGTTTCAGCCCCTCTCTTTCACCCCCTCTGTATCTCGCCCTCTGTTTCAGCCCCTCTGTTTCTCGCCCACTGTATCAGCCGCTTTGTTTCAGCCCCTCTGTTTCAGCCCCTCTTTTTCAGCCCCTCTGTTTCTCGCCCTCTGTTTCAGCCCCTCTGTTTCAGCCCCTCTGTTCCAGCCCCTCTGTTTCAGCCCCTCTGTTTCTCGCCCTCTGTTTCAGCCCCTCTGTTTCTTGCCCTCTGTTTCAGCCCCTCTGGTTCTCGCCCTCTGTTTCAGCCTCTCTGTTTCTTGCCCTCGGATTCAGCCCCTCTGTTTCAGCCCCTCTATTTCAGCCCCTCTGTTTCAGCCCCTCTGTTTCTCGCCGTCTATTTCAGCCCCTCTGTTTCTCGCCCTCTCTTTCAGCCCCTCTGATTCAGCCACTCTGTTTCAGCCCCTCTGATTCAGCCCCTCTGTTTCAGCCCCTCTATTTCAGCCCCTTTGTTTCAGCCCCTCTGTTTCATCCACTCTGTTTCTCGCCCTCTGTTTCTCACCCTCTGTTTCTCGCCCTCTGTTTCAGCCCCTCTGTTTTTCGCCCACTGTTTCAGCCCCTCTGTTTCACGCCCTCTGTTTCAGGCTCTCTCTTTCAGCCCGTCTGTTTCAGCCCCTCTGTTTCAGCCCCTCTGTTTCTCGCCCTCTGTTTCTCGCCCGCTGTTTCAGCCCCTTTGTTTCTCGCCCTCTGTTTCAGCCCCTCTGTTTCAGTCCCACTGATTCAGCCCCTCTGATTCAGCCGCTCTGTTTCTCGCCCTCTGTTTCAGCCCCTCTGTTTCAGCCCCTCTGTTTCTGCCCCTCTGTTTCAGCCGCTCTGTTTCTCGCCCTCTGTTTCAGCCCCTCTGTTTTTCGCCCTCTGTTTCAGCCCCTCTGCTTCAGCCCCTCTGTTTCTCGCCCTCTGTTTCAGCCCCTCTGTTTCAGCCCCTCTGTTTCTCGCCCTCAGTTTCTGCCCCTCTGTTTCTCGCCCTCTGTTTCAGCCCCTCTGTTTCTCGCCCTCTGTATCAGCCCCTCTGTTTCTCGCACTCTGTTTCTGCCCCTCAGTTTCTCGCCCTCTGTTTCAGCCCCTCTGTTTCTCGCCTTCTATTTCAGCCCCTCTGATTCAGCCCCTCTGTTTCAGCCCTTCTGATTCAGCCCCTCTGATTCAGCCACTCTGTTTCTCGCCCTCTTTTTCAGCCACTCTGTTTCAGCCCTTCTGTTTCAGCCACTCTGTTTCAGCCCCTCTGTTTCTTGCCCTCTGTTTCAGCCCCTCTGTTTCTCGACCTCTGTTTCAGCCCCTCTGTTTCGCGCTCTCTGTTTCAGCCCCTCTGTTTCAGCTCCTCTGTTTCTCGCCCTCTGTTTCTGCCCCTCTGTTTCCCGCCCTCTGTTTCAGCCCCACTGATTAAGCCCCTCTGTTTCAGCCCCTCTGAATCAGCCCCTCTGATTCAGCCCCTCTGTTTCAGCCCCTCTGTTTCAGCCCCTCTGTTTCTCGCCCTCTGTTTCAGCCCCTCTGTTTCTCACCCTCTGTTTCAGAGCCTCTGTTTCAGCCCCTCTGTTTCTCGCTCTCTGTTTCAGCCCCTCTGTTTCTCTCCCTCTGTTTCAGCCCCTCTGATTCAGCCCCTCTGTTTCTCGCCCTCTGTTTCAGCCCCACTGTTTCTCGCCCCCGTTTCAGCCCCTCTGTTTCTCGCCCTCTGTTTCAGCCCCTCTGTTTCAGCCCCTCTGTGTCTCGCCTTCTGTTTCAGCCCATGTGTTTCTCGCCCTCTGTTTCAGCCCCTCTGTTTCTCGCCCTCTGTTTCAGCCCCTCTATTTCTCGCCCTCTGTTTCAGCCCCTCTGTTTTAGCCCCACTGTTTCAGCACCTTTGTTTCAGCCCCTCTGTTTCTCGCCCTCTGTTTCAGCCGCTCTGTTTCTCGCCCTCTGTATCAGCCCCTCTGTTTCAGCCCCACTGTTTCAGTCCCTCTGTTTCTCGCCCTCTGTTTCTGGCCCTCTGTTTCAGCCCCTCTGTTTCTCGCCCTCTGTTTCAGCCCCTCTATTTCTCGCCCTCTGTTTCAGCCCCTCTGTTTTAGCACCACTGTTTCAGCACCTTTGTTTCAGCCCCTCTGTTTCTTGCCCTCTTTTTCAGCCGCTCTGTTTCTCGCCCTCTGTATCAGCCCCTCTGTTTCAGCCCCACTGTTTCAGTCCCTCTGTTTCTCGCCCTCTGTTTCTGGCCCTCTGTTTCAGCCCCTCTGTTTCAGGCTCTCTGTTTCAGCCCGTCTGTTTCAGCCCCTCTGTTTCAGCCCCTCTGTTTCTCGCCCTCTGTTTCAGCCCCTCTGTTTCTTGCCCTCTGTTTCAGCCGCTCTGTTTCTCGCCCTCTGTATCAGCCGCTTTGTTTCAGCCCCTCTGTTTCAGCCCCTCTTTTTCAGCCCCTCTGTTTCTCGCCCTCTGTTTCTCGCACTCTGTTTCAGCCCCTTTGTTTCAGCCCCTCTGTTTCAGCCCCTCTGTTTCAGCCCCTCTGTTTCTCGCCCTCTGTTTCAGCCCCACTGTTTCTTGCCCTCTGTTTCAGCCCCTCTGGTTCTCGCCCTCTGTTTCAGCCTCTCTGTTTCTTGCCCTCGGATTCAGCCCCTCTGTTTCAGCCCCTCTGTTTCAGCCCCTCTGTTTCAGCCCATCTGTTTCTCGCCCTCTGTTTCAGCCTCTCTGATTTAGCCCCTCTGTTTCTCGCCCTCTGTTTCAGCCCCTCTGTTTCTCGCCCTCTGTTTCAGCCCCTCTGTTTCAGCCCCTCTGTTTCAGCCCCTCTGTTTCTTGCCCTCTGTTTCAGCCCCTCTGTTTCTCGCCCTCTGTTTCAGCCCCTCTGTTTCTCGCCCTCTGTTTCAGCCCCTCTGTTTCAGCGCCTCTGTTTCAGCCCCTCTGTTTCTCGCCCTCTGTTTCAGCCCCTCTGTTTCTCGCCCTCTGTTTCAGCCCCTCGGTTTCTCGCCCTCTGTTTCAGCCCCTCTATTTCTCGCCCTCTGTTTCAGCCCCTCTATTTTAGCCCCACTGTTTCAGCCCCTTTGTTTCAGCCACTATGTTTCTCGCCCTCTGTTTCAGCCCCTCTGTTTCCGCCCCTCTGTTTCAGCCCCTCTGTTTCTCGCTCTCTGTTTCAGCCCCTCTGTCTCTGCCCCTCTGTTTCAGCCCCTCTGTTTCAGCCCCTCTGTTTCTCGCCCTCTGTTTCAGCCCCTCTGTTCCTTGCCCTCTGTTTCAGCCCCTCTGTTTCTCGCCCTCTGTTTCAGCCACTCTGTTTCTGGCCCTCTGTTTCAGCCCCTCTGTTTCTCGCTCTCTGTTTCAGCCCCTCTGTTTCCGCCCCTCTGTTTCAGCCCCTCTGTTTCAGCCCCTCTGTTTCTCGCCCTCTGTTTCAGCCACTCTGTTTCTCGCCCTCTGTTTCAGCCACTCTGTTTCTCGCCCTCTGATTCAGTCCCTCTGTTTCAGCCCCTCTGTTTCAGTCCCTCTGTTTCAGCCCCTCTGTTTCTCGCCCTCTGTTTCAGCCCCTCTGTTTCTCGCCCTGTGTTTCAGCCTCTCTGTTTCTCGCCCTCTGTTTCAGCCCCACTGTTTCAGACCGTCTGTTTCAGCCCCTCTGTTTCAGCCCCTCTGTTTCTCGCCCTCTGTTTCAGCCCCTCTGTTTCTCGCCCTCTGTATCAGGCGCTTTGTTTCAGCCCCTTTGTTTCAGCCCCACTTTTTCAGCCCCTCTGTTTCTCGCCCTCTGTTTCTCGCCCTCTGTTTCAGCCACTCTGTTTCTCGCCCTCAGTTTCTGCCCCTCTGTTTCAGCCGATCTGATTCAGCCTGTCTGATTCAGCCCCTCTGTTTCTCGCCCTCTGTTTCAGCCACTCTGTTTCTGCCCCTCTGTTTCTTGCCCTCTGTTTCAGCCCCTCTGTTTCTCGCCCTCTGTTTCAGCCCCTCTGTTTCTCGCCCTCTGTTTCAGCCCCTCTGTTTCTCGCCCTCTGTTTCAGCCCCTCTGTTTCGCGCTCTCTGTTTCAGCCCCTCTGTTTCAGTCCCTCTGTTTCTTGCCCTCTGTTTCTGCCCCTCTGTTTCTCGCCCTCTTTTTCCGCCCCTCTGATTCAGCCCCTCTGTTTCAGACCCTCTGAATCAGCCACTCTGATTCAGCCCCTCTGTTTCAGCCCCTCTGTTTCAGCCCCTCTGTTTCTCCCCCTCTGTTTCAGCCCCTCTGTTTCTCACCCTCTGTTTCAGCCCCTCTGTTTCAACCCCTCTGTTTCTCGCCCTCTGTTTCAGCCCCTCTGTTTCTCGGCATCTGTTTCAGCCCCTCTGATTCAGCCCCTCTGTTTCTCACCCTCTGTTTCAGCCCCTCTGTTTCTCGCCCTCTTTTTCAGCCCCTCTATTTCTTGCCCTCTGTTTCAGCCCCTCTGTTTCAGCCCCTCTGTTTCAGCCCCTCTGTTTCTCGTCCTCTGTTTCAGCCCCTCTGATTCTCGCCCTCTGTTTCAGCCCCTCAGCTTCAGCCCCTCTGTTTCAGCCCCTTTGTTTCTCGCCCTCTGTTTCAGCCCCTCTGATTCAGCCGCACTGTTTCAGCCCCTCTGTTTCAGCCCCCCTGTTTCAGCCCCTCTGTTTCTCGCCCTCTGTTTCAGCCCCTCTGTTTCTCGCCCTCTGTTTCATCCCCTCTGTTTCTCGCCCTCTGTTTCAGCCCCTCTGTTTCAGCCCCTCGGTTTCAGTCCCTCTGTTTCTCGCCCTCTGTTTCAGCCCCTCTGTTTCTCGCCCTCTGTTTCAGCCCCTCTGTTTCTCGCCCTCTGTTTCAGCCCCTCTGTTTCAGCCCCTCTGTTTCAGCCCCTCTGTTTCTCGCCCTCTGTTTCAGCCCCTCTGTTTCTTGCCCTCTGTTTCAGCCCCTCTGTTTCTCGCCCTCTGTTTCAGCCTCTCTGTTTCTCGCCCTCTGTTTCAGCCCCTCTGTTTCAGCCCCTCTGATTCAGCCCCTCTGTTTCAGCCCCTCTGTGTCTCGCCCTCTGTTTCAGCCCCTCTGATTCAGCCCCTCTGTTTCAGCCCCTCTGATTCAGCCACGCTGTTTCAGCCCCTCTATTTCAGCCCCTCTGTTTCAGCCCCTCTGTTTCAGGCTCTCTGTTTCAGCCCGTCTGTTTCAGCCCCTCTGTTTCAGCCCCTCTGATTCAGTCCCTTCGTTTCTCGCCCTCTGTTTCAGCCCCTCTGTTTCAGCCCCTCTGATTCAGCCCCTCTGTTTCAGCCCCTCTGTTTCAGCCCCTCTGTTTCTCGCCCTCTGTTTCAGCTCCTCTGTTTCATCCCCTCTGTTTCTCGCCCTCTGTTTCAGCCCCTCTGTTTCTCGCCCTCTGTTTCAGCCTCTCTGTTTCTCGCCCTCTGTTTCAGCCCCTCTGTTTCAGCCCCTCTGTTTCAGCCCCTCTATTTCTCGCACTCTGCATCAGCCGCTTTGTTTCAGCCCCTCTGTTTCAGCCCCTCTGATTCAGCCACTCTGTTTCAGCCCCTCTGATTCAGCCCCTCTGTTTCAGCCCCTCTATTTCAGCCCCTTTGTTTCAGCCCCTCTGTTTCATCCACTCTGTTTCTCGCCCTCTGTTTCTCACCCTCTGTTTCTCGCCCTCTGTTTCAGCCCCTCTGTTTTTCGCCCTCTGTTTCAGCCCCTCTGTTTCTCGCCCTCTGTTTCAGGCTCTCTGTTTCAGCCCGTCTGTTTCAGCCCCTCTATTTCAGCCCCTCTGTTTCTCGCCCTCTGTTTCTCGCCCGCTGTTTCAGCCCCTTTGTTTCTCGCCCTCTGTTTCAGCCCCTCTGTTTCAGTCCCACTGATTCAGCCCCTCTGATTCAGCCCCTCTGTTTCTCGCCCTCTGTTTCAGCCCCTCTGTTTCAGCCCCTCTGTTTCTGCCCCTCTGTTTCAGCCGCTCTGTTTCTCGCCCTCTGTTTCAGCCCCTCTGTTTTTCGCCCTCTGTTTCAGCCCCTCTGTTTCAGCCCCTCTGATTCAGCCCCTCTGTTTCAGCCCCTCTGTTTCAGCCCCTCTGTTTCTCGCCCTCAGTTTCTGCCCCTCTGTTTCTCGCCCTCTGTTTCAGCCCCTCTGTTTCTCGCCCTCTGTTTCAGCCCCTCTGTTTCAGCCCCTCTGTTTCTCGCACTCTGTTTCTGCCCCTCAGTTTCTCGCCCTCTGTTTCAGCCCCTCTGTTTCTCGCCTTCTGTTTCAGCCCCTCTGATTCAGCCCCTCTGTTTCAGCCCTTCTGATTCAGCCCCTCTGATTCAGCCCCTCTGTTTCTCGCCCTCTGTTTCAGCCCCTCTGTTTCAGCCCTTCTGTTTCAGCCACTCTGTTTCAGCCCCTCTGTTTCTTGCCCTCTGTTTCAGCCCCTCTGTTTCTCGACCTCTGTTTCAGTCCCTCTGTTTCTCGCCATATGTTTCAGCCCCTCTGTTTCGCGCTCTCTGTTTCAGCCCCTCTGTTTCAGCTCCTCAGTTTCTCGCCCTCTGTTTCTGCCCCTCTGTTTCTCCCCCTCTGTTTCAGCCCCACTGATTAAGCCCCTCTGTTTCAGCCCCTCTGAATCAGCCCCTCTGATTCAGCCCCTCTGTTTCAGCCCCTCTGTTTCAGCCCCTCTGTTTCTCGCCCTCTGTTTCAGCCCCTCTGTTTCTCACCCTCTGTTTCAGAGCCTCTGTTTCAGCCCCTCTGTTTCTCGCTCTCTGTTTCAGCCCCTCTGTTTCTCTCCCTCTGTTTCAGCCCCTCTGATTCAGCCCCTCTGTTTCTCGCCCTCTGTTTCAGCCCCTCTGTTTCTCGCCCCCGTTTCAGTCCCTCTGTTTCTCGCCCTCTGTTTCTGCCCCTCTGTTTCAGCCCCTCTGTTTCTCGCCCTCTGTTTCAGCCCCTCTGTTTCTTGCCCTCTGTTTCAGCCACTCTGTTTCTCGCCCTCTGTTTCAGCCTCTCTGTATCTCGCCCTCTGTTTCAGCCCCTCTGTTTCAGCCCCTCTGTTTCAGCCCCTCTGTTTCAGCCCTTCTGATTCAGCCCCTCTGATTCAGCCCCTCTGTTTCTCGCCCTCTGTTTCAGCCCCTCTGTTTCAGCCCTTCTGTTTCAGCCACTCTGTTTCAGCCCCTCTGTTTCTTGCCCTCTGTTTCAGCCCCTCTGTTTCTCGACCTCTGTTTCAGTCCCTCTGTTTCTCGCCATATGTTTCAGCCCCTCTGTTTCGCGCTCTCTGTTTCAGCCCCTCTGTTTCAGCTCCTCAGTTTCTCGCCCTCTGTTTCTGCCCCTCTGTTTCTCCCCCTCTGTTTCAGCCCCACTGATTAAGCCCCTCTGTTTCAGCCCCTCTGAATCAGCCCCTCTGATTCAGCCCCTCTGTTTCAGCCCCTCTGTTTCAGCCCCTCTGTTTCTCGCCCTCTGTTTCAGCCCCTCTGTTTCTCACCCTCTGTTTCAGAGCCTCTGTTTCAGCCCCTCTGTTTCTCGCTCTCTGTTTCAGCCCCTCTGTTTCTCTCCCTCTGTTTCAGCCCCTCTGATTCAGCCCCTCTGTTTCTCGCCCTCTGTTTCAGCCCCTCTGTTTCTCGCCCCCGTTTCAGTCCCTCTGTTTCTCGCCCTCTGTTTCTGCCCCTCTGTTTCAGCCCCTCTGTTTCTCGCCCTCTGTTTCAGCCCCTCTGTTTCTTGCCCTCTGTTT
This sequence comes from Chiloscyllium punctatum, assembly GCF_047496795.1. Lineage (NCBI taxonomy): Eukaryota > Metazoa > Chordata > Chondrichthyes > Orectolobiformes > Hemiscylliidae > Chiloscyllium > Chiloscyllium punctatum. The sequence continues at coordinate 29,314,170 of NC_092759.1, read as the reverse complement.
CAGCCACTCTGTTTCTCGCCCTCTGTTTCAGCCTCTCTGTATCTCGCCCTCTGTTTCAGCCCCTCTGTTTCAGCCCCTCTGTTTCAGCCCCTCTGTTTCAGCCCTCTGTTTCTCGCCCTCTGTTTCAGGCCCTCTGTTTCTCGCCCTCTGTTTCAGCCTCTCTGTTTCTCGCCCTCTGTTTCAGCCCCTCTCTTTCACCCCCTCTGTATCTCGCCCTCTGTTTCAGCCCCTCTGTTTCTCGCCCACTGTATCAGCCGCTTTGTTTCAGCCCCTCTGTTTCAGCCCCTCTTTTTCAGCCCCTCTGTTTCTCGCCCTCTGTTTCAGCCCCTCTGTTTCAGCCCCTCTGTTCCAGCCCCTCTGTTTCAGCCCCTCTGTTTCTCGCCCTCTGTTTCAGCCCCTCTGTTTCTTGCCCTCTGTTTCAGCCCCTCTGGTTCTCGCCCTCTGTTTCAGCCTCTCTGTTTCTTGCCCTCGGATTCAGCCCCTCTGTTTCAGCCCCTCTATTTCAGCCCCTCTGTTTCAGCCCCTCTGTTTCTCGCCGTCTATTTCAGCCCCTCTGTTTCTCGCCCTCTCTTTCAGCCCCTCTGATTCAGCCACTCTGTTTCAGCCCCTCTGATTCAGCCCCTCTGTTTCAGCCCCTCTATTTCAGCCCCTTTGTTTCAGCCCCTCTGTTTCATCCACTCTGTTTCTCGCCCTCTGTTTCTCACCCTCTGTTTCTCGCCCTCTGTTTCAGCCCCTCTGTTTTTCGCCCACTGTTTCAGCCCCTCTGTTTCACGCCCTCTGTTTCAGGCTCTCTCTTTCAGCCCGTCTGTTTCAGCCCCTCTGTTTCAGCCCCTCTGTTTCTCGCCCTCTGTTTCTCGCCCGCTGTTTCAGCCCCTTTGTTTCTCGCCCTCTGTTTCAGCCCCTCTGTTTCAGTCCCACTGATTCAGCCCCTCTGATTCAGCCGCTCTGTTTCTCGCCCTCTGTTTCAGCCCCTCTGTTTCAGCCCCTCTGTTTCTGCCCCTCTGTTTCAGCCGCTCTGTTTCTCGCCCTCTGTTTCAGCCCCTCTGTTTTTCGCCCTCTGTTTCAGCCCCTCTGCTTCAGCCCCTCTGTTTCTCGCCCTCTGTTTCAGCCCCTCTGTTTCAGCCCCTCTGTTTCTCGCCCTCAGTTTCTGCCCCTCTGTTTCTCGCCCTCTGTTTCAGCCCCTCTGTTTCTCGCCCTCTGTATCAGCCCCTCTGTTTCTCGCACTCTGTTTCTGCCCCTCAGTTTCTCGCCCTCTGTTTCAGCCCCTCTGTTTCTCGCCTTCTATTTCAGCCCCTCTGATTCAGCCCCTCTGTTTCAGCCCTTCTGATTCAGCCCCTCTGATTCAGCCACTCTGTTTCTCGCCCTCTTTTTCAGCCACTCTGTTTCAGCCCTTCTGTTTCAGCCACTCTGTTTCAGCCCCTCTGTTTCTTGCCCTCTGTTTCAGCCCCTCTGTTTCTCGACCTCTGTTTCAGCCCCTCTGTTTCGCGCTCTCTGTTTCAGCCCCTCTGTTTCAGCTCCTCTGTTTCTCGCCCTCTGTTTCTGCCCCTCTGTTTCCCGCCCTCTGTTTCAGCCCCACTGATTAAGCCCCTCTGTTTCAGCCCCTCTGAATCAGCCCCTCTGATTCAGCCCCTCTGTTTCAGCCCCTCTGTTTCAGCCCCTCTGTTTCTCGCCCTCTGTTTCAGCCCCTCTGTTTCTCACCCTCTGTTTCAGAGCCTCTGTTTCAGCCCCTCTGTTTCTCGCTCTCTGTTTCAGCCCCTCTGTTTCTCTCCCTCTGTTTCAGCCCCTCTGATTCAGCCCCTCTGTTTCTCGCCCTCTGTTTCAGCCCCACTGTTTCTCGCCCCCGTTTCAGCCCCTCTGTTTCTCGCCCTCTGTTTCAGCCCCTCTGTTTCAGCCCCTCTGTGTCTCGCCTTCTGTTTCAGCCCATGTGTTTCTCGCCCTCTGTTTCAGCCCCTCTGTTTCTCGCCCTCTGTTTCAGCCCCTCTATTTCTCGCCCTCTGTTTCAGCCCCTCTGTTTTAGCCCCACTGTTTCAGCACCTTTGTTTCAGCCCCTCTGTTTCTCGCCCTCTGTTTCAGCCGCTCTGTTTCTCGCCCTCTGTATCAGCCCCTCTGTTTCAGCCCCACTGTTTCAGTCCCTCTGTTTCTCGCCCTCTGTTTCTGGCCCTCTGTTTCAGCCCCTCTGTTTCTCGCCCTCTGTTTCAGCCCCTCTATTTCTCGCCCTCTGTTTCAGCCCCTCTGTTTTAGCACCACTGTTTCAGCACCTTTGTTTCAGCCCCTCTGTTTCTTGCCCTCTTTTTCAGCCGCTCTGTTTCTCGCCCTCTGTATCAGCCCCTCTGTTTCAGCCCCACTGTTTCAGTCCCTCTGTTTCTCGCCCTCTGTTTCTGGCCCTCTGTTTCAGCCCCTCTGTTTCAGGCTCTCTGTTTCAGCCCGTCTGTTTCAGCCCCTCTGTTTCAGCCCCTCTGTTTCTCGCCCTCTGTTTCAGCCCCTCTGTTTCTTGCCCTCTGTTTCAGCCGCTCTGTTTCTCGCCCTCTGTATCAGCCGCTTTGTTTCAGCCCCTCTGTTTCAGCCCCTCTTTTTCAGCCCCTCTGTTTCTCGCCCTCTGTTTCTCGCACTCTGTTTCAGCCCCTTTGTTTCAGCCCCTCTGTTTCAGCCCCTCTGTTTCAGCCCCTCTGTTTCTCGCCCTCTGTTTCAGCCCCACTGTTTCTTGCCCTCTGTTTCAGCCCCTCTGGTTCTCGCCCTCTGTTTCAGCCTCTCTGTTTCTTGCCCTCGGATTCAGCCCCTCTGTTTCAGCCCCTCTGTTTCAGCCCCTCTGTTTCAGCCCATCTGTTTCTCGCCCTCTGTTTCAGCCTCTCTGATTTAGCCCCTCTGTTTCTCGCCCTCTGTTTCAGCCCCTCTGTTTCTCGCCCTCTGTTTCAGCCCCTCTGTTTCAGCCCCTCTGTTTCAGCCCCTCTGTTTCTTGCCCTCTGTTTCAGCCCCTCTGTTTCTCGCCCTCTGTTTCAGCCCCTCTGTTTCTCGCCCTCTGTTTCAGCCCCTCTGTTTCAGCGCCTCTGTTTCAGCCCCTCTGTTTCTCGCCCTCTGTTTCAGCCCCTCTGTTTCTCGCCCTCTGTTTCAGCCCCTCGGTTTCTCGCCCTCTGTTTCAGCCCCTCTATTTCTCGCCCTCTGTTTCAGCCCCTCTATTTTAGCCCCACTGTTTCAGCCCCTTTGTTTCAGCCACTATGTTTCTCGCCCTCTGTTTCAGCCCCTCTGTTTCCGCCCCTCTGTTTCAGCCCCTCTGTTTCTCGCTCTCTGTTTCAGCCCCTCTGTCTCTGCCCCTCTGTTTCAGCCCCTCTGTTTCAGCCCCTCTGTTTCTCGCCCTCTGTTTCAGCCCCTCTGTTCCTTGCCCTCTGTTTCAGCCCCTCTGTTTCTCGCCCTCTGTTTCAGCCACTCTGTTTCTGGCCCTCTGTTTCAGCCCCTCTGTTTCTCGCTCTCTGTTTCAGCCCCTCTGTTTCCGCCCCTCTGTTTCAGCCCCTCTGTTTCAGCCCCTCTGTTTCTCGCCCTCTGTTTCAGCCACTCTGTTTCTCGCCCTCTGTTTCAGCCACTCTGTTTCTCGCCCTCTGATTCAGTCCCTCTGTTTCAGCCCCTCTGTTTCAGTCCCTCTGTTTCAGCCCCTCTGTTTCTCGCCCTCTGTTTCAGCCCCTCTGTTTCTCGCCCTGTGTTTCAGCCTCTCTGTTTCTCGCCCTCTGTTTCAGCCCCACTGTTTCAGACCGTCTGTTTCAGCCCCTCTGTTTCAGCCCCTCTGTTTCTCGCCCTCTGTTTCAGCCCCTCTGTTTCTCGCCCTCTGTATCAGGCGCTTTGTTTCAGCCCCTTTGTTTCAGCCCCACTTTTTCAGCCCCTCTGTTTCTCGCCCTCTGTTTCTCGCCCTCTGTTTCAGCCACTCTGTTTCTCGCCCTCAGTTTCTGCCCCTCTGTTTCAGCCGATCTGATTCAGCCTGTCTGATTCAGCCCCTCTGTTTCTCGCCCTCTGTTTCAGCCACTCTGTTTCTGCCCCTCTGTTTCTTGCCCTCTGTTTCAGCCCCTCTGTTTCTCGCCCTCTGTTTCAGCCCCTCTGTTTCTCGCCCTCTGTTTCAGCCCCTCTGTTTCTCGCCCTCTGTTTCAGCCCCTCTGTTTCGCGCTCTCTGTTTCAGCCCCTCTGTTTCAGTCCCTCTGTTTCTTGCCCTCTGTTTCTGCCCCTCTGTTTCTCGCCCTCTTTTTCCGCCCCTCTGATTCAGCCCCTCTGTTTCAGACCCTCTGAATCAGCCACTCTGATTCAGCCCCTCTGTTTCAGCCCCTCTGTTTCAGCCCCTCTGTTTCTCCCCCTCTGTTTCAGCCCCTCTGTTTCTCACCCTCTGTTTCAGCCCCTCTGTTTCAACCCCTCTGTTTCTCGCCCTCTGTTTCAGCCCCTCTGTTTCTCGGCATCTGTTTCAGCCCCTCTGATTCAGCCCCTCTGTTTCTCACCCTCTGTTTCAGCCCCTCTGTTTCTCGCCCTCTTTTTCAGCCCCTCTATTTCTTGCCCTCTGTTTCAGCCCCTCTGTTTCAGCCCCTCTGTTTCAGCCCCTCTGTTTCTCGTCCTCTGTTTCAGCCCCTCTGATTCTCGCCCTCTGTTTCAGCCCCTCAGCTTCAGCCCCTCTGTTTCAGCCCCTTTGTTTCTCGCCCTCTGTTTCAGCCCCTCTGATTCAGCCGCACTGTTTCAGCCCCTCTGTTTCAGCCCCCCTGTTTCAGCCCCTCTGTTTCTCGCCCTCTGTTTCAGCCCCTCTGTTTCTCGCCCTCTGTTTCATCCCCTCTGTTTCTCGCCCTCTGTTTCAGCCCCTCTGTTTCAGCCCCTCGGTTTCAGTCCCTCTGTTTCTCGCCCTCTGTTTCAGCCCCTCTGTTTCTCGCCCTCTGTTTCAGCCCCTCTGTTTCTCGCCCTCTGTTTCAGCCCCTCTGTTTCAGCCCCTCTGTTTCAGCCCCTCTGTTTCTCGCCCTCTGTTTCAGCCCCTCTGTTTCTTGCCCTCTGTTTCAGCCCCTCTGTTTCTCGCCCTCTGTTTCAGCCTCTCTGTTTCTCGCCCTCTGTTTCAGCCCCTCTGTTTCAGCCCCTCTGATTCAGCCCCTCTGTTTCAGCCCCTCTGTGTCTCGCCCTCTGTTTCAGCCCCTCTGATTCAGCCCCTCTGTTTCAGCCCCTCTGATTCAGCCACGCTGTTTCAGCCCCTCTATTTCAGCCCCTCTGTTTCAGCCCCTCTGTTTCAGGCTCTCTGTTTCAGCCCGTCTGTTTCAGCCCCTCTGTTTCAGCCCCTCTGATTCAGTCCCTTCGTTTCTCGCCCTCTGTTTCAGCCCCTCTGTTTCAGCCCCTCTGATTCAGCCCCTCTGTTTCAGCCCCTCTGTTTCAGCCCCTCTGTTTCTCGCCCTCTGTTTCAGCTCCTCTGTTTCATCCCCTCTGTTTCTCGCCCTCTGTTTCAGCCCCTCTGTTTCTCGCCCTCTGTTTCAGCCTCTCTGTTTCTCGCCCTCTGTTTCAGCCCCTCTGTTTCAGCCCCTCTGTTTCAGCCCCTCTATTTCTCGCACTCTGCATCAGCCGCTTTGTTTCAGCCCCTCTGTTTCAGCCCCTCTTTTTCAGGCCCTCTGTTTCTCGCCCTCTGTTTCTCGCCCTCTGTTTCAGCCCCTCTGTTCCTCTCCCTCTGTTTCAGCCCCTCTGTTTCAGCCCCTCTGATTCAGCCCGTCTGATTCAGCCCCTCTGTTTCTCGCCCTCTGTTCCAGCCACTCTGTTTCAGCCCCTCTGTTTCTTGCCCTCTGTTTCAGCCCCTCTGTTTCAGCCCCTCGGTTTCAGTCCCTCTGTATCTCGCCCTCTGTTTCTCGCCCTCTGTTTCAGCCCCTCTGTTTCTCGCCCTCTGTTTCAGCCCCTCTGTTTCTCGCCCTCTGTTTCAGCCACTCTGTTTCAGCCCCTCTGTTTCAGCCCCTCTGTTTCTCGCCCTCTGTTTCAGCCCCTCTGTTTCTTGCCCTCTGTTTCAGCCCCTCTGTTTCTCGCCCTCTGTTTCAGCCTCTCTGTTTCTCGCCCTCTGTTTCAGCCCCTCTGTTTCAGCCCCTCTGATTCAGCCCCTCTGTTTCAGCCCCTCTGTGTCTCGCCCTCTGTTTCAGCCCCTCTGATTCAGCCCCTCTGTTTCAGCCCCTCTGATTCAGCCACTCTGTTTCAGCCCCTCTATTTCAGCCCCTCTGTTTCAGCCCCTCTGTTTCAGGCTCTCTGTTTCAGCCCGTCTGTTTCAGCCCCTCTGTTTCAGCCCCTCTGATTCAGTCCCTTCGTTTCTCGCCCTCTGTTTCAGCCCCTCTGTTTCAGCCCCTCTGATTCAGCCCCTCTGTTTCAGCCCCTCTGTTTCAGCCCCTCTGTTTCTCGCCCTCTGTTTCAGCTCCTCTGTTTCATCCCCTCTGTTTCTCGCCCTCTGTTTCAGCCCCTCTGTTTCTCGCCCTCTGTTTCAGCCTCTCTGTTTCTCGCCCTCTGTTTCAGCCCCTCTGTTTCAGCCCCTCTGTTTCAGCCCCTCTATTTCTCGCCCTCTGCATCAGCCGCTTTGTTTCAGCCCCTCTGTTTCAGCCCCTCTTTTTCAGGCCCTCTGTATCTCGCCCTCTGTTTCTCGCCCTCTGTTTCAGCCCCTCTGTTCCTCTCCCTCTGTTTCAGCCCCTCTGTTTCAGCCCCTCTGATTCAGCCCGTCTGATTCAGCCCCTCTGTTTCTCGCCCTCTGTTCCAGCCACTCTGTTTCAGCCCCTCTGTTTCTCGCCCTCTGTTTCAGCCTCTCTGTTTCTGCCCTTCTGTTTCAGCCTCTCTGTTTCAGCCCCTCTGTTTCTTGCCCTCTGTTTCAGCCCCTCTGTTTCTCGAACTCTGTTTCAGTCCCTCTGTTTCTCGCCATCTGTTTCAGCCCCTCTGTTTCGCGCTCTCTGTTTCAGCCCCTCTGTTTCTGCTCCTCTGTTTCTCGCCCTCTGTTTCTGCCCCTCTGTTTCTCGCCCTCTGTTTCAGCCCCTCTGTTTCTCGCCCTCTGTTTCAGCCCCTCTGATTCAGCCCCTCTGTTTCTCGCCCTCTGTTTCAGCCCCTCTGTTTCTCGCCCTCTGTTTCAGCCCCTCTGTTTCAGCCCCTCTGTTTCAGCCCCTCTGTTTCTCGCCCTCTGTTTCAGCCCCTCTGTTTCTCGCCCTCTGTTTCAGCCCCTCTATTTCTCGCCCTCTGTTTCAGCCCCTCTGTTTTAGCCCCACTGTTTCAGCCCCTTTGTTTCAGCCCCTGTTCCTCGCCCTCTGTTTCAGCCGCTCTGTTTCTCGCCCTCTGTATCAGCCCCTCTGTTTCAGCCCCTCTGTTTCAGTCCCTCTGTTTCTCGCCCTCTGTTTCAGCCCCTCTGTTTCAGCCCCTCTGTTTCAGCCCCTCTGTTTCTCGCCCTCTGTTTCAGCCCCTCTGTTTCTTGCCCTCTGTTTCAGCCACTCTGTTTCTCGCCCTCTGTTTCAGCCTCTCTGTATCTCGCCCTCTGTTTCAGCCCCTCTGTTTCAGCCCCTCTGTTTGAGCCCCTCTGTTTCAGCCCTCTGTTTCTCGCCCTCTGTTTCAGGCCCTCTGTTTCTCGCCCTCTGTTTCAGCCTCTCTGTTTCTCGCCCTCTGTTTCAGCCCCTCTCTTTCAGCCCCTCTGTTTCTCGCCCTCTGTTTCAGCCCCTCTATTTCTCGCCCTCTGTTTCAGCCCCTCTGTTTTAGCCCCACTGTTTCAGCCCCTTTGTTTCAGCCCCTCTGTTTCTCGCGCTCTGTTTCAGCCGCTCTGTATCTCGCCCTCTGTATCAGCCCCTCTGTTTCAGCCCCTCTGTTTCAGTCCCTCTGTTTCTCGCCCTCTGTTTCAGCCCCTTTGTTTCAGCCCCTCTGTTTCTCGCCCTCTGTTTCAGCCGCTCTGTTTCTCGCCCTCTGTATCAGCCCCTCTGTTTCAGCCCCTATGTTTCAGTCCCTCTGTATCTCGCCCTCTGTTTCAGCCCCTCTGTTTCAGCCCCTCTGTTTCTCGCCCTCTGTTTCAGCCCCTCTGTTTCTTGCCCTCTGTTTCAGCCACTCTGTTTCTCGCCCTCTGTTTCAGCCTCTCTGTATCTCGCCCTCTGTTTCAGCCCCTCTGTTTCAGCCCCTCTGTTTCAGCCCCTCTGTTTCAGCCCTCTGTTTCTCGCCCTCTGTTTCAGGCCCTCTGTTTCTCGCCCTCTGTTTCAGCCTCTCTGTTTCTCACCCTCTGTTTCAGCCCCTCTCTTTCAGCCCCTCTGTATCTCGCCCTCTGTTTCAGCCCCTCTGTTTCTCGCCCTCTGTATCAGCCGCTTTGTTTCAGCCCCTCTGTTTCAGCCCCTCTTTTTCAGCCCCTCTGTTTCTCGCCCTCTGTTTCTCGCCCTCTGTTTCAGCCCCTCTGTTTCAGCCCCTCTGTTTCAGCCCCTCTGTTTCAGCCCCTCTGTTTCTCGCCCTCTGTTTCAGCCCCTCTGTTTCTTGCCCTCTGTTTAAGCCCCTCTGGTTCTCGCCCTCTGTTTCAGCCTCTCTGTTTCTTGCCCTCGGATTCAGCCCCTCTGTTTCAGCCCCTCTGTTTCAGCCCCTCTGTTTCAGCCCCTCTGTTTCTCGCCCTCTGTTTCAGCCCCTCTGTTTCTCGCCCTCTGTTTCAGCCCCTCTGATTCAGCCACTCTGTTTCAGCCCCTCTGATTCAGCCCCTCTGTTTCAGCCCCTCTATTTCAGCCCCTTTGTTTCAGCCCCTCTGTTTCATCCACTCTGTTTCTCGCCCTCTGTTTCTCACCCTCTGTTTCTCGCCCTCTGTTTCAGCCCCTCTGTTTTTCGCCCTCTGTTTCAGGCTCTCTGTTTCAGCCCGTCTGTTTCAGCCCCTCTGTTTCAGCCCCTCTGTTTCTCGCCCTCTGTTTCTTGCCCGCTGTTTCAGCCCCTTTGTTTCTCGCCCTCTGTTTCAGCCCCTCTGTTTCAGTCCCACTGATTCAGCCCCTCTGATTCAGCCCCTCTGTTTCTCGCCCTCTGTTTCAGCCCCTCTGTTTCTCGCCCTCTGTTTCAGCCCCTTTGATTCAGCCACTCTGTTTCAGCCCCTCTGATTCAGCCCCTCTGTTTCAGCCCCTCTATTTCAGCCCCTTTGTTTCAGCCCCTCTGTTTCATCCACTCTGTTTCTCGCCCTCTGTTTCTCACCCTCTGTTTCTCGCCCTCTGTTTCAGCCCCTCTGTTTTTCGCCCTCTGTTTCAGGCTCTCTGTTTCAGCCCGTCTGTTTCAGCCCTTCTGTTTCAGCCCCTCTGTTTCGCGCCCTCTGTTTCTTGCCCGCTGTTCCAGCCCCTTTGTTTCTCGCCCTCTGTTTCAGCCCCTCTGTTTCAGTCCCACTGATTCAGCCCCTCTGATTCAGCCACTCTGTTTCTCGCCCTCTGTTTCAGCCCCTCTGTTTTTCGCCCTCTGTTTCAGCCCCTCTGTTTCAGCCCCTCTGATTCAGCCCCTCTGTTTCAGCCCCTCTGTTTCAGCCCCTCTGTTTCTCGCCCTCAGTTTCTGCCCCTCTGTTTCTCGCCCTCTGTTTCAGCCCCTCTGTTTCTCGCCCTCTGTTTCAGCCCCTCTGTTTCAGCCCCTCTGTTTCTCGCACGCTGTTTCTGCCCCTCAGTTTCTCGCCCTCTGTTTCAGCCCCTCTGTTTCTCGCCTTCTGTTTCAGCCCCTCTGATTCAGCCCATCTGTTTCAGCCCTTCTGATTCAGCCCCTCTGATTCAGCCCCTCTGTTTCTCGCCTCTGTTTCAGCCCCTCTGTTTCAGCCCTTCTGTTTCAGCCACTCTGTTTCAGCCCCTCTGTTTCTTGCCCTCTGTTTCAGCCCCTCTGTTTCTCGACCTCTGTTTCAGTCCCTCTGTTTCTCGCCATATGTTTCAGCCCCTCTGTTTCGCGCTCTCTGTTTCAGCCCCTCTGTTTCAGCTCCTCTGTTTCTCGCCCTCTGTTTCTGCCCCTCTGTTTCTCGCCCTCTGTTTCAGCCCCACTGATTAAGCCCCTCTGTTTCAGCCCCTCTGAATCAGCCCCTCTGATTCAGCCCCTCTGTTTCAGCCCTTCTGATTCAGCCCCTCTGTTTCTCGCCCTCTGTTTCAGCCCCTCTGTTTCTCGCCCTTTGTTTCAGCCCCTCTGTTTCAGCCCCTCTGTTTCAGCCCCTCTGTTTCAGCCCCTCTGTTTCAGCCCCTCTGTTTCTCGCCCTCTGTTTCAGCCCCTCTGTTTCTCGCCCTCTGTTTCAGCCCCTCTATTTCTCGCCCTCTGTTTCAGCCCCTCTGTTTTAGCCCCACTGTTTCAGCCCCTTTGTTTCAGCCCCTGTTCCTCGCCCTCTGTTTCAGCCGCTCTGTTTCTCGCCCTCTGTATCAGCCGCTCGGTTTCAGCCCCTCTGTTTCAGTCCCTCTGTTTCTCGCCCTCTGTTTCAGCCCCTCTGTTTCAGCCCCTCTGTTTCTCGCCCTCTGTTTCAGCCCCTCTGTTTCTTGCCCTCTGTTTCAGCCACTCTGTTTCTCGCCCTCTGTTTCAGCCTCTCTGTATCTCGCCCTCTGTTTCAGCCCCTCTGTTTCAGCCCCTCTGTTTCAGCCCCTCTGTTTCAGCCCCTCTGTTTCTCGCCCTCTGTTTCAGCCCCTCTGTTTCAGCCCCTCTGTTTCAGCCCCTCTGTTTCTCGCCCTCTGTTTCAGCCCCTCTGTTTCTCGCCCTCTGTTTCAGCCCCTCTGTTTTAGCCCCACTGTTTCAGCCCCTTTGTTTCAGCCCCTGTTCCTCGCCCTCTGTTTCAGCCGCTCTGTTTCTCGCCCTCTGTATCAGCCCCTCTGTTTCAGCCCCTCTGTTTCAGTCCCTCTGTTTCTCGCCCTCTGTTTCAGCCCCTCTGTTTCAGCCCCTCTGTTTCAGCCCCTCTGTTTCTCGCCCTCTGTTTCAGCCCCTCTGTTTCTTGCCCTCTGTTTCAGCCACTCTGTTTCTCGCCCTCTGTTTCAGCCTCTCTGTATCTCGCCCTCTTTTTCAGCCCCTCTGTTTCAGCCCCTCTGTTTCAGCCCCTCTGTTTCAGCCCTCTGTTTCTCGCCCTCTGTTTCAGGCCCTCTGTTTCTCGCCCTCTGATTCAGCCTCTCTGTTTCTCGCCCTCTGTTTCAGCCCCTCTCTTTCAGCCCCTCTGTTTCTCGCCCTCTGTTTCAGCCCCTCTATTTCTCGCCCTCTGTTTCAGCCCCTCTGTTTTAGCCCCACTGTTTCAGCCCCTTTGTTTCAGCCCCTCTGTTTCTCGCCCTCTGTTTCAGCCGCTCTGTATCTCGCCCTCTGTATCAGCCCCTCTGTTTCAGCCCCTCTGTTTCAGTCCCTCTGTTTCTCGCCCTCTGTTTCAGCCCCTTTGTTTCAGCCCCTCTGTTTCTCGCCCTCTGTTTCAGCCGCTCTGTTTCACGCCCTCTGTATCAGCCCCTCTGTTTCAGCCCCTATGTTTCAGTCCCTCTGTATCTCGCCCTCTGTTTCAGCCCCTCGGTTTCAGCCCCTCTGTTTCTCGCCCTCTGTTTCAGCCCCTCTGTTTCTTGCCCTCTGTTTCAGCCACTCTGTTTCTCGCCCTCTGTTTCAGCCTCTCTGTATCTCGCCCTCTGTTTCAGCCCCTCTGTTTCAGCCCCTCTGTTTCAGCCCCTCTGTTTCAGCCCTCTGTTTCTCGCCCTCTGTTTCAGGCCCTCTGTTTCTCGCCCTCTGTTTCAGCCTCTCTGTTTCTCACCCTCTGTTTCAGCCCCTCTCTTTCAGCCCCTCTGTATCTCGCCCTCTGTTTCAGCCCCTCTGTTTCTCGCCCTCTGTATCAGCCGCTTTGTTTCAGCCCCTCTGTTTCAGCCCCTCTTTTTCAGCCCCTCTGTTTCTCGCCCTCTGTTTCTCGCCCTCTGTTTCAGCCCCTCTGTTTCAGACCCTCTGTTTCAGCCCCTCTGTTTCAGCCCCTCTGTTTCTCGCCCTCTGTTTCAGCCCCTCTGTTTCTTGCCCTCTGTTTAAGCCCCTCTGGTTCTCGCCCTCTGTTTCAGCCTCTCTGTTTCTTGCCCTCGGATTCAGCCCCTCTGTTTCAGCCCCTCTGTTTCAGCCCCTCTGTTTCAGCCCCTCTGTTTCTCGCCCTCTGTTTCAGCCCCTCTGTTTGTCGCCCTCTGTTTCAGCCCCTCTGATTCAGCCACTCTGTTTCAGCCCCTCTGATTCAGCCCCTCTGTTTCAGCCCCTCTATTTCAGCCCCTTTGTTTCAGCCCCTCTGTTTCATCCACTCTGTTTCTCGCCCTCTGTTTCTCACCCTCTGTTTCTCGCCCTCTGTTTCAGCCCCTCTGTTTTTCGCCCTCTGTTTCAGGCTCTCTGTTTCAGCCCGTCTGTTTCAGCCCCTCTGTTTCAGCCCCTCTGTTTCTCGCCCTCTGTTTCTTGCCCGCTGTTTCAGCCCCTTTGTTTCTCGCCCTCTGTTTCAGCCCCTCTGTTTCAGTCCCACTGATTCAGCCCCTCTGATTCAGCCCCTCTGTTTCTCGCCCTCTGTTTCAGCCCCTCTGTTTCTCGCCCTCTGTTTCAGCCCCTCTGATTCAGCCACTCTGTTTCAGCCCCTCTGATTCAGCCCCTCTGTTTCAGCCCCTCTATTTCAGCCCCTTTGTTTCAGCCCCTCTGTTTCATCCACTCTGTTTCTCGCCCTCTGTTTCTCACCCTCTGTTTCTCGCCCTCTGTTTCAGCCCCTCTGTTTTTCGCCCTCTGTTTCAGGCTCTCTGTTTCAGCCCGTCTGTTTCAGCCCCTCTGTTTCAGCCCCTCTGTTTCTCGCCCTCTGTTTCTTGCCCGCTGTTTCAGCCCCTTTGTTTCTCGCCCTCTGTTTCAGCCCCTCTGTTTCAGTCCCACTGATTCAGCCCCTCTGATTCAGCCGCTCTGTTTCTCGCCCTCTGTTTCAGCCCCTCTGTTTTTCGCCCTCTGTTTCAGCCCCTCTGTTTCAGCCCCTCTGATTCAGCCCCTCTGTTTCAGCCCCTCTGTTTCAGCCCCTCTGTTTCTCGCCCTCAGTTTCTGCCCCTCTGTTTCTCGCCCTCTGTTTCAGCCCCTCTGTTTCTCGCCCTCTGTTTCAGCCCCTCTGTTTCAGCCCCTCTGTTTCTCGCACTCTGTTTCTGCCCCTCAGTTTCTCGCCCTCTGTTTCAGCCCCTCTGTTTCTCGCCTTCTGTTTCAGCCCCTCTGATTCAGCCCATCTGTTTCAGCCCTTCTGATTCAGCCCCTCTGATTCAGCCCCTCTGTTTCTCGCCCTCTGTTTCAGCCCCTCTGTTTCAGCCCTTCTGTTTCAGCCACTCTGTTTCAGCCCCTCTGTTTCTTGCCCTCTGTTTCAGCCCCTCTGTTTCTCGACCTCTGTTTCAGTCCCTCTGTTTCTCGCCATATGTTTCAGCCCCTCTGTTTCGCGCTCTCTGTTTCAGCCCCTCTGTTTCAGCTCCTCTGTTTCTCGCCCTCTGTTTCTGCCCCTCTGTTTCTCGCCCTCTGTTTCAGCCCCACTGATTAAGCCCCTCTGTTTCAGCCCCTCTGAATCAGCCCCTCTGATTCAGCCCCTCTGTTTCAGCCCCTCTGATTCAGCCCCTCTGTTTCTCGCCCTCTGTTTCAGCCTCTCTGTTTCTCGCCCTTTGTTTCAGCCCCTCTGTTTCAGCCCCTCTGTTTCAGCCCCTCTGTTTCAGCCCCTCTGTTTCAGCCCCTCTGTTTCTCGCCCTCTGTTTCAGCCCCTCTGTTTCTCGCCCTCTGTTTCAGCCCCTCTATTTCTCGCCCTCTGTTTCAGCCCCTCTGTTTTAGCCCCACTGTTTCAGCCCCTTTGTTTCAGCCCCTGTTCCTCGCCCTCTGTTTCAGCCGCTCTGTTTCTCGCCCTCTGTATCAGCCCCTCGGTTTCAGCCCCTCTGTTTCAGTCCCTCTGTTTCTCGCCCTCTGTTTCAGCCCCTCTGTTTCAGCCCCTCTGTTTCTCGCCCTCTGTTTCAGCCCCTCTGTTTCTTGCCCTCTGTTTCAGCCACTCTGTTTCTCGCCCTCTGTTTCAGCCTCTCTGTATCTCGCCCTCTGTTTCAGCCCCTCTGTTTCAGCCCCTCTGTTTCAGCCCCTCTGTTTCAGCCCTCTGTTTCTCGCCCTCTGTTTCAGGCCCTCTGTTTCTCGCCCTCTGTTTCAGCCTCTCTTTTTCTCGCCCTCTGTTTCAGCCCCTCTCTTTCAGCCCCTCTGTTTCTCGCCCTCTGTTTCAGCCCCTCTATTTCTCGCCCTCTGTTTCAGCCCCTCTGTTTTAGCCCCACTGTTTCAGCCCCTTTGTTTCAGCCCCTCTGTTTCTCGCCCTCTGTTTCAGCCGCTCTGTATCTCGCCCTCTGTATCAGCCCCTCTGTTTCAGCCCCTCTGTTTCAGTCCCTCTGTTTCTCGCCCTCTGTTTCAGCCCCTTTGTTTCAGCCCCTCTGTTTCTCGCCCTCTGTTTCAGCCGCTCTGTTTCTCGCCCTCTGTATCAGCCCCTCTGTTTCAAGCCCTATGTTTCAGTCCCTCTGTATCTCGCCCTCTGTTTCAGCCCCTCTGTTTCAGCCCCTCTGTTTCTCGCCCTCTGTTTCAGCCCCTCTGTTTCTTGCCCTCTGTTTCAGCCACTCTGTTTCTCGCCCTCTGTTTCAGCCTCTCTGTATCTCGCCCTCTGTTTCAGCCCCTCTGTTTCAGCCCCTCTGTTTCAGCCCCTCTGTTTCAGCCCTCTGTTTCTCGCCCTCTGTTTCAGGCCCTCTGTTTCTCGCCCTCTGTTTCAGCCTCTCTGTTTCTCACCCTCTGTTTCAGCCCCTCTCTTTCAGCCCCTCTGTATCTCGCCCTCTGTTTCAGCCCCTCTGTTTCTCGCCCTCTGTATCAGCCGCTTTGTTTCAGCCCCTCTGTTTCAGCCCCTCTTTTTCAGCCCCTCTGTTTCTCGCCCTCTGTTTCTCGCCCTCTGTTTCAGCCCCTCTGTTTCAGCCCCTCTGTTTCAGCCCCTCTGTTTCAGCCCCTCTGTTTCTCGCCCTCTGTTTCAGCCCCTCTGTTTCTTGCGCTCTGTTTCAGCCCCTCTGGTTCTCGCCCTCTGTTTCAGCCTCTCTGTTTCTTGCCCTCGGATTCAGCCCCTCTGTTTCAGCCCCTCTGTTTCAGCCCCTCTGTTTCTCACCCTCTGTTTCTCGCCCTCTGTTTCAGCCCCTCTGTTTCTCGCCCTCTGTTTCAGCCCCTCTGATTCAGCCACTCTGTTTCAGCCCCTCTGATTCAGCCCCTCTGTTTCAGCCCCTCTATTTCAGGCCCTTTGTTTCAGCCCCTCTGTTTCATCCACTCTGTTTCTCGCCCTCTGTTTCTCACCCTCTGTTTCTCGCCCTCTGTTTCAGCCCCTCTGTTTTTCGCCCTCTGTTTCAGCCCCTCTGTTTCTCGCCCTCTGTTTCAGGCTCTCTGTTTCAGCCCGTCTGTTTCAGCCCCTCTGTTTCAGCCCCTCTGTTTCTCGCCCTCTGTTTCTCGCCCGCTGTTTCAGCCCCTTTGTTTCTCGCCCTCTGTTTCAGCCCCTCTGTTTCAGTCCCACTGATTCAGCCCCTCTGATTCAGCCCCTCTGTTTCTCGCCCTCTGTTTCAGCCCCTCTGTTTCAGCCCCTCTGTTTCTGCCCCTCTGTTTCAGCCGCTCTGTTTCTCGCCCTCTGTTTCAGCCCCTCTGTTTTTCGCCCTCTGTTTCAGCCCCTCTGTTTCAGCCCCTCTGATTCAGCCCCTCTGTTTCAGCCCCTCTGTTTCAGCCCCTCTGTTTCTCGCCCTCAGTTTCTGCCCCTCTGTTTCTCGCCCTCTGTTTCAGCCCCTCTGTTTCTCGCCCTCTGTTTCAGCCCCTCTGTTTCAGTCCCTCTGTTTCTCGCACTCAGTTTCTGCCCCTCAGTTTCTCACCTTCTGTTTCAGCCCCTCTGATTCAGCCCCTCTGTTTCAGCCCTTCTGATTCAGCCCCTCTGATTCAGCCCCTCTGTTTCTCGCCCTCTGTTTCAGCCCCTCTGTTTCAGCCCTTCTGTTTCAGCCACTCTGTTTCAGCCCCTCTGTTTCTTGCCCTCTGTTTCAGCCCCTCTGTTTCTCGCCATATGTTTCAGCCCCTCTGTTTCGCGCTCTCTGTTTCAGCCCCTCTGTTTCAGCTCCTCAGTTTCTCGCCCTCTGTTTCTGCCCCTCTGTTTCTCGCCCTCTGTTTCAGCCCCACTGATTAAGCCCCTCTGTTTCAGCCCCTCTGAATCAGCCCCTCTGATTCAGCCCCTCTGTTTCAGCCCCTCTGTTTCAGCCCCTCTGTTTCTCGCCCTCTGTTTCAGCCCCTCTGTTTCTCACCCTCTGTTTCAGAGCCTCTGTTTCAGCCCCTCTGTTTCTCGCTCTCTGTTTCAGCCCCTCTGTTTCTCTCCCTCTGTTTCAGCCCCTCTGATTCAGCCCCTCTGTTTCTCGCCCTCTGTTTCAGCCCCTCTGTTTCTCGCCCCCGTTTCAGTCCCTCTGTTTCTCGCCCTCTGTTTCAGCCCCTCTGTTTCAGCCCCTCTGTTTCTCGCCCTCTGTTTCAGCCCCTCTGTTTCTTGCCCTCTGTTTCAGCCACTCTGTTTCTCGCCCTCTGTTTCAGCCTCTCTGTATCTCGCCCTCTGTTTCAGCCCCTCTGTTTCAGCCCCTCTGTTTCAGCCCTCTGTTTCTCGCCCTCTGTTTCAGGCCCTCTGTTTCTCGCCCTCTGTTTCAGCCTCTCTGTTTCTCGCCCTCTGTTTCAGCCCCTCTCTTTCACCCCCTCTGTATCTCGCCCTCTGTTTCAGCCCCTCTGTTTCTCGCCCACTGTATCAGCCGCTTTGTTTCAGCCCCTCTGTTTCAGCCCCTCTTTTTCAGCCCCTCTGTTTCTCGCCCTCTGTTTCAGCCCCTCTGTTTCAGCCCCTCTGTTTCAGCCCCTCTGTTTCAGCCCCTCTGTTTCTCGCCCTCTGTTTCAGCCCCTCTGTTTCTTGCCCTCTGTTTCAGCCCCTCTGGTTCTCGCCCTCTGTTTCAGCCTCTCTGTTTCTTGCCCTCGGATTCAGCCCCTCTGTTTCAGCCCCTCTATTTCAGCCCCTCTGTTTCAGCCCCTCTGTTTCTCGCCGTCTGTTTCAGCCCCTCTCTTTCTCGCCCTCTGTTTAGCCCCTCTGATTCAGCCACTCTGTTTCAGCCCCTCTGATTCAGCCCCTCTGTTTCAGCCCCTCTATTTCAGCCCCTCTGTTTCAGCCCCTCTGTTTCATCCACTCTGTTTCTCGCCCTCTGTTTCTCACCCTCTGTTTCTCGCCCTCTGTTTCAGCCCCTCTGTTTTTCGCCCTCTGTTTCAGCCCCTCTGTTTCACGCCCTCTGTTTCAGGCTCTCTGTTTCAGCCCGTCTGTTTCAGCCCCTCTGTTTCAGCCCCTCTGTTTCTCGCCCTCTGTTTCTCGCCCGCTGTTTCAGCCCCTTTGTTTCTCGCCCTCTGTTTCAGCCCCTCTGTTTCAGTCCCACTGATTCAGCCCCTCTGATTCAGCCGCTCTGTTTCTCGCCCTCTGTTTCAGCCCCTCTGTTTCAGCCCCTCTGTTTCTGCCCCTCTGTTTCAGCCGCTCTGTTTCTCGCCCTCTGTTTCAGCCCCTCTATTTTTCGCCCTCTGTTTCAGCCCCTCTGCTTCAGCCCCTCTGTTTCTCGCCCTCTGTTTCAGCCCCTCTGTTTCAGCCCCTCTGTTTCTCGCCCTCAGTTTCTGCCCCTCTGTTTCTCGCCCTCTGTTTCAGCCCCTCTGTTTCTCGCCCTCTGTTTCAGCCCCTCTGTTTCAGCCCCTCTGTTTCTCGCACTCTGTTTCTGCCCCTCAGTTTCTCGCCCTCTGTTTCAGCCCCTCTGTTTCTTGCCCTCTGTTTCAGCCGCTCTGTTTCTCGCCCTCTGTATCAGCCCCTCTGTTTCAGCCCCACTGTTTCAGTCCCTCTGTTTCTCGCCCTCTGTTTCTGGCCCTCTGTTTCAGCCCCTCTGTTTCAGGCTCTCTGTTTCAGCCCGTCTGTTTCTTGCCCTCTGTTTCAGCCCCTCTGTTTCTCGACCTCTGTTTCAGTCCCTCTGTTTCTCGCCATATGTTTCAGCCCCTCTGTTTCGCGCTCTCTGTTTCAGCCCCTCTGTTTCAGCTCCTCTGTTTCTCGCCCTCTGTTTCTGCCCCTCTGTTTCCCGCCCTCTGTTTCAGCCCCACTGATTAAGCCCCTCTGTTTCAGCCCCTCTGAATCAGCCCCTCTGATTCAGCCCCTCTGTTTCAGCCCCTCTGTTTCAGCCCCTCTGTTTCTCGCCCTCTGTTTCAGCCCCTCTGTTTCTCACCCTCTGTTTCAGAGCCTCTGTTTCAGCCCCTCTGTTTCTCGCTCTCTGTTTCAGCCCCTCTGTTTCTCTCCCTCTGTTTCAGCCCCTCTGATTCAGCCCCTCTGTTTCTCGCCCTCTGTTTCAGCCCCTCTGTTTCTCGCCCCCGTTTCAGCCCCTCTGTTTCTCGCCCTCTGTTTCAGCCCCTCTGTTTCAGCCCCTCTGTTTCTCGCCTTCTGTTTCAGCCCCTCTGTTTCTCGCCCTCTGTTTCA
Organism: Chiloscyllium punctatum; assembly: GCF_047496795.1. Classification (NCBI taxonomy): domain Eukaryota; kingdom Metazoa; phylum Chordata; class Chondrichthyes; order Orectolobiformes; family Hemiscylliidae; genus Chiloscyllium; species Chiloscyllium punctatum. The sequence goes on along the minus strand of NC_092759.1, from coordinate 29,295,737 downwards.
GCCCCTCTGTTTCTCGCCCTCTGTTTCAGCCCCTCTATTTCTCGCCCTCTGTTTCAGCCCCTCTGTTTTAGCCCCACTGTTTCAGCACCTTTGTTTCAGCCCCTCTGTTTCTCGCCCTCTGTTTCAGCCGCTCTGTTTCTCGCCCTCTGTATCAGCCCCTCTGTTTCAGCCCCACTGTTTCAGTCCCTCTGTTTCTCGCCCTCTGTTTCTGGCCCTCTGTTTCAGCCCCTCTGTTTCTCGCCCTCTGTTTCAGCCCCTCTATTTCTCGCCCTCTGTTTCAGCCCCTCTGTTTTAGCACCACTGTTTCAGCACCTTTGTTTCAGCCCCTCTGTTTCTTGCCCTCTGTTTCAGCCGCTCTGTTTCTCGCCCTCTGTATCAGCCCCTCTGTTTCAGCCCCACTGTTTCAGTCCCTCTGTTTCTCGCCCTCTGTTTCTGGCCCTCTGTTTCAGCCCCTCTGTTTCAGGCTCTCTGTTTCAGCCCGTCTGTTTCAGCCCCTCTGTTTCAGCCCCTCTGTTTCTCGCCCTCTGTTTCAGCCCCTCAGTTTCTTGCCCTCTGTTTCAGCCGCTCTGTTTCTCGCCCTCTGTATCAGCCTCTTTGTTTCAGCCCCTCTGTTTCAGCCCCTCTTTTTCAGCCCCTCTGTTTCTCGCCCTCTGTTTCTCGCCCTCTGTTTCAGCCCCTCTGTTTCAGCCCCTCTGTTTCAGCCCCTCTGTTTCAGCCCCTCTGTTTCTCGCCCTCTGTTTCAGCCCCTCTGTTTCTTGCCCTCTGTTTCAGCCCCTCTGGTTCTCGCCCTCTGTTTCAGCCTCTCTGTTTCTTGCCCTCGGATTCAGCCCCTCTGTTTCAGCCCCTCTGTTTCAGCCCCTCTGTTTCAGCCCATCTGTTTCTCGCCCTCTGTTTCAGCCTCTCTGATTTAGCCCCTCTGTTTCTCGCCCTCTGTTTCAGCCCCTCTGTTTCTCGCCCTCTGTTTCAGCCCCTCTGTTTCAGCCCCTCTGTTTCAGCCCCTCTGTTTCTTGCCCTCTGTTTCAGCCCCTCTGTTTCTCGCCCTCTGTTTCAGCCCCTCTGTTTCAGCCCCTCTGTTTCAGCCCCTCTGATTTAGCCCCTCTGTTTCTCGCCCTTTGTTTCAGCCCCTCTGTTTCAGCCCCTCTGTTTCAGCCCCTCTGTTTCAGCCCCTCTGTTTCAGCCCCTCTGTTTCTCGCCCTCTGTTTCAGCCCCTCTGTTTCTCGCCCTCTGTTTCAGCCCCTCTATTTCTCGCCCTCTGTTTCAGCCCCTCTGTTTTAGCCCCACTGTTTCAGCCCCTTTGTTTCAGCCCCTGTTCCTTGCCCTCTGTTTCAGCCGCTCTGTTTCTCGCCCTCTGTATCAGCCCCTCTGTTTCAGCCCCTCTGTTTCAGTCCCTCTGTTTCTCGCCCTCTGTTTCAGCCCCTCTGTTTCAGCCCCTCTGATTCTCGCCCTCTGTTTCAGCCCCTCTGTTTCTTGCCCTCTGTTTCAGCCACTCTGTTTCGCGCCCTCTGTTTCAGCCTCTCTGTATCTCGCCCTCTGTTTCAGCCCCTCTGTTTCAGCCCCTCTGTTTCAGCCCCTCTGTTTCAGGCCCTCTGTTTCTCGCCCTCTGTTTCAGCCTCTCTTTTTCTCGCCCTCTGTTTCAGCCCCTCTCTTTCAGCCCCTCTGTTTCTCGCCCTCTGTTTCAGCCCCTCTATTTCTCGCCCTCTGTTTCAGCCCCTCTGTTTTAGCCCCACTGTTTCAGCATCTTTGTTTCAGCCCCTCTGTTTCTCGCCCTCTGTTTCAGCCGCTCTGTATCTCGCCCTCTGTATCAGCCCCTCTGTTTCAGCCCCTCTGTTTCAGTCCCTCTGTTTCTCGCCCTCTGTTTCAGCCCCTTTGTTTCAGCCCCTCTGTTTCTCGCCCTCTGTTTCAGCCGCTCTGTTTCTCGCCCTCTGTATCAGCCCCTCTGTTTCAGCCCCTATGTTTCAGTCCCTCTATATCTCGCCCTCTGTTTCAGCCCCTCTGTTTCAGCCCCTCTGTTTCTGCCCCTCTGTTTCAGCTGCTCTGTTTCTCGCCCTCTGTTTCAGCCCCTCTGTTTTTCGCCCTCTGTTTCAGCCCCTCTGCTTCAGCCCCTCTGTTTCTCGCCCTCTGTTTCAGCCCCTCTGTTTCAGCCCCTCTGTTTCTCGCCCTCAGTTTCTGCCCCTCTGTTTCTCGCCCTCTGTTTCAGCCCCTCTGTTTCTCGCCCTCTGTTTCAGCCCCTCTGTTTCAGCCACTCTGTTTCTCGCACTCTGTTTCTGCCCCTCAGTTTCTCGCCCTCTGTTTCAGCCACTCTGTTTCTCGCCTTCTGTTTCAGCCCCTCTGATTCAGCCCCTCTGTTTCAGCCCTTCTGATTCAGCCCCTCTGATTCAGCCCCTCTGTTTCTCGCCCTCTGTTTCAGCCCCTCTGTTTCAGCCCTTCTGTTTCAGCCACTCTGTTTCAGCCCCTCTGTTTCTTGCCCTCTGTTTCAGCCCCTCTGTTTCTCGACCTCTGTTTCAGTCCCTCTGTTTCTCGCCATATGTTTCAGCCCCTCTGTTTCGCGCTCTCTGTTTCAGCCCCTCTGTTTCAGCTCCTCTGTTTCTCGCCCTCTGTTTCTGCCCCTCTGTTTCCCGCCCTCTGTTTCAGCACCACTGATTAAGCCCCTCTGTTTCAGCCCCTCTGAATCAGCCCCTCTGATTCAGCCCCTCTGTTTCAGCCCCTCTGTTTCAGCCCCTCTGTTTCTCGCCCTCTGTTTCAGCCCCTCTGTTTCTCACCCTCTGTTTCAGAGCCTCTGTTTCAGCCCCTCTGTTTCTCGCTCTCTGTTTCAGCCCCTCTGTTTCTCTCCCTCTGTTTCAGCCCCTCTGATTCAGCCCCTCTGTTTCTCGCCCTCTGTTTCAGCCCCTCTGTTTCTCGCCCCCGTTTCAGCCCCTCTGTTTCTCGCCCTCTGTTTCAGCCCCTCTGTTTCAGCCCCTCTGTTTCTCGCCTTCTGTTTCAGCCCCTCTGTTTCTCGCCCTCTGTTTCAGCCCCTCTGTTTCTCGCCCTCTGTTTCAGCCCCTCTATTTCTCGCCCTCTGTTTCAGCCCCTCTGTTTTAGCCCCACTGTTTCAGCACCTTTGTTTCAGCCCCTCTGTTTCTCGCCCTCTGTTTCAGCCGCTCTGTTTCTCGCCCTCTGTATCAGCCCCTCTGTTTCAGCCCCACTGTTTCAGTCCCTCTTTTTCTCGCCCTCTGTTTCTCGCCCTCTGTTTCAGCCCCTCTGTTTCTCGCCCTCTGTTTCAGCCCCTCTATTTCTCGCCCTCTGTTTCAGCCCCTCTGTTTCTCGACCTCTGTTTCAGTCCCTCTGTTTATCGCCATATGTTTCAGCCCCTCTGTTTCGCGCTCTCTGTTTCAGCCCCTCTGTTTCAGCTCCTCAGTTTCTCGCCCTCTGTTTCTGCCCCTCTGTTTCTCGCCCTCTGTTTCAGCCCCACTGATTAAGCCCCTCTGTTTCAGCCCCTCTGAATCAGCCCCTCTGATTCAGCCCCTCTGTTTCAGCCCCTCTGTTTCAGCCCCTCTGTTTCTCGCCCTCTGTTTCAGCCCCTCTGTTTCTCACCCTCTGTTTCAGAGCCTCTGTTTCAGCCCCTCTGTTTCTCGCTCTCTGTTTCAGCCCCTCTGTTTCTCTCCCTCTGTTTCAGCCCCTCTGATTCAGCCCCTCTGTTTCTCGCCCTCTGTTTCAGCCCCTCTGTTTCTCGCCCCCGTTTCAGTCCCTCTGTTTCTCGCCCTCTGTTTCAGCCCCTCTGTTTCAGCCCCTCTGTTTCTCGCCCTCTGTTTCAGCCCCTCTGTTTCTTGCCCTCTGTTTCAGCCACTCTGTTTCTCGCCCTCTGTTTCAGCCTCTCTGTATCTCGCCCTCTGTTTCAGCCCCTCTGTTTCAGCCCCTCTGTTTCAGCCCCTCTGTTTCAGCCCTCTGTTTCTCGCCCTCTGTTTCAGGCCCTCTGTTTCTCGCCCTCTGTTTCAGCCTCTCTGTTTCTCGCCCTCTGTTTCAGCCCCTCTCTTTCACCCCCTCTGTATCTCGCCCTCTGTTTCAGCCCCTCTGTTTCTCGCCCACTGTATCAGCCGCTTTGTTTCAGCCCCTCTGTTTCAGCCCCTCTTTTTCAGCCCCTCTGTTTCTCGCCCTCTGTTTCAGCCCCTCTGTTTCAGCCCCTCTGTTTCAGCCCCTCTGTTTCAGCCCCTCTGTTTCTCGCCCTCTGTTTCAGCCCCTCTGTTTCTTGCCCTCTGTTTCAGCCCCTCTGGTTCTCGCCCTCTGTTTCAGCCTCTCTGTTTCTTGCCCTCGGATTCAGCCCCTCTGTTTCAGCCCCTCTATTTCAGCCCCTCTGTTTCAGCCCCTCTGTTTCTCGCCGTCTGTTTCAGCCCCTCTCTTTCTCGCCCTCTGTTTCAGCCCCTCTGATTCAGCCACTCTGTTTCAGCCCCTCTGATTCAGCCCCTCTGTTTCAGCCCCTCTATTTCAGCCCCTCTGTTTCAGCCCCTCTGTTTCATCCACTCTGTTTCTCGCCCTCTGTTTCTCACCCTCTGTTTCTCGCCCTCTGTTTCAGCCCCTCTGTTTTTCGCCCTCTGTTTCAGCCCCTCTGTTTCACGCCCTCTGTTTCAGGCTCTCTGTTTCAGCCCGTCTGTTTCAGCCCCTCTGTTTCAGCCCCTCTGTTTCTCGCCCTCTGTTTCTCGCCCGCTGTTTCAGCCCCTTTGTTTCTCGCCCTCTGTTTCAGCCCCTCTGTTTCAGTCCCACTGATTCAGCCCCTCTGATTCAGCCGCTCTGTTTCTCGCCCTCTGTTTCAGCCCCTCTGTTTCAGCCCCTCTGTTTCTGCCCCTCTGTTTCAGCCGCTCTGTTTCTCGCCCTCTGTTTCAGCCCCTCTATTTTTCGCCCTCTGTTTCAGCCCCTCTGCTTCAGCCCCTCTGTTTCTCGCCCTCTGTTTCAGCCCCTCTGTTTCAGCCCCTCTGTTTCTCGCCCTCAGTTTCTGCCCCTCTGTTTCTCGCCCTCTGTTTCAGCCCCTCTGTTTCTCGCCCTCTGTTTCAGCCCCTCTGTTTCAGCCCCTCTGTTTCTCGCACTCTGTTTCTGCCCCTCAGTTTCTCGCCCTCTGTTTCAGCCCCTCTGTTTCTTGCCCTCTGTTTCAGCCGCTCTGTTTCTCGCCCTCTGTATCAGCCCCTCTGTTTCAGCCCCACTGTTTCAGTCCCTCTGTTTCTCGCCCTCTGTTTCTGGCCCTCTGTTTCAGCCCCTCTGTTTCAGGCTCTCTGTTTCAGCCCGTCTGTTTCTTGCCCTCTGTTTCAGCCCCTCTGTTTCTCGACCTCTGTTTCAGTCCCTCTGTTTCTCGCCATATGTTTCAGCCCCTCTGTTTCGCGCTCTCTGTTTCAGCCCCTCTGTTTCAGCTCCTCTGTTTCTCGCCCTCTGTTTCTGCCACTCTGTTTCCCGCCCTCTGTTTCAGCCCCACTGATTAAGCCCCTCTGTTTCAGCCCCTCTGAATCAGCCCCTCTGATTCAGCCCCTCTGTTTCAGCCCCTCTGTTTCAGCCCCTCTGTTTCTCACCCTCTGTTTCAGAGCCTCTGTTTCTCGACCTCTGTTTCAGTCCCTCTGTTTCTCGCCATATGTTTCAGCCCCTCTGTTTCGCGCTCTCTGTTTCAGCCCCTCTGTTTCAGCTCCTCTGTTTCTCGCCCTCTGTTTCTGCCACTCTGTTTCCCGCCCTCTGTTTCAGCCCCACTGATTAAGCCCCTCTGTTTCAGCCCCTCTGAATCAGCCCCTCTGATTCAGCCCCTCTGTTTCAGCCCCTCTGTTTCAGCCCCTCTGTTTCTCACCCTCTGTTTCAGAGCCTCTGTTTCAGCCCCTCTGTTTCTCGCTCTCTGTTTCAGCCCCTCTGTTTCTCTCCCTCTGTTTCAGCCCCTCTGATTCAGCCCCTCTGTTTCTCGCCCTCTGTTTCAGCCCCTCTGTTTCTCGCCCCCGTTTCAGCCCCTCTGTTTCTCGCCCTCTGTTTCAGCCCCTCTGTTTCAGCCCCTCTGTTTCTCGCCTTCTGTTTCAGCCCCTCTGTTTCTCGCCCTATGTTTCAGCCCCTCTGTTTCTCGCCCTCTGTTTCAGCCCCTCTATTTCTCGCCCTCTGTTTCAGCCCCTCTGTTTTAGCCCCACTGTTTCAGCACCTTTGATTCAGCCCCTCTGTTTCTCGCCCTCTGTTTCAGCCGCTCTGTTTCTCGCCCTCTGTATCAGCCCCTCTGTTTCAGCCCCACTGTTTCAGCCCCTCTGTTTCTCGCCCTCTGTTTCAGCCCCTCTGTTTCTCGCCCTCTGTTTCAGCCCCTCTATTTCTCGCCCTCTGTTTCAGCCCCTCTGTTTTAGCCCCACTGTTTCAGCACCTTTGTTTCAGCCCCTCTGTTTCTCGCCCTCTGTTTCAGCCGCTCTGTTTCTCGCCCTCTGTATCAGCCCCTCTGTTTCAGCCCCACTGTTTCAGTCCCTCTGTTTCTCGCCCTCTGTTTCTGGCCCTCTGTTTCAGCCCCTCTGTTTCTCGCCCTCTGTTTCAGCCCCTCTATTTCTCGCCCTCTGTTTCAGCCCCTCTGTTTCTCGACCTCTGTTTCAGTCCCTCTGTTTATCGCCATATGTTTCAGCCCCTCTGTTTCGCGCTCTCTGTTTCAGCCCCTCTGTTTCAGCTCCTCAGTTTCTCGCCCTCTGTTTCTGCCCCTCTGTTTCTCGCCCTCTGTTTCAGCCCCACTGATTAAGCCCCTCTGTTTCAGCCCCTCTGAATCAGCCCCTCTGATTCAGCCCCTCTGTTTCAGCCCCTCTGTTTCAGCCCCTCTGTTTCTCGCCCTCTGTTTCAGCCCCTCTGTTTCTCACCCTCTGTTTCAGAGCCTCTGTTTCAGCCCCTCTGTTTCTCGCTCTCTGTTTCAGCCCCTCTGTTTCTCTCCCTCTGTTTCAGCCCCTCTGATTCAGCCCCTCTGTTTCTCGCCCTCGGTTTCAGCCCCTCTGTTTCTCGCCCCCGTTTCAGTCCCTCTGTTTCTCGCCCTCTGTTTCAGCCCCTCTGTTTCAGCCCCTCTGTTTCTCGCCCTCTGTTTCAGCCCCTCTGTTTCTTGCCCTCTGTTTCAGCCACTCTGTTTCTCGCCCTCTGTTTCAGCCTCTCTGTATCTCGCCCTCTGTTTCAGCCCCTCTGTTTCAGCCCCTCTGTTTCAGCCCCTCTGTTTCAGCCCTCTGTTTCTCGCCCTCTGTTTCAGGCCCTCTGTTTCTCGCCCCCTGTTTCAGCCTCTCTGTTTCTCGCCCTCTGTTTCAGCCCCTCTCTTTCACCCCCTCTGTATCTCGCCCTCTGTTTCAGCCCCTCTGTTTCTCGCCCACTGTATCAGCCGCTTTGTTTCAGCCCCTCTGTTTCAGCCCCTCTTTTTCAGCCCCTCTGTTTCTCGCCCTCTGTTTCAGCCCCTCTGTTTCAGCCCCTCTGTTTCAGCCCCTCTGTTTCAGCTCCTCTGTTTCTCGCCCTCTGTTTCAGCCCCTCTGTTTCTTGCCCTCTGTTTCAGCCCCTCTGGTTCTCGCCCTCTGTTTCAGCCTCTCTGTTTCTTGCCCTCGGATTCAGCCCCTCTGTTTCAGCCCCTCTATTTCAGCCCCTCTGTTTCAGCCCCTCTGTTTCTCGCCGTCTGTTTCAGCCCCTCTGTTTCTCGCCCTCTGTTTCAGCCCCTCTGATTCAGCCACTCTGTTTCAGCCCCTCTGATTCAGCCCCTCTGTTTCAGCCCCTCTATTTCAGCCCCTCTGTTTCAGCCCCTCTGTTTCATCCACTCTGTTTCTCGCCCTCTGTTTCTCACCCTCTGTTTCTCGCCCTCTGTTTCAGCCCCTCTGTTTTTCGCCCTCTGTTTCAGCCCCTCTGTTTCACGCCCTCTGTTTCAGGCTCTCTGTTTCAGCCCGTCTGTTTCAGCCCCTCTGTTTCAGCCCCTCTGTTTCTCGCCCTCTGTTTCTCGCCCGCTGTTTCAGCCCCTTTGTTTCTCGCCCTCTGTTTCAGCCCCTCTGTTTCAGTCCCACTGATTCAGCCCCTCTGATTCAGCCGCTCTGTTTCTCGCCCTCTGTTTCAGCCCCTCTGTTTCAGCCCCTCTGTTTCTGCCCCTCTGTTTCAGCCGCTCTGTTTCTCGCCCTCTGTTTCAGCCCCTCTATTTTTCGCCCTCTGTTTCAGCCCCTCTGCTTCAGCCCCTCTGTTTCTCGCCCTCTGTTTCAGCCCCTCTGTTTCAGCCCCTCTGTTTCTCGCCCTCAGTTTCTGCCCCTCTGTTTCTCGCCCTCTGTTTCAGCCCCTCTGTTTCTCGCCCTCTGTTTCAGCCCCTCTGTTTCAGCCCCTCTGTTTCTCGCACTCTGTTTCTGCCCCTCAGTTTCTCGCCCTCTGTTTCAGCCCCTCTGTTTCTTGCCCTCTGTTTCAGCCGCTCTGTTTCTCGCCCTCTGTATCAGCCCCTCTGTTTCAGCCCCACTGTTTCAGTCCCTCTGTTTCTCGCCCTCTGTTTCTGGCCCTCTGTTTCAGCCCCTCTGTTTCAGGCTCTCTGTTTCAGCCCGTCTGTTTCTTGCCCTCTGTTTCAGCCCCTCTGTTTCTCGACCTCTGTTTCAGTCCCTCTGTTTCTCGCCATATGTTTCAGCCCCTCTGTTTCGCGCTCTCTGTTTCAGCCCCTCTGTTTCAGCTCCTCTGTTTCTCGCCCTCTGTTTCTGCCACTCTGTTTCCCGCCCTCTGTTTCAGCCCCACTGATTAAGCCCCTCTGTTTCAGCCCCTCTGAATCAGCCCCTCTGATTCAGCCCCTCTGTTTCAGCCCCTCTGTTTCAGCCCCTCTGTTTCTCACCCTCTGTTTCAGAGCCTCTGTTTCTCGACCTCTGTTTCAGTCCCTCTGTTTCTCGCCATATGTTTCAGCCCCTCTGTTTCGCGCTCTCTGTTTCAGCCCCTCTGTTTCAGCTCCTCTGTTTCTCGCCCTCTGTTTCTGCCACTCTGTTTCCCGCCCTCTGTTTCAGCCCCACTGATTAAGCCCCTCTGTTTCAGCCCCTCTGAATCAGCCCCTCTGATTCAGCCCCTCTGTTTCAGCCCCTCTGTTTCAGCCCCTCTGTTTCTCACCCTCTGTTTCAGAGCCTCTGTTTCAGCCCCTCTGTTTCTCGCTCTCTGTTTCAGCCCCTCTGTTTCTCTCCCTCTGTTTCAGCCCCTCTGATTCAGCCCCTCTGTTTCTCGCCCTCTGTTTCAGCCCCTCTGTTTCTCGCCCCCGTTTCAGCCCCTCTGTTTCTCGCCCTCTGTTTCAGCCCCTCTGTTTCAGCCCCTCTGTTTCTCGCCTTCTGTTTCAGCCCCTCTGTTTCTCGCCCTCTGTTTCAGCCCCTCTGTTTCTCGCCCTCTGTTTCAGCCCCTCTATTTCTCGCCCTCTGTTTCAGCCCCTCTGTTTTAGCCCCACTGTTTCAGCACCTTTGTTTCAGCCCCTCTGTTTCTCGCCCTCTGTTTCAGCCGCTCTGTTTCTCGCCCTCTGTATCAGCCCCTCTGTTTCAGCCCCACTGTTTCAGTCCCTCTGTTTCTCGCCCTCTGTTTCTGGCCCTCTGTTTCAGCCCCTCTGTTTCTCGCCCTCTGTTTCAGCCCCTCTATTTCTCGCCCTCTGTTTCAGCCCCTCTGTTTTAGCACCACTGTTTCAGCACCTTTGTTTCAGCCCCTCTGTTTCTTGCCCTCTGTTTCAGCCGCTCTGTTTCTCGCCCTCTGTATCAGCCCCTCTGTTTCAGCCCCACTGTTTCAGTCCCTCTGTTTCTCGCCCTCTGTTTCTGGCCCTCTGTTTCAGCCCCTCTGTTTCAGGCTCTCTGTTTCAGCCCGTCTGTTTCAGCCCCTCTGTTTCAGCCCCTCTGTTTCTCGCCCTCTGTTTCAGCCCCTCAGTTTCTTGCCCTCTGTTTCAGCCGCTCTGTTTCTCGCCCTCTGTATCAGCCTCTTTGTTTCAGCCCCTCTGTTTCAGCCCCTCTTTTTCAGCCCCTCTGTTTCTCGCCCTCTGTTTCTCGCCCTCTGTTTCAGCCCCTCTGTTTCAGCCCCTCTGTTTCAGCCACTCTGTTTCAGCCCCTCTGTTTCTCGCCCTCTGTTTCAGCCCCTCTGTTTCTTGCCCTCTGTTTCAGCCCCTCTGGTTCTCGCCCTCTGTTTCAGCCTCTCTGTTTCTTGCCCTCGGATTCAGCCCCTCTGTTTCAGCCCCTCTGTTTCAGCCCCTCTGTTTCAGCCCATCTGTTTCTCGCCCTCTGTTTCAGCCTCTCTGATTTAGCCCCTCTGTTTCTCGCCCTCTGTTTCAGCCCCTCTGTTTCTCGCCCTCTGTTTCAGCCCCTCTGTTTCAGCCCCTCTGTTTCAGCCCCTCTGTTTCTTGCCCTCTGTTTCAGCCCCTCTGTTTCTCGCCCTCTGTTTCAGCCCCTCTGTTTCAGCCCCTCTGTTTCAGCCCCTCTGATTTAGCCCCTCTGTTTCTCGCCCTTTGTTTCAGCCCCTCTGTTTCAGCCCCTCTGTTTCAGCCCCTCTGTTTCAGCCCCTCTGTTTCAGCCCCTCTGTTTCTCGCCCTCTGTTTCAGCCCCTCTGTTTCTCGCCCTCTGTTTCAGCCCCTCTATTTCTCGCCCTCTGTTTCAGCCCCTCTGTTTTAGCCCCACTGTTTCAGCCCCTTTGTTTCAGCCCCTGTTCCTCGCCCTCTGTTTCAGCCGCTCTGTTTCTCGCCCTCTGTATCAGCCCCTCTGTTTCAGCCCCTCTGTTTCAGTCCCTCTGTTTCTCGCCCTCTGTTTCAGCCCCTCTGTTTCAGCCCCTCTGTTTCTCGCCCTCTGTTTCAGCCCCTCTGTTTCTTGCCCTCTGTTTCAGCCACTCTGTTTCTCGCCCTCTGTTTCAGCCTCTCTGTATCTCGCCCTCTGTTTCAGCCCCTCTGTTTCAGCCCCTCTGTTTCAGCCCCTCTGTTTCAGGCCCTCTGTTTCTCGCCCTCTGTTTCAGCCTCTCTTTTTCTCGCCCTCTGTTTCAGCCCCTCTCTTTCAGCCCCTCTGTTTCTCGCCCTCTGTTTCAGCCCCTCTATTTCTCGCCCTCTGTTTCAGCCCCTCTGTTTTAGCACCACTGTTTCAGCCCCTTTGTTTCAGCCCCTCTGTTTCTCGCCCTCTGTTTCAGCCGCTCTGTATCTCGCCCTCTGTATCAGCCCCTCTGTTTCAGCCCCTCTGTTTCAGTCCCTCTGTTTCTCGCCCTCTGTTTCAGCCCCTTTGTTTCAGCCCCTCTGTTTCTCGCCCTCTGTTTCAGCCGCTCTGTTTCTCGCCCTCTGTATCAGCCCCTCTGTTTCAGCCCCTATGTTTCAGTCCCTCTGTATCTCGCCCTCTGTTTCAGCCCCTCTGTTTCAGCCCCTCAGTTTCTGCCCCTCTGTTTCAGCCGCTCTGTTTCTCGCCCTCTGTTTCAGCCCCTCTGTTTTTCGCCCTCTGTTTCAGCCCCTCTGCTTCAGCCCCTCTGTTTCTCGCCCTCTGTTTCAGCCCCTCTGTTTCAGCCCCTCTGTTTCTCGCCCTCAGTTTCTGCCCCTCTGTTTCTCGCCCTCTGTTTCAGCCCCTCTGTTTCTCGCCCTCTGTTTCAGCCCCTCTGTTTCAGCCCCTCTGTTTCTCGCACTCTGTTTCTGCCCCTCAGTTTCTCGCCCTCTGTTTCAGCCACTCTGTTTCTCGCCTTCTGTTTCAGCCCCTCTGATTCAGCCCCTCTGTTTCAGCCCTTCTGATTCAGCCCCTCTGATTCAGCCCCTCTGTTTCTCGCCCTCTGTTTCAGCCCCTCTGTTTCAGCCCTTCTGTTTCAGCCACTCTGTTTCAGCCCCTCTGTTTCTTGCCCTCTGTTTCAGCCCCTCTGTTTCTCGACCTCTGTTTCAGTCCCTCTGTTTCTCGCCATATGTTTCAGCCCCTCTGTTTCGCGCTCTCTGTTTCAGCCCCTCTGTTTCAGCTCCTCTGTTTCTCGCCCTCTGTTTCTGCCCCTCTGTTTCCCGCCCTCTGTTTCAGCACCACTGATTAAGCCCCTCTGTTTCAGCCCCTCTGAATCAGCCCCTCTGATTCAGCCCCTCTGTTTCAGCCCCTCTGTTTCAGCCCCTCTGTTTCTCGCCCTCTGTTTCAGCCCCTCTGTTTCTCACCCTCTGTTTCAGAGCCTCTGTTTCAGCCCCTCTGTTTCTCGCTCTCTGTTTCAGCCCCTCTGTTTCTCTCCCTCTGTTTCAGCCCCTCTGATTCAGCCCCTCTGTTTCTCGCCCTCTGTTTCAGCCCCTCTGTTTCTCGCCCCCGTTTCAGCCCCTCTGTTTCTCGCCCTCTGTTTCAGCCCCTCTGTTTCAGCCCCTCTGTTTCTCGCCTTCTGTTTCAGCCCCTCTGTTTCTCGCCCTCTGTTTCAGCCCCTCTGTTTCTCGCCCTCTGTTTCAGGCCCTCTATTTCTCGCCCTCTGTTTCAGCCCCTCTGTTTTAGCCCCACTGTTTCAGCACCTTTGTTTCAGCCCCTCTGTTTCTCGCCCTCTGTTTCAGCCGCTCTGTTTCTCGCCCTCTGTATCAGCCCCTCTGTTTCAGCCCCACTGTTTCAGTCCCTCTGTTTCTCGCCCTCTGTTTCTGGCCCTCTGTTTCAGCCCCTCTGTTTCTCGCCCTCTGTTTCAGCCCCTCTATTTCTCGCCCTCTGTTTCAGCCCCTCTGTTTTAGCACCACTGTTACAGCACCTTTGTTTCAGCCCCTCTGTTTCTTGCCCTCTGTTTCAGCCGCTCTGTTTCTCGCCCTCTGTATCAGCCCCTCTGTTTCAGCCCCACTGTTTCAGTCCCTCTGTTTCTCGCCCTCTGTTTCTCGCCCTCTGTATCAGCCGCTTTGTTTCAGCCCCTCTGTTTCAGCCCCTCTTTTTCAGCCCCTCTGTTTCTCGCCCTCTGTTTCTCGCCCTCTTTTTCAGCCCCTCTGTTTCTCGCCCTCTGTTTCTCGCCCTCTGTTTCAGCCCCTCTGTTTCAGCCCCTCTGTTTCAGCCCCTCTGTTTCAGCCCCTCTGTTTCTCGCCCTCTGTTTCAGCCCCTCTGTTTCTCGCCCTCTGTTTCAGCCTCTCTGTTTCTTGCCCTCGGATTCAGCCCCTCTGTTTCAGCCCCTCTGTTTCAGCCCCTCTGTTTCAGCCCATCTGTTTCTCGCCCTCTGTTTCAGCCTCTCTGATTTAGCCCCTCTGTTTCTCGCCCTCTGTTTCAGCCCCTCTGTTTCTCGCCCTCTGTTTCAGCCCCTCTGTTTCAGCCCCTCTGTTTCAGCCCCTCTGTTTCTTGCCCTCTGTTTCAGCCCCTCTGTTTCTCGCCCTCTGTTTCAGCCCCTCTGTTTCTCGCCCTCTGTTTCAGCCCCTCTGTTTCAGCCCCTCTGTTTCAGCCCCTCTGTTTCTCGCCCTCTGTTTCAGCCCCTCTGTTTCTCGCCCTCTGTTTCAGCCCCTCGGTTACTCGCCCTCTGTTTCAGCCCCTCTATTTCTCGCCCTCTGTTTCAGCCCCTCTATTTTAGCCCCACTGTTTCAGCCCCTTTGTTTCAGCCACTATGTTTCTCGCCCTCTGTTTCAGCCCCTCTGTTTCCGCCCCTCTGTTTCAGCCCCTCTGTTTCTCGCTCTCTGTTTCAGCCCCTCTGTTTCAGCCCCTCTGTTTCAGCCCCTCTGTTTCAGCCCCTCTGTTTCTCGCCCTCTGTTTCAGCCCCTCTGTTTCTTGCCCTCTGTTTCAGCCCCTCTGTTTCTCGCCCTCTGTTTCAGCCACTCTGTTTCTGGCCCTCTGTTTCAGCCCCTCTGTTTCTCGCTCTCTGTTTCAGCCCCTCTGTTTCCGCCCCTCTGTTTCAGCCCCTCTGTTTCAGCCCCTCTGTTTCTCGCCCTCTGTTTCAGCCACTCTGTTTCTCGCCCTCTGTTTCAGCCACTCTGTTTCTCGCCCTCTGATTCAGTCCCTCTGTTTCAGCCCCTCTGTTTCAGTCCCTCTGTTTCAGCCCCTCTGTTTCTCGCCCTCTGTTTCAGCCCCTCTGTTTCTCGCCCTGTGTTTCAGCCTCTCTGTTTCTCGCCCTCTGTTTCAGCCCCACTGTTTCAGACCGTCTGTTTCAGCCCCTCTGTTTCAGCCCCTCTGTTTCTCGCCCTCTGTTTCAGCCCCTCTGTTTCTCGCCCTCTGTATCAGGCGCTTTGTTTCAGCCCCACTTTTTCAGCCCCTCTGTTTCTCGCCCTCTGTTTCTCGCCCTCTGTTTCAGCCACTCTGTTTCTCGCCCTCAGTTTCTGCCCCTCTGTTTCAGCCGATCTGATTCAGCCTGTCTGATTCAGCCCCTCTGTTTCTCGCCCTCTGTTTCAGCCACTCTGTTTCAGCCCCTCTGTTTCTTGCCCTCTGTTTCAGCCCCTCTGTATCTCGCCCTCTGTTTCAGCCCCTCTGTTTCTCGCCCTCTGTTTCAGCCCCTCTGTTTCGCGCTCTCTGTTTCAGCCCCTCTGTTTCAGTCCCTCTGTTTCTTGCCCTCTGTTTCTGCCCCTCTGTTTCTCGCCCTCTTTTTCCGCCCCTCTGATTCAGCCCCTGTTTCAGACCCTCTGAATCAGCCACTCTGATTCAGCCCCTCTGTTTCAGCCCCTCTGTTTCAGCCCCTCTGTTTCTCGCCCTCTGTTTCAGCCCCTCTGTTTCTCACCCTCTGTTTCAGCCCCTCTGTTTCAACCCCTCTGTTTCTCGCCCTCTGTTTCAGCCCCTCTGTTTCTCGGCATCTGTTTCAGCCCCTCTGATTCAGCCCCTCTGTTTCTCACCCTCTGTTTCAGCCCCTCTGTTTCTGGCCCTCTTTTTCAGCCCCTCTATTTCTTGCCCTCTGTTTCAGCCCCTCTGTTTCAGCCCCTCTGTTTCAGCCCCTCTGTTTCTCGTCCTCTGTTTCAGCCCCTCTGATTCTCGCCCTCTGTTTCATCCCCTCTGTTTCTCGCCCTCTGTTTCAGCCCCTTTATTTCTCGCCCTCTGTTTCAGCCCCTCTGATTCAGCCGCACTGTTTCAGCCCCTCTGTTTCAGCCCCCCTGTTTCAGCCCCTCTGTTTCTCGCCCTCTGTTTCAGCCCCTCTGTTTCTCGCCCTCTGTTTCAGCCCCTCTGTTTCTCGCCCTCTGTTTCAGCCCCTCTGTTTCAGCCCCTCTGTTTCAGTCCCTCTGTTTCTCGCCCTCTGTTTCTCGCCCTCTGTTTCAGCCCCTCTGTTTCTCGCCCTCTGTTTCAGCCCCTCTGTTTCTCGCCCTCTGTTTCAGCCCCTCTGTTTCAGCCCCTCTGTTTCAGCCCCTCTGTTTCTCGCCCTCTGTTTCAGCCCCTCTGTTTCTTGCCCTCTGTTTCAGCCCCTCTGTTTCTCACCCTCTGTTTCAGCCTCTCTGTTTCTCGCCCTCTGTTTCAGCCCCTCTGTTTCAGCCCCTCTGATTCAGCCCCTCTGTTTCAGGCCCTCTGTGTCTCGCCCTCTGTTTCAGCCCCTCTGATTCAGCCCCTCTGTTTCAGCCCCTCTGATTCAGCCCCTCTGTTTCAGCCCCTCTATTTCAGCCCCTCTGTTTCAGCCCCTCTGTTTCAGGCTCTCTGTTTCAGCCCGTCTGTTTCAGCCCCTCTGTTTCAGCCCCTCTGATTCAGTCCCTTCGTTTCTCGCCCTCTGTTTCAGCCCCTCTGTTTCAGCCCCTCTGATTCAGCCCCTCTGATTCAGCCCCTCTGTTTCTCGCCCTCTGTTTCTCGCCCTCTGTTTCAGCCCCTCTGTTTCTCGCCCTCTGTTTCTGCCCCTCTGTTTCAGCCCCTCTGTTTCAGCCCCTCTGTTTCTTGCCCTCTGTTTCAGCCCCTCTGTTTCAGCCCCTCTGTTTCAGCCCCTCCGATTCAGCCCCTCTGTTTCAGCCCCTCTGTTTCTGCCCCTCTGTTTCAGCCCCTCTGTTTCTCGCCCTTTGTTTCAGCCCCTCTATTTCTCGCCCTCTGTTTCAGCCCCTCTGTTTCAGCCCCTCTGTTTCAGCCCCTCTGTTTCTCGCCCTCTGTTTCAGCCCCTCTGTTTCAGCCCTTCTGTTTCAGCCACGCGGTTTCAGCCCCTCTGTTTCTTGCCCTCTGTTTGATCCCCTCTGTTTCTCGCCCTCTGTTTCAGCCCCTCTGTTTCTCGCCCTCTGTTTCAGCCCCTCTGTTTCGCTCTCTCTGTTTCAGCCCCTCTGTTTCAGCCCCTCTGTTTCTCGCCCTCTGTTTCTGCTCCTCTGTTACTCGCCCTCTGTTTCAGCCCCTCTGTTTCTCGCCCTCTGTTTCAGCCCTTCTGATTCAGCCCCTCTGTTTCAGCCCCTCTGAATCAGCCCCTCTGTTTCAGCCCCTCTGTTTCAGCCCCTCTGTTTCTCGCCGTCTGTTTCAGCCCCTCTGTTTCTCACCCTCTGTTTCAGCACCTCTGTTTCAGCCCCTCTGTTTCAGCCCCTCTGTTTCTCGCCCTCTGTTTCAGCCCCTCTGATTCAGCCCCTCTGTTTCTCGCCCTCTGTTTCAGCCCCTCTGTTTCTCGCCCTCTGTTTCAGCCTCTCTGTTTCTCGCCCTCTGTTTCAGCCCCTCTGTTTCAGCCCCTCTGATTCAGCCCCTCTGTTTCAGCCCCTCTGATTCAGCCCCTCTGTTTCAGACCCTCTATTTCAGCCCCTCTGTTTCAGCCACTCTGTTTCAGGCTCTCTGTTTCAGCCCGTCTGTTTCAGCCCCTCTGTTTCAGCCCCTCTGTTTCAGCCCCTCTGATTCAGTACCTTAGTTTCTCGCCCTCTGTTTCAGCCCCTCTGTTTCAGCCCCTCTATTTCAGCCCCTCTGTTTCAGCCCCTCTGTTTCAGGCTCTCTGTTTCAGCCCGTCTGTTTCAGCCCCTCTGTTTCAGCCCCTCTGATTCAGTCCCTTAGTTTCTCGCTCTCTGTTTCAGGCCCTCTGTTTCAGCCCCTCTGATTCAGCCCCTCTGATTCAGCCCCTCTGTTTCTCGCCCACTGTTTCAGCCCCTCTGTTTCAGCCCCTCTGATTCAGCCCCTCTGATTCAGCCCCTCTGTTTCTCGCCCTCTGTTTCTGCCCCTCTGTTTCAGCCCCTCTGTTTCAGCCCCTCTGTTTCTTGCCCTCTGTTTCAGCCCCTCTGTTTCAGCCCCTCTGTTTCAGCCCCTCCGATTCAGCCCCTCTGTTTCAGCCCCTCTGTTTCAGCCCCTCTGTTTCAGCCCCTCTGTTTCTCGCCCTCTGTTTCAGCCCCTCTGATTCAGCCCCTCTGTTTCTCGCCCTCTGTTTCAGCCCCTCTGTTTCTCGCCCTCTGTTTCAGCCCCTCTGTTTCAGCCCCTCTGTTTCAGCCCCTCTGATTCTCGCCCTCTGTTTCAGCCCCTCTGTTTCTCGCCCTCTGTTTCAGCCCCTCTGTTTCTCGCCCTCTGTTTCAGCCCCTCTGTTTCTCGCCCTCTGTTTCAGCCCCTCTGTTTCAGCCCCTCTGTTTCACGCGCTCTGTTTCAGCCCCTCTGTTTCTCGCCCTCTGTTTCAGCCCCTCGGTTTCTCGCCCTCTGTTTCAGCCCCTCTATTTCTCGCCCTCTGTTTCAGCCCCTCTATTTTAGCCCCACTGTTTCAGCCCCTTTGTTTCAGCCACTATGTTTCTCGCCCACTGTTTCAGCCCCTCTGTTTCCGCCCCTCTGTTTCAGCCCCTCTGTTTCAGCCCCTCTGTTTCTCGCCCTCTGTTTCAGCCCCTCTGTTTCTTGCCCTCTGTTTCAGCCCCTCTGTTTCTCGCCCTCTGTTTCAGCCACTCTGTTTCTCACCCTCTGTTTCAGCACCTCTGATTCAGCCCCTCTGTTTCAGCCCCTCTGTTTCTCGCCCTCTTTTTCAGCCCCTCTGATTCAGCCCCTCTGTTTCTCGCCCTCTGTTTCAGCCCCTCTGTTTCTCGCCCTCTGTTTCAGCCTCTCTGTTTCTCGCCCTCTGTTTCAGCCACTCTGTTTCAGCCCCTCTGATTCAGCCCCTCTGTTTCAGCCCCTCTGATTCAGCCCCTCTGTTTCAGACCCTCTATTTCAGCCCCTCTGTTTCAGCCACTCTGTTTCAGGCTCTCTGTTTCAGCCCGTCTGTTTCAGCCCCTCTGTTTCAGCCCCTCTGTTTCAGCCCCTCTGATTCAGTACCTTAGTTTCTCGCCCTCTGTTTCAGCCCCTCTGTTTCAGCCCCTCTATTTCAGCCCCTCTGTTTCAGCCCCTCTGTTTCAGGCTCTCTGTTTCAGCCCGTCTGTTTCAGCCCCTCTGTTTCAGCCCCTCTGATTCAGTCCCTTAGTTTCTCGCTCTCTGTTTCAGGCCCTCTGTTTCAGCCCCTCTGATTCAGCCCCTCTGATTCAGCCCCTCTGTTTCTCGCCCACTGTTTCAGCCCCTCTGTTTCAGCCCCTCTGATTCAGCCCCTCTGATTCAGCCCCTCTGTTTCTCGCCCTCTGTTTCTGCCCCTCTGTTTCAGCCCCTCTGTTTCAGCCCCTCTGTTTCTTGCCCTCTGTTTCAGCCCCTCTGTTTCAGCCCCTCTGTTTCAGCCCCTCCGATTCAGCCCCTCTGTTTCAGCCCCTCTGTTTCAGCCCCTCTGTTTCAGCCCCTCTGTTTCTCGCCCTCTGTTTCAGCCCCTCTGATTCAGCCCCTCTGTTTCTCGCCCTCTGTTTCAGCCCTTCTGTTTCTCGCCCTCTGTTTCAGCCCCTCTGTTTCAGCCCCTCTGTTTCAGCCCCTCTGATTCTCGCCCTCTGTTTCAGCCCCTCTGTTTCTCGCCCTCTGTTTCAGCCCCTCTGTTTCTCGCCCTCTGTTTCAGCCCCTCTGTTTCTCGCCCTCTGTTTCAGCCCCTCTGTTTCAGCCCCTCTGTTTCACGCGCTCTGTTTCAGCCCCTCTGTTTCTCGCCCTCTGTTTCAGCCCCTCGGTTTCTCGCCCTCTGTTTCAGCCCCTCTATTTCTCGCCCTCTGTTTCAGCCCCTCTATTTTAGCCCCACTGTTTCAGCCCCTTTGTTTCAGCCACTATGTTTCTCGCCCACTGTTTCAGCCCCTCTGTTTCCGCCCCTCTGTTTCAGCCCCTCTGTTTCAGCCCCTCTGTTTCTCGCCCTCTGTTTCAGCCCCTCTGTTTCTTGCCCTCTGTTTCAGCCCCTCTGTTTCTCGCCCTCTGTTTCAGCCACTCTGTTTCTGGCCCTCTGTTTCAGCCCCTCTGTTTCTCGCTCTCTTTTTCAGCCCCTCTGTTTCCGCCCCTCTGTTTCAGCCCCTCTGTTTCAGCCACTCTGTTTCTCGCCCTCTGTTTCAGCCCCTCTGTTTCAGCACCTCTGTTTCAGTCCCTCTGTTTCAGCCCCTCTGTTTCTCGCCCTCTGTTTCAGCCTCTCTGTTTCTCGCCCTCTGTTTCAGCCCCTCTGTTTCAGCCCCTCTGATTCAGCCCCTCTGTTTCAGCCCCTCTGTGTCTCGCCCTCTGTTTCAGCCCCTCTGATTCAGCCCCTCTGTTTCAGCCCCTCTGATTCAGCCCCTCTGTTTCAGCCCCTCTATTTCAGCCCCTCTGTTTCAGCCCCTCTGTTTCAGGCTCTCTGTTTCAGCCCGTCTGTTTCAGCCCCTCTGTTTCAGCCCCTCTGATTCAGTCCCTTCGTTTCTCGCCCTCTGTTTCAGCCCCTCTGTTTCAGCCCCTCTGATTCAGCCCCTCTGATTCAGCCCCTCTGTTTCTCGCCCTCTGTTTCTCGCCCTCTGTTTCAGCCCCTCTGTTTCTCGCCCTCTGTTTCTGCCCCTCTGTTTCAGCCCCTCTGTTTCAGCCCCTCTGTTTCTCGCCCTCTGTTTCAGCCTCTCTGTTTCTCGCCCTCTGTTTCAGCCCCTCTGTTTCAGCCCCTCTGATTCAGACCCTCTGTTTCAGCCCCTCTGATTCAGCCCCTCTGTTTCAGACCCTCTATTTCAGCCCCTCTGTTTCAGCCACTCTGTTTCAGGCTCTCTGTTTCAGCCCGTCTGTTTCAGCCCCTCTGTTTCAGCCCCTCTGTTTCAGCCCCTCTGATTCAGTACCTTAGTTTCTCGCCCTCTGTTTCAGCCCCTCTGTTTCAGCCCCTCTATTTCAGCCCCTCTGTTTCAGCCCCTCTGTTTCAGGCTCTCTGTTTCAGCCCGTCTGTTTCAGCCCCTCTGTTTCAGCCCCTCTGATTCAGTCCCTTAGTTTCTCGCTCTCTGTTTCAGGCCCTCTGTTTCAGCCCCTCTGATTCAGCCCCTCTGATTCAGCCCCTCTGTTTCTCGCCCACTGTTTCAGCCCCTCTGTTTCAGCCCCTCTGATTCAGCCCCTCTGATTCAGCCCCTCTGTTTCTCGCCCTCTGTTTCTGCCCCTCTGTTTCAGCCCCTCTGTTTCAGCCCCTCTGTTTCTTGCCCTCTGTTTCAGCCCCTCTGTTTCAGCCCCTCTGTTTCAGCCCCTCCGATTCAGCCCCTCTGTTTCAGCCCCTCTGTTTCAGCCCCTCTGTTTCAGCCCCTCTGTTTCTCGCCCTCTGTTTCAGCCCCTCTGATTCAGCCCCTCTGTTTCTCGCCCTCTGTTTCAGCCCTTCTGTTTCTCGCCCTCTGTTTCAGCCCCTCTGTTTCAGCCCCTCTGTTTCAGCCCCTCTGATTCTCGCCCTCTGTTTCAGCCCCTCTGTTTCTCGCCCTCTGTTTCAGCCCCTCTGTTTCTCGCCCTCTGTTTCAGCCCCTCTGTTTCTCGCCCTCTGTTTCAGCCCCTCTGTTTCAGCCCCTCTGTTTCACGCGCTCTGTTTCAGCCCCTCTGTTTCTCGCCCTCTGTTTCAGCCCCTCGGTTTCTCGCCCTCTGTTTCAGCCCCTCTATTTCTCGCCCTCTGTTTCAGCCCCTCTATTTTAGCCCCACTGTTTCAGCCCCTTTGTTTCAGCCACTATGTTTCTCGCCCACTGTTTCAGCCCCTCTGTTTCCGCCCCTCTGTTTCAGCCCCTCTGTTTCAGCCCCTCTGTTTCTCGCCCTCTGTTTCAGCCCCTCTGTTTCTTGCCCTCTGTTTCAGCCCCTCTGTTTCTCGCCCTCTGTTTCAGCCACTCTGTTTCTGGCCCTCTGTTTCAGCCCCTCTGTTTCTCGCTCTCTTTTTCAGCCCCTCTGTTTCCGCCCCTCTGTTTCAGCCCCTCTGTTTCAGCCCCTCTGTTTGTCGCCCTCTGTTTCAGCCACTCTGTTTCTCGCCCTCTGTTTCAGCCACTCTGTTTCTCGCCCTCTGTTTCAGCCCCTCTGTTTCAGCACCTCTGTTTCAGTCCCTCTGTTTCAGCCCCTCTGTTTCTCGCCCTCTGTTTCAGCCTCTCTGTTTCTCGCCCTCTGTTTCAGCCCCTCTGTTTCAGCCCCTCTGATTCAGCCCCTCTGTTTCAGCCCCTCTGTGTCTCGCCCTCTGTTTCAGCCCCTCTGATTCAGCCCCTCTGTTTCAGCCCCTCTGATTCAGCCCCTCTGTTTCAGCCCCTCTATTTCAGCCCCTCTGTTTCAGCCCCTCTGTTTCAGGCTCTCTGTTTCAGCCCGTCTGTTTCAGCTCCTCTGTTTCAGCCCCTCTGATTCAGTCCCTTCGTTTCTCGCCCTCTGTTTCAGCCCCTCTGTTTCAGCCCCTCTGATTCAGCCCCTCTGATTCAGCCCCTCTGTTTCTCGCCCTCTGTTTCTCGCCCTCTGTTTCAGCCCCTCTGTTTCTCGCCCTCTGTTTCTGCCCCTCTGTTTCAGCCCCTCTGTTTCAGCCCCTCTGTTTCTTGCCCTCTGTTTCAGCCCCTCTGTTTCAGCCCCTCTGTTTCAGCCCCTCCGATTCAGCCCCTCTGTTTCAGCCCCTCTGTTTCTGCCCCTCTGTTTCAGCCCCTCTGTTTCTCGCCCTTTGTTTCAGCCCCTCTGTTTCTCGCCCTCTGTTTCAGCCCCTCTGTTTCAGCCCCTCTGTTTCAGCCCCTCTGTTTCTCGCCCTCTGTTTCAGCCCCTCTGTTTCAGCCCTTCTGTTTCAGCCACGCGGTTTCAGCCCCTCTGTTTCTTGCCCTCTGTTTGATCCCCTCTGTTTCTCGCCCTCTGTTTCAGCCCCTCTGTTTCTCGCCCTCTGTTTCAGCCCCTCTGCTTCGCTCTCTCTGTTTCAGCCCCTCTGTTTCAGCCCCTCTGTTTCTCGCCCTCTGTTTCTGCTCCTCTGTTTCTCGCCCTCTGTTTCAGCCCCTCTGTTTCTCGCCCTCTGTTTCAGCCCCTCTGATTCAGCCCCTCTGTTTCAGCCCCTCTGAATCAGCCCCTCTGTTTCAGCCCCTCTGTTTCAGCCCCTCTGTTTCTCGCCCTCTGTTTCAGCCCCTCTGTTTCTCACCCTCTGTTTCAGCACCTCTGTTTCAGCCCCTCTGTTTCAGCCCCTCTGTTTCTCGCCCTCTGTTTCAGCCCCTCTGATTCAGCCCCTCTGTTTCTCGCCCTCTGTTTCAGCCCCTCTGTTTCTCGCCATCTGTTTCTCACCCTCTGTTTCTCGCCCTCTGTTTCAGCCCCTCTGTTTCAGCCCCTCTGTTTCAGCCCCTCTGTTTCTCGCCCTCTGTTTCAGCCCCTCTGTTTCTCGCCCTCTGTTTCAGCCTCTCTGTTTCTCGCCCTCTGTTTCAGCCCCTCTGTTTCAGCCCCTCTGATTCAGCCCCTCTGTTTCAGCCCCTCTGATTCAGCCCCTCTGTTTCAGACCCTCTATTTCAGCACCTCTGTTTCAGCCACTCTGTTTCAGGCTCTCTGTTTCAGCCCGTCTGTTTCAGCCCCTCTGTTTCAGCCCCTCTGTTTCAGCCCCTCTGATTCAGTACCTTAGTTTCTCGCCCTCTGTTTCAGCCCCTCTGTTTCAGCCCCTCTATTTCAGCCCCTCTGTTTCAGCCCCTCTGTTTCAGGCTCTCTGTTTCAGCCCGTCTGTTTCAGCCCCTCTGTTTCAGCCCCTCTGATTCAGTCCCTTAGTTTCTCGCTCTCTGTTTCAGGCCCTCTGTTTCAGCCCCTCTGATTCAGCCCCTCTGATTCAGCCCCTCTGTTTCTCGCCCTCTGTTTCTGCCCCTCTGTTTCAGCCCCTCTGTTTCAGCCCCTCTGTTTCTTGCCCTCTGTTTCAGCCCCTCTGTTTCAGCCCCTCTGTTTCAGCCCCTCCGATTCAGCCCCTCTGTTTCAGCCCCTCTGTTTCAGCCCCTCTGTTTCAGCCCCTCTGTTTCTCGCCCTCTGTTTCAGCCACTCTGATTCAGCCCCTCTGTTTCTCGCCCTCTGTTTCAGCCCCTCTGTTTCTCGCCCTCTGTTTCAGCCCCTCTGTTTCAGCCCCTCTGTTTCAGCCCCTCTGATTCTCGCCCTCTGTTTCAGCCCCTCTGTTTCTCGCCCTCTGTTTCAGCCCCTCTGTTTCTCACCCTCTGTTTCATCCCCTCTGTTTCTCGCCCTCTGTTTCAGCCCCTCTGTTTCAGCCCCTCTGTTTCACGCGCTCTGTTTCAGCCCCTCTGTTTCTCGCCCTCTGTTTCAGACCCTCGGTTTCTCGCCCTCTGTTTCAGCCCCTCTATTTCTCGCCCTCTGTTTCAGCCCCTCTATTTTAGCCCCACTGTTTCAGCCCCTTTGTTTCAGCCACTATGTTTCTCGCCCTCTGTTTCAGCCCCTCTGTTTCCGCCCCTCTGTTTCAGCCCCTCTGTTTCTCGCTCTCTGTTTCAGCCCCTCTGTTTCCGCCCCTCTGTTTCAGCCCCTCTGTTTCAGCCCCTCTGTTTCTCGCCCTCTGTTTCAGCCCCTCTGTTTCTTGCCCTCTGTTTCAGCCCCTCTGTTTCTCGCCCTCTGTTTCAGCCACTCTGTTTCTGGCCCTCTGTTTCAGCCCCTCTGTTTCTCGCTCTCTTTTTCAGCCCCTCTGTTTCCGCCCCTCTGTTTCAGCCCCTCTGTTTCAGCCCCTCTGTTTCTCGCCCTCTGTTTCAGCCACTCTGTTTCTCGCCCTCTGTTTCAGCCACTCTGTTTCTCGCCCTCTGTTTCAGCCCCTCTGTTTCAGCACCTCTGTTTCAGTCCCTCTGTTTCAGCCCCTCTGTTTCTCGCCCTCTGTTTCAGCCTCTCTGTTTCTCGCCCTCTGTTTCAGCCCCTCAGTTTCAGCCCCTCTGATTCAGCCCCTCTGTTTCAGCCCCTCTGTGTCTCGCCCTCTGTTTCAGCCCCTCTGATTCAGCCCCTCTGTTTCAGCCCCTCTGATTCAGCCCCTCTGTTTCAGCCCCTCTATTTCAGCCCCTCTGTTTCAGCCCCTCTGTTTCAGGCTCTCTGTTTCAGCCCGTCTGTTTCAGCCCCTCTGTTTCAGCCCCTCTGATTCAGTCCCTTCGTTTCTCGCCCTCTGTTTCAGCCCCTCTGTTTCAGCCCCTCTGATTCAGCCCCTCTGATTCAGCCCCTCTGTTTCTCGCCCTCTGTTTCTCGCCCTCTGTTTCAGCCCCTCTGTTTCTCGCCCTCTGTTTCTGCCCCTCTGTTTCAGCCCCTCTGTTTCAGCCCCTCTGTTTCTTGCCCTCTGTTTCAGCCCCTCTGTTTCAGCCCCTCTGTTTCAGCCCCTCCGATTCAGCCCCTCTGTTTCAGCCCCTCTGTTTCTGCCCCTCTGTTTCAGCCCCTCTGTTTCTCGCCCTTTGTTTCAGCCCCTCTGTTTCTCGCCCTCTGTTTCAGCCCCTCTGTTTCAGCCCCTCTGTTTCAGCCCCTCTGTTTCTCGCCCTCTGTTTCAGCCCCTCTGTTTCAGCCCTTCTGTTTCAGCCACGCGGTTTCAGCCCCTCTGTTTCTTGCCCTCTGTTTCAGCCCCTCTGTTTCTCGCCCTCTGTTTCAGCCCCTCTGTTTCTCGCCCTCTGTTTCAGCCCCTCTGTTTCGCTCTCTCTGTTTTAGCCCCTCTGTTTCAGCCCCTCTGTTTCTCGCCCTCTGTTTCTGCTCCTCTGTTTCTCGCCCTCTGTTTCAGCCCCTCTGTTTCTCGCCCTCTGTTTCAGCCCCTCTGATTCAGCCCCTCTGTTTCAGCCCCTCTGAATCAGCCCCTCTGTTTCAGCCCCTCTGTTTCAGCCCCTCTGTTTCTCGCCCTCTGTTTCAGCCCCTCTGTTTCTCACCCTCTGTTTCAGCACCTCTGTTTCAGCCCCTCTGTTTCAGCCCCTCTGTTTCTCGCCCTCTGTTTCAGCCCCTCTGATTCAGCCCCTCTGTTTCTCGCCCTCTGTTTCAGCCCCTCTGTTTCTCGCCATCTGTTTCTCACCCTCTGTTTCTCGCCCTCTGTTTCAGCCCCTCTGTTTCAGCCCCTCTGTTTCAGCCCCTCTGTTTCTCGCCCTCTGTTTCAGCCCCTCTGTTTCTCGCCCTCTGTTTCAGCCTCTCTGTTTCTCGCCCTCTGTTTCAGCCCCTCTGTTTCAGCCCCTCTGATTCAGCCCCTCTGTTTCAGCCCCTCTGATTCAGCCCCTCTGTTTCAGACCCTCTATTTCAGCCCCTCTGTTTCAGCCACTCTGTTTCAGGCTCTCTGTTTCAGCCCGTCTGTTTCAGCCCCTCTGTTTCAGCCCCTCTGTTTCAGCCCCTCTGATTCAGTACCTTAGTTTCTCGCCCTCTGTTTCAGCCCCTCTGTTTCAGCCCCTCTATTTCAGCCCCTCTGTTTCAGCCCCTCTGTTTCAGGCTCTCTGTTTCAGCCCGTCTGTTTCAGCCCCTCTGTTTCAGCCCCTCTGATTCAGTCCCTTAGTTTCTCGCTCTCTGTTTCAGGCCCTCTGTTTCAGCCCCTCTGATTCAGCCCCTCTGTTTCTCGCCCACTGTTTCAGCCCCTCTGTTTCAGCCCCTCTGATTCTGCCCCTCTGATTCAGCCCCTCTGTTTCTCGCCCTCTGTTTCTGCCCCTCTGTTTCAGCCCCTCTGTTTCAGCCCCTCTGTTTCTTGCCCTCTGTTTCAGCCCCTCTGTTTCAGCCCCTCTGTTTCAGCCCCTCCGATTCAGCCCCTCTGTTTCAGCCCCTCTGTTTCAGCCCCTCTGTTTCAGCCCCTCTGTTTCTCGCCCTCTGTTTCAGCCCCTCTGATTCAGCCCCTCTGTTTCTCGCCCTCTGTTTCAGCCCCTCTGTTTCTCGCCCTCTGTTTCAGCCCCTCTGTTTCAGCCCCTCTGATTCAGCCCCTCTGATTCTCGCCCTCTGTTTCAGCCCCTCTGTTTCTCGCCCTCTGTTTCAGCCCCTCTGTTTCTCGCCCTCTGTTTCAGCCCCTCTGTTTCAGCCCCTCTGTTTCAGCCCCTCTGTTTCTCGCCCTCTGTTTCAGCCCCTCTGTTTCTCGCCCTCTGTTTCAGCCCCTCGGTTTCTCGCCCTCTGTTTCAGCCCCTCTATTTCTCGCCCTCTGTTTCAGCCCCTCTATTTTAGCCCCACTGTTTCAGCCCCTTTGTTTCAGCCACTATGTTTCTCGCCCTCTGTTTCAGCCCCTCTGTTTCAGCCCCTCTGATTCAGTCCCTTCGTTTCTCGCCCTCTGTTTCAGCCCCTCTGTTTCAGCCCCTCTGATTCAGCCCCTCTGATTCAGCCCCTCTGTTTCTCGCCCTCTGTTTCTCGCCCTCTGTTTCAGCCCCTCTGTTTCTCGCCCTCTGTTTCTGCCCCTCTGTTTCAGCCCCTCTGTTTCAGCCCCTCTGTTTCTTGCCCTCTGTTTCAGCCCCTCTGTTTCAGCCCCTCTGTTTCAGCCCCTCCGATTCAGCCCCTCTGTTTCAGCCCCTCTGTTTCTGCCCCTCTGTTTCAGCCCCTCTGTTTCTCGCCCTTTGTTTCAGCCCCTCTGTTTCTCGCCCTCTGTTTCAGCCCCTCTGTTTCAGCCCCTCTGTTTCAGCCCCTCTGTTTCTCGCCCTCTGTTTCAGCCCCTCTGTTTCAGCCCTTCTGTATCAGCCACGCGGTTTCAGCCCCTCTGTTTCTTGCCCTCTGTTTCAGCCCCTCTGTTTCTCGCCCTCTGTTTCAGCCCCTCTGTTTCTCGCCCTCTGTTTCAGCCCCTCTGTTTCGCTCTCTCTGTTTCAGCCCCTCTGTTTCAGCCCCTCTGTTTCTCGCCCTCTGTTTCTGCTCCTCTGTTTCTCGCCCTCTGTTTCAGCCCCTCTGTTTCTCGCCCTCTGTTTCAGCCCCTCTGATTCAGCCCCTCTGTTTCAGCCCCTCTGAATCAGCCCCTCTGTTTCAGCCCCTCTGTTTCAGCCCCTCTGTTTCTCGCCCTATGTTTCAGCCCCTCTGTTTCTCATCCTCTGTTTCAGCACCTCTGTTTCAGCCCCTCTGTTTCAGCCCCTCTGTTTCTCGCCCTCTGTTTCAGCCCCTCTGATTCAGCCCCTCTGTTTCTCGCCCTCTGTTTCAGCCCCTCTGTTTCTCGCCATCTGTTTCTCACCCTCTGTTTCTCGCCCTCTGTTTCAGCCCCTCTGTTTCAGCCCCTCTGTTTCAGCCCCTCTGTTTCTCGCCCTCTGTTTCAGACCCTCGGTTTCTCGCCCTCTGTTTCAGCCCCTCTATTTCTCGCCCTCTGT
This sequence comes from Chiloscyllium punctatum, assembly GCF_047496795.1. Lineage (NCBI taxonomy): Eukaryota > Metazoa > Chordata > Chondrichthyes > Orectolobiformes > Hemiscylliidae > Chiloscyllium > Chiloscyllium punctatum. The sequence continues at coordinate 29,268,553 of NC_092759.1, read as the reverse complement.
TTCAGCCCCTCTATTTTAGCCCCACTGTTTCAGCCCCTTTGTTTCAGCCACTATGTTTCTCGCCCTCTGTTTCAGCCCCTCTGTTTCCGCCCCTCTGTTTCAGCCCCTCTGTTTCTCGCTCTCTGTTTCAGCCCCTCTGTTTCCGCCCCTCTGTTTCAGCCCCTCTGTTTCAGCCCCTCTGTTTCTCGCCCTCTGTTTCAGCCCCTCTGTTTCTTGCCCTCTGTTTCAGCCCCTCTGTTTCTCGCCCTCTGTTTCAGCCACTCTGTTTCTGGCCCTCTGTTTCAGCCCCTCTGTTTCTCGCTCTCTTTTTCAGCCCCTCTGTTTCCGCCCCTCTGTTTCAGCCCCTCTGTTTCAGCCCCTCTGTTTCTCGCCCTCTGTTTCAGCCACTCTGTTTCTCGCCCTCTGTTTCAGCCACTCTGTTTCTCGCCCTCTGTTTCAGCCCCTCTGTTTCAGCACCTCTGTTTCAGTCCCTCTTTTTCAGCCCCTCTGTTTCTCGCCCTCTGTTTCAGCCTCTCTGTTTCTCGCCCTCTGTTTCAGCCCCTGAGTTTCAGCCCCTCTGATTCAGCCCCTCTGTTTCAGCCCCTCTGTGTCTCGCCCTCTGTTTCAGCCCCTCTGATTCAGCCCCTCTGTTTCAGCCCCTCTGATTCAGCCCCTCTGTTTCAGCCCCTCTATTTCAGCCCCTCTGTTTCAGCCCCTCTGTTTCAGGCTCTCTGTTTCAGCCCGTCTGTTTCAGCCCCTCTGTTTCAGCCCCTCTGATTCAGTCCCTTCGTTTCTCGCCCTCTGTTTCAGCCCCTCTGTTTCAGCCCCTCTGATTCAGCCCCTCTGATTCAGCCCCTCTGTTTCTCGCCCTCTGTTTCTCGCCCTCTGTTTCAGCCCCTCTGTTTCTCGCCCTCTGTTTCTGCCCCTCTGTTTCAGCCCCTCTGTTTCAGCCCCTCTGTTTCTTGCCCTCTGTTTCAGCCCCTCTGTTTCAGCCCCTCTGTTTCAGCCCCTCCGATTCAGCCGCTCTGTTTCAGCCCCTCTGTTTCTGCCCCTCTGTTTCAGCCCCTCTGTTTCTCGCCCTTTGTTTCAGCCCCTCTGTTTCTCGCCCTCTGTTTCAGCCCCTCTGTTTCAGCCCCTCTGTTTCAGCCCCTCTGTTTCTCGCCCTCTGTTTCAGCCCCTCTGTTTCAGCCCTTCTGTTTCAGCCACGCGGTTTCAGCCCCTCTGTTTCTTGCCCTCTGTTTCAGCCCCTCTGTTTCTCGCCCTCTGTTTCAGCCCCTCTGTTTCTCGCCCTCTGTTTCAGCCCCTCTGTTTCGCTCTCTCTGTTTTAGCCCCTCTGTTTCAGCCCCTCTGTTTCTCGCCCTCTGTTTCTGCTCCTCTGTTTCTCGCCCTCTGTTTCAGCCCCTCTGTTTCTCGCCCTCTGTTTCAGCCCCTCTGATTCAGCCCCTCTGTTTCAGCCCCTCTGAATCAGCCCCTCTGTTTCAGCCCCTCTGTTTCAGCCCCTCTGTTTCTCGCCCTCTGTTTCAGCCCCTCTGTTTCTCACCCTCTGTTTCAGCACCTCTGTTTCAGCCCCTCTGTTTCAGCCCCTCTGTTTCTCGCCCTCTGTTTCAGCCCCTCTGATTCAGCCCCTCTGTTTCTCGCCCTCTGTTTCAGCCCCTCTGTTTCTCGCCATCTGTTTCTCACCCTCTGTTTCTCGCCCTCTGTTTCAGCCCCTCTGTTTCAGCCCCTCTGTTTCAGCCCCTCTGTTTCTCGCCCTCTGTTTCAGCCCCTCTGTTTCTCGCCCTCTGTTTCAGCCTCTCTGTTTCTCGCCCTCTGTTTCAGCCCCTCTGTTTCAGCCCCTCTGATTCAGCCCCTCTGTTTCAGCCCCTCTGATTCAGCCCCTCTGTTTCAGACTCTCTATTTCAGCCCCTCTGTTTCAGCCACTCTGTTTCAGGCTCTCTGTTTCAGCCCGTCTGTTTCAGCCCCTCTGTTTCAGCCCCTCTGTTTCAGCCCCTCTGATTCAGTACCTTAGTTTCTCGCCCTCTGTTTCAGCCCCTCTGTTTCAGCCCCTCTATTTCAGCCCCTCTGTTTCAGCCCCTCTGTTTCAGGCTCTCTGTTTCAGCCCGTCTGTTTCAGCCCCTCTGTTTCAGCCCCTCTGATTCAGTCCCTTAGTTTCTCGCTCTCTGTTTCAGGCCCTCTGTTTCAGCCCCTCTGATTCAGCCCCTCTGTTTCTCGCCCACTGTTTCAGCCCCTCTGTTTCAGCCCCTCTGATTCAGCCCCTCTGATTCAGCCCCTCTGTTTCTCGCCCTCTGTTTCTGCCCCTCTGTTTCAGCCCCTCTGTTTCAGCCCCTCTGTTTCTTGCCCTCTGTTTCAGCCCCTCTGTTTCAGCCCCTCCGATTCAGCCCCTCTGTTTCAGCCCCTCTGTTTCAGCCCCTCTGTTTCAGCCCCTCTGTTTCTCGCCCTCTGTTTCAGCCCCTCTGATTCAGCCCCTCTGTTTCTCGCCCTCTGTTTCAGCCCCTCTGTTTCTCGCCCTCTGTTTCAGCCCCTCTGTTTCAGCCCCTCTGTTTCAGCCCCTCTGATTCTCGCCCTCTGTTTCAGCCCCTCTGTTTCTCGCCCTCTGTTTCAGCCCCTCTGTTTCTCGCCCTCTGTTTCAGCCCCTCTGTTTCAGCCCCTCTGTTTCAGCCACTCTGTTTCTCGCCCTCTGTTTCAGCCCCTCTGTTTCTCGCCCTCTGTTTCAGCCCCTCGGTTTCTCGCCCTCTGTTTCAGCCCCTCTATTTCTCGCCCTCTGTTTCAGCCCCTCTATTTTAGCCCCACTGTTTCAGCCCCTTTGTTTCAGCCACTATGTTTCTCGCCCTCTGTTTCAGCCCCTCTGTTTCAGCCCCTCTGATTCAGTCCCTTCGTTTCTCGCCCTCTGTTTCAGCCCCTCTGTTTCAGCCCCTCTGATTCAGCCCCTCTGATTCAGCCCCTCTGTTTCTCGCCCTCTGTTTCTCGCCCTCTGTTTCAGCCCCTCTGTTTCTCGCCCTCTGTTTCTGCCCCTCTGTTTCAGCCCCTCTGTTTCAGCCCCTCTGTTTCTTGCCCTCTGTTTCAGCCCCTCTGTTTCAGCCCCTCCGATTCAGCCCCTCTGTTTCAGCCCCTCTGTTTCTGCCCCTCTGTTTCAGCCCCTCTGTTTCTCGCCCTTTGTTTCAGCCCCTCTGTTTCTCGCCCTCTGTTTCAGCCCCTCTGTTTCAGCCCCTCTGTTTCAGCCCCTCTGTTTCTCGCCCTCTGTTTCAGCCCCTCTGTTTCAGCCCTTCTGTATCAGCCACGCGGTTTCAGCCCCTCTGTTTCTTGCCCTCTGTTTCAGCCCCTCTGTTTCTCGCCCTCTGTTTCAGCCCCTCTGTTTCTCGCCCTCTGTTTCAGCCCCTCTGTTTCGCTCTCTCTGTTTCAGCCCCTCTGTTTCAGCCCCTCTGTTTCTCGCCCTCTGTTTCTGCTCCTCTGTTTCTCGCCCTCTGTTTCAGCCCCTCTGTTTCTCGCCCTCTGTTTCAGCCCCTCTGATTCAGCCCCTCTGTTTCAGCCCCTCTGAATCAGCCCCTCTGTTTCAGCCCCTCTGTTTCAGCCCCTCTGTTTCTCGCCCTATGTTTCAGCCCCTCTGTTTCTCATCCTCTGTTTCAGCACCTCTGTTTCAGCCCCTCTGTTTCAGCCCCTCTGTTTCTCGCCCTCTGTTTCAGCCCCTCTGATTCAGCCCCTCTGTTTCTCGCGCTCTGTTTCAGCCCCTCTGTTTCTCGCCATCTGTTTCTCACCCTCTGTTTCTCGCCCTCTGTTTCAGCCCCTCTGTTTCAGCCCCTCTGTTTCAGCCCCTCTGTTTCTCGCCCTCTGTTTCAGCCCCTCTGTTTCTCGCCCTCTGTTTCAGCCTCTCTGTTTCTCGCCCTCTGTTTCAGCCCCTCTGTTTCAGCCCCTCTGATTCAGCCCCTCTGTTTCAGCCCCTCTGATTCAGCCCCTCTGTTTCAGACCCTTTATTTCAGCCCCTCTGTTTCAGCCACTCTCTTTCAGGCTCTCTGTTTCAGCCCGTCTGTTTCAGCCCCTCTGTTTCAGCCCCTCTGTTTCAGCCCCTCTGATTCAGTACCTTAGTTTTTCGCCCTCTGTTTCAGCCCCTCTGTTTCAGCCCCTCTATTTCAGCCCCTCTGTTTCAGCCCCTCTGTTTCAGGCTCTCTGTTTCAGCCCCTCTGATTCTCGCCCTCTGTTTCAGCCCCTCTGATTCAGCCCCTCTGTTTCTCGCCCTCTGTTTCAGCCCCTCTGTTTCTCGCCCTCTGTTTCAGCCCCTCTGTTTCAGCCCCTCTGTTTCAGCCCCTCTGATTCTCGCCCTCTGTTTCAGCCCCTCTGTTTCTCGCCCTCTGTTTCAGCCCCTCTGTTTCTCGCCCTCTGTTTCAGCCCCTCTGTTTCTCGCCCTCTGTTTCAGCCCCTCTGTTTCAGCCCCTCTGTTTCAGCCCCTCTGTTTCTCGCCCTCTGTTTCAGCCCCTCTGTTTCTCGCCCTCTGTTTCAGCCCCTCGGTTTCTCGCCCTCTGTTTCAGCCCCTCTATTTCTCGCCCTCTGTTTCAGCCCCTCTATTTTAGCCCCACTGTTTCAGCCCCTTTGTTTCAGTCACTATGTTTCTCGCCCTCTGTTTCAGCCCCTCTGTTTCCGCCCCTCTGTTTCAGCCCCTCTGTTTCTCGCTCTCTGTTTCAGCCCCTCTGTTTCCGCCCCTCTGTTTCAGCCCCTCTGTTTCAGCCCCTCTGTTTCTCGCCCTCTGTTTCAGCCCCTCTGTTTCTTGCCCTCTGTTTCAGCCCCTCTGTTTCTCGCCCTCTGTTTCAGCCACTCTGTTTCTGGCCCTCTGTTTCAGCCCCTCTGTTTCTCGCTCTCTTTTTCAGCCCCTCTGTTTCCGCCCCTCTGTTTCAGCCCCTCTGTTTCAGCCCCTCTGTTTCTCGCCCTCTGTTTCAGCCACTCTGTTTCTCGCCCTCTGTTTCAGCCACTCTGTTTCTCGCCCTCTGTTTCAGCCCCTCTGTTTCAGCCCCTCTGTTTCAGTCCCTCTGTTTCAGCCCCTCTGTTTCTCGCCCTCTGTTTCAGCCCCTCTGTTTCTCGCCCTCTGTTTCAGCCCCTCTGTTTCAGCCCCTCTGTTTCAGTCCCTCTGTTTCTCGCCCTCTGTTTCTCGCCCTCTCTTTCAGCCCCTCTGTTTCTCGCCCTCTGTTTCAGCCCCTCTGTTTCTCGCCCTCTGTTTCAGCCCCTCTGTTTCAGCCCCTCTGCTTCAGCCCCTCTGTTTCTCGCCCTCTGTTTCAGCCCCTCTGTTTCTTGCCCTCTGTTTCAGCCCCTCTGTTTCTCGCCCTCTGTTTCAGCCTCTCTGTTTCTCGCCCTCTGTTTCAGCCCCTCTGTTTCAGCCCCTCTGATTCAGCCCCTCTGTTTCAGCCCCTCTGTGTCTCGCACTCTGTTTCAGCCCCTCTGATTCAGCCCCTCTGTTTCAGCCCCTCTGATTCAGCCCCTCTGTTTCAGCCCCTCTATTTCAGCCCCTCTGTTTCAGCACCTCTGTTTCAGGCTCTCTGTTTCAGCCCGTCTGTTTCAGCCCCTCTGTTTCAGCCCCTCTGATTCAGTCCCTTCGTTTCTCGCCCTCTGTTTCAGCCCCTCTGTTTCAGCCCCTCTGATTCAGCCCCTCTGATTCAGCCCCTCTGTTTCTCGCCCTCTGTTTCTCGCCCTCTGTTTCAGCCCCTCTGTTTCTCGCCCTCTGTTTCTGCCCCTCTGTTTCAGCCCCTCTGTTTCAGCCCCTCTGTTTCTTGCCCTCTGTTTCAGCCCCTCTGTTTCAGCCCCTCTGTTTCAGCCCCTCCAATTCAGCCCCTCTGTTTCAGCCCCTCTGTTTCTGCCCCTCTGTTTCAGCCCCTCTGTTTCTCGCCGTTTGTTTCAGCCCCTCTGTTTCTCGCCCTCTGTTTCAGCCCCTCTGTTTCAGCCCCTCTGTTTCAGCCCCTCTGTTTCTCGCCCTCTGTTTCAGCCCCTCTGTTTCAGCCCTTCTGTTTCAGCCACGCGGTTTCAGCCCCTCTGTTTCTTGCCCTCTGTTTCAGCCCCTCTGTTTCTCGCCCTCTGTTTCAGCCCCTCTGTTTCTCGCCCTCTGTTTCAGCCCCTCTGTTTCGCTCTCTCTGTTTCAGCCCCTCTGTTTCAGCCCCTCTGTTTCTCGCCCTCTGTTTCTGCTCCTCTGTTTCTCGCCCTCTGTTTCAGCCCCTCTGTTTCTCGCCCTCTGTTTCAGCCCCTCTGATTCAGCCCCTCTGTTTCAGCCCCTCTGAATCAGCCCCTCTGTTTCAGCCCCTCTGTTTCAGCCCCTCTGTTTCTCGCCCTCTGTTTCAGCCCCTCTGTTTCTCACCCTCTGTTTCAGCACCTCTGTTTCAGCCCCTCTGTTTCAGCCCCTCTGTTTCTCGCCCTCTGTTTCAGCCGCTCTGATTCAGCCCCTCTGTTTCTCGCCCTCTGTTTCAGCCCCTCTGTTTCTCGCCCTCTGTTTCAGCCCCTCTGTTTCTCGCCCTCTGTTTCAGCCTCTCTGTTTCTCGCCCTCTGTTTCAGCCCCTCTGTTTCAGCCCCTCTGATTCAGCCCCTCTGTTTCAGCCCCTCTGATTCAGCCCCTCTGTTTCAGACCCTCTATTTCAGCCCCTCTGTTTCAGCCACTCTGTTTCAGGCTCTCTGTTTCAGCCCGTCTGTTTCAGCCCCTCTGTTTCAGCCCCTCTGTTTCAGCCCCTCTGATTCAGTACCTTAGTTTTTCGCCCTCTGTTTCAGCCCCTCTGTTTCAGCCCCTCTATTTCAGCCCCTCTGTTTCAGCCCCTCTGTTTCAGGCTCTCTGTTTCAGCCCGTCTGTTTCAGCCCCTCTGTTTCAGCCCCTCTGATTCAGTCCCTTAGTTTCTCGCTCTCTGTTTCAGGCCCTCTGTTTCAGCCCCTCTGATTCAGCCCCTCTGATTCAGCCCCTCTGTTTCTCGCCCACTGTTTCAGCCCCTCTGTTTCAGCCCCTCTGATTCAGCCCCTCTGATTCAGCCCCTCTGTTTCTCGCCCTCTGTTTCTGCCCCTCTGTTTCAGCCCCTCTGTTTCAGCCCCTCTGTTTCTTGCCCTCTGTTTCAGCCCCTCTGTTTCAGCCCCTCTGTTTCAGCCCCTCCGATTCAGCCCCTCTGTTTCAGCCCCTCTGTTTCAGCCCCTCTGTTTCAGCCCCTCTGTTTCTCGCCCTCTGTTTCAGCCCCTCTGATTCAGCCCCTCTGTTTCTCGCCCTCTGTTTCAGCCCCTCTGTTTCTCGCCCTCTGTTTCAGCCCCTCTGTTTCAGCCCCTCTGTTTCAGCCCCTCTGATTCTCGCCCTCTGTTTCAGCCCCTCTGTTTCTCGCCCTCTGTTTCAGCCCCTCTGTTTCTCGCCCTCTGTTTCAGCCCCTCTGTTTCTCGCCCTCTGTTTCAGCCCCTCTGTTTCAGCCCCTCTGTTTCAGCCCCTCTGTTTCTCGCCCTCTGTTTCAGCCCCTCTGTTTCTCGCCCTCTGTTTCAGCCCCTCGGTTTCTCGCCCTCTGTTTCAGCCCCTCTATTTCTCGCCCTCTGTTTCAGCCCCTCTATTTTAGCCCCACTGTTTCAGCCCCTTTGTTTCAGCCACTATGTTTCTCGCCCTCTGTTTCAGCCCCTCTGTTTCCGCCCCTCTGTTTCAGCCCCTCTGTTTCTCGCTCTCTGTTTCAGCCCCTCTGTTTCCGCCCCTCTGTTTCAGCCCCTCTGTTTCAGCCCCTCTGTTTCTCGCCCTCTGTTTCAGCCCCTCTGTTTCTTGCCCTCTGTTTCAGCCCCTCTGTTTCTCGCCCTCTGTTTCAGCCACTCTGTTTCTGGCCCTCTGTTTCAGCCCCTCTGTTTCTCACTCTCTTTTTCAGCCCCTCTGTTTCCGCCCCTCTGTTTCAGCCCCTCTGTTTCAGCCCCTCTGTTTCTCGCCCTCTGTTTCAGCCACTCTGTTTCTCGCCCTCTGTTTCAGCCACTCTGTTTCTCGCCCTCTGTTTCAGCCCCTCTGTTTCAGCCCCTCTGTTTCAGTCCCTCTGTTTCAGCCCCTCTGTTTCTCGCCCTCTGTTTCAGCCCCTCTGTTTCTCGCCCTCTGTTTCAGCCCCTCTGTTTCTCGCCCTCTGTTTCAGCCCCTCTGTTTCAGCCCCTCTGTTTCAGTCCCTCTGTTTCTCGCCCTCTGTTTCTCGCCCTCTCTTTCAGCCCCTCTGTTTCTCGCCCTCTGTTTCAGCCCCTCTGTTTCTCGCCCTCTGTTTCAGCCCCTCTGTTTCAGCCCCTCTGTTTCAGCCCCTCTGTTTCTCGCCCTCTGTTTCAGCCCCTCTGTTTCTTGCCCTCTGTTTCAGCCCCTCTGTTTCTCGCCCTCTGTTTCAGCCTCTCTGTTTCTCGCCCTCTGTTTCAGCCCCTCTGTTTCAGCCCCTCTGATTCAGCCCCTCTGTTTCAGCCCCTCTGTGTCTCGCCCTCTGTTTCAGCCCCTCTGATTCAGCCCCTCTGTTTTAGCCCCTCTGATTCAGCCCCTCTGATTCAGCCCCTCTATTTCAGCCCCTCTGTTTCAGCCCCTCTGTTTCAGGCTCTCTGTTTCAGCCCGTCTGTTTCAGCCCCTCTGTTTCAGCCCCTCTGATTCAGTCCCTTCGTTTCTCGCCCTCTGTTTCAGCCCCTCTGTTTCAGCCCCTCTGATTCAGCCCCTCTGATTCAGCCCCTCTGTTTCTCGCCCTCTGTTTCTCGCCCTCTGTTTCAGCCACTCTGTTTCTCGCCCTCTGTTTCTGCCCCTCTGTTTCTGCCCCTCTGTTTCAGCCCCTCTGTTTCTTGCCCTCTGTTTCAGCCCCTCTGTTTCAGCCCCTCTGTTTCAGCCCCTCCAATTCAGCCCCTCTGTTTCAGCCCCTCTGTTTCTGCCCCTCTGTTTCAGCCCCTCTGTTTCTCGCCGTTTGTTTCAGCCCCTCTGTTTCTCGCCCTCTGTTTCAGCCCCTCTGTTTCAGCCCCTCTGTTTCAGCCCCTCTGTTTCTCGCCCTCTGTTTCAGCCCCTCTGTTTCAGCCCTTCTGTTTCAGCCACGCGGTTTCAGCCCCTCTGTTTCTTGCCCTCTGTTTCAGCCCCTCTGTTTCTCGCCCTCTGTTTCAGCCCCTCTGTTTCTCGCCCTCTGTTTCAGCCCCTCTGTTTCGCTCTCTCTGTTTCAGCCCCTCTGTTTCAGCCCCTCTGTTTCTCGCCCTCTGTTTCTGCTCCTCTGTTTCTCGCCCTCTGTTTCAGCCCCTCTGTTTCTCGCCCTCTGTTTCAGCCCCTCTGATTCAGCCCCTCTGTTTCAGCCCCTCTGAATCAGCCCCTCTGTTTCAGCCCCTCTGTTTCAGCCCCTCTGTTTCTCGCCCTCTGTTTCAGCCCCTCTGTTTCTCACCCTCTGTTTCAGCACCTCTGTTTCAGCCCCTCTGTTTCAGCCCCTCTGTTTCTCGCCCTCTGTTTCAGCCGCTCTGATTCAGCCCCTCTGTTTCTCGCCCTCTGTTTCAGCCCCTCTGTTTCTCGCCATCTGTTTCTCACCCTCTGTTTCTCGCCCTCTGTTTCAGCCCCTCTGTTTCAGCCCCTCTGTTTCTCGCCCTCTGTTTCAGCCCCTCTGTTTCTCGCCCTCTGTTTCAGCCTCTCTGTTTCTCGCCCTCTGTTTCAGCCCCTCTGTTTCAGCCCCTCTGATTCAGCCCCTCTGTTTCAGCCCCTCTGATTCAGCCCCTCTGTTTCAGACCCTCTATTTCAGCCCCTCTGTTTCAGCCACTCTGTTTCAGTCTCTCTGTTTCAGCCCGTCTGTTTCAGCCCCTCTGTTTCAGCCCCTCTGTTTCAGCCCCTCTGATTCAGTACCTTAGTTTCTCGCCCTCTGTTTCAGCCCCTCTGTTTCAGCCCCTCTATTTCAGCCCCTCTGTTTCAGCCCCTCTGTTTCAGGCTCTATGTTTCAGCCCGTCTGTTTCAGCCCCTCTGTTTCAGCCCCTCTGATTCAGTCCCTTAGTTTCTCGCTCTCTGTTTCAGGCCCTCTGTTTCAGCCCCTCTGATTCAGCCCCTCTGTTTCTCGCCCACTGTTTCAGCCCCTCTGTTTCAGCCCCTCTGATTCAGCCCCTCTGATTCAGCCCCTCTGTTTCAGCCCCTATGTTTTAGCCCCTCTGTTTCTTGCCCTCTGTTTCAGCCCCTCTGTTTCAGCCCCTCTGTTTCAGCCCCTCCGATTCAGCCCCTCTGTTTCAGCCCCTCTGTTTCAGCCCCTCTGTTTCAGCCCCTCTGTTTCTCGCCCTCTGTTTCAGCCCCTCTGATTCAGCCCCTCTGTTTCTCGCCCTCTGTTTCAGCCCCTCTGTTTCTCGCCCTCTGTTTCAGCCCCTCTGTTTCAGCCCCTCTGTTTCAGCCCCTCTGATTCTCGCCCTCTGTTTCAGCCCCTCTGTTTCTCGCCCTCTGTTTCAGCCCCTCTGTTTCTCGCCCTCTGTTTCAGCCCCTCTGTTTCTCGCCCTCTGTTTCAGCCCCTCTGTTTCAGCCCCTCTGTTTCAGCCCCTCTGTTTCTCGCCCTCTGTTTCAGCCCCTCTGTTTCTCGCCCTCTGTTTCAGCCACTCGGTTTCTCGCCCTCTGTTTCAGCCCCTCTATTTCTCGCCCTCTGTTTCAGCCCCTCTATTTTAGCCCCACTGTTTCAGCCCCTTTGTTTCAGCCACTATGTTTCTCGCCCTCTGTTTCAGCCCCTCTGTTTCCGCCCCTCTGTTTCAGCCCCTCTGTTTCTCGCTCTCTGTTTCAGCCCCTCTGTTTCCGCCCCTCTGTTTCAGCCCCTCTGTTTCAGCCCCTCTGTTTCTCGCCCTCTGTTTCAACCCCTCTGTTTCTTGCCCTCTGTTTCAGCCCCTCTGTTTCTCGCCCTCTGTTTCAGCCACTCTGTTTCTGGCCCTCTGTTTCAGCCCCTCTGTTTCTCGCTCACTTTTTCAGCCCCTCTGTTTCCGCCCCTCTGTTTCAGACCCTCTGTTTCAGCCCCTCTGTTTCTGCCCCTCTGTTTCAGCCCCTCTGTTTCTCGCCGTTTGTTTCAGCCCCTCTGTTTCTCGCCCTCTGTTTCAGCCCCTCTGTTTCAGCCCCTCTGTTTCAGCCCCTCTGTTTCTCGCCCTCTGTTTCAGCCCCTCTGTTTCAGCCCTTCTGTTTCAGCCACGCGGTTTCAGCCCCTCTGTTTCTTGCCCTCTGTTTCAGCCCCTCTGTTTCTCGCCCTCTGTTTCAGCCCCTCTGTTTCTCGCCCTCTGTTTCAGCCCCTCTGTTTCGGTCTCTCTGTTTCAGCCCCTCTGTTTCAGCCCCTCTGTTTCTCGCCCTCTGTTTCTGCTCCTCTGTTTCTCGCCCTCTGTTTCAGCCCCTCTGTTTCTCGCCCTCTGTTTCAGCCCCTCTGATTCAGCCCCTCTGTTTCAGCCCCTCTGAATCAGCCCCTCTGTTTCAGCCCCTCTGTTTCAGCCCCTCTGTTTCTCGCCCTCTGTTTCAGCCCCTCTGTTTCTCACCCTCTGTTTCAGCAACTCTGTTTCAGCCCCTCTGTTTCAGCCCCTCTGTTTCTCGCCCTCTGTTTCAGCCGCTCTGATTCAGCCCCTCTGTTTCTCGCCCTCTGTTTCAGCCCCTCTGTTTCTCGCCATCTGTTTCTCACCCTCTGTTTCTCGCCCTCTGTTTCAGCCCCTCTGTTTCAGCCCCTCTGTTTCTCGCCCTCTGTTTCAGCCCCTCTGTTTCTCGCCCTCTGTTTCAGCCTCTCTGTTTCTCGCCCTCTGTTTCAGCCCCTCTGTTTCAGCCCCTCTGATTCAGCCCCTCTGTTTCAGCCCCTCTGATTCAGCCCCTCTGTTTCAGACCCTCTATTTCAGCCCCTCTGTTTCAGCCACTCTGTTTCAGTCTCTCTGTTTCAGCCCGTCTGTTTCAGCCCCTCTGTTTCAGCCCCTCTGTTTCAGCCCCTCTGATTCAGTACCTTAGTTTCTCGCCCTCTGTTTCAGCCCCTCTGTTTCAGCCCCTCTATTTCAGCCCCTCTGTTTCAGCCCCTCTGTTTCAGGCTCTCTGTTTCAGCCCGTCTGTTTCAGCCCCTCTGTTTCAGCCCCTCTGATTCAGTCCCGTAGTTTCTCGCTCTCTGTTTCAGGCCCTCTGTTTCAGCCCCTCTGATTCAGCCCCTCTGTTTCTCGCCCACTGTTTCAGCCCCTCTGTTTCAGCCCCTCTGATTCAGCCCCTCTGATTCAGCCCCTCTGTTTCAGCCCCTCTGTTTCAGCCCCTCTGTTTCTTGCCCTCTGTTTCAGCCCCTCTGTTTCAGCCCCTCTGTTTCAGCCCCTCCGATTCAGCCCCTCTGTTTCAGCCCCTCTGTTTCAGCCCCTCTGTTTCAGCCCCTCTGTTTCTCGCCCTCTGTTTCAGCCCCTCTGATTCAGCCCCTCTGTTTCTCGCCCTCTGTTTCAGCCCCTCTGTTTCTCGCCCTCTGTTTCAGCCCCTCTGTTTCAGCCCCTCTGTTTCAGCCCCTCTGATTCTCGCCCTCTGTTTCAGCCCCTCTGTTTCTCGCCCTCTGTTTCAGCCCCTCTGTTTCTCGCCCTCTGTTTCAGCCCCTCTGTTTCTCGCCCTCTGTTTCAGCCCCTCTGTTTCAGCCCCTCTGTTTCAGCCCCTCTGTTTCTCGCCCTCTGTTTCAGCCCCTCTGTTTCTCGCCCTCTGTTTCAGCCACTCGGTTTCTCGCCCTCTGTTTCAGCCCCTCTATTTCTCGCCCTCTGTTTCAGCCCCTCTATTTTAGCCCCACTGTTTCAGCCCCTTTGTTTCAGCCACTATGTTTCTCGCCCTCTGTTTCAGCCCCTCTGTTTCCGCCCCTCTGTTTCAGCCCCTCTGTTTCTCGCTCTCTGTTTCAGCCCCTCTGTTTCCGCCCCTCTGTTTCAGCCCCTCTGTTTCAGCCCCTCTGTTTCTCGCCCTCTGTTTCAGCCCCTCTGTTTCTTGCCCTCTGTTTCAGCCCCTCTGTTTCTCGCCCTCTGTTTCAGCCACTCTGTTTCTGGCCCTCTGTTTCAGCCCCTCTGTTTCTCGCTCTCTTTTTCAGCCCCTCTGTTTCCGCCCCTCTGTTTCAGCCCCTCTGTTTCAGCCCCTCTGTTTCTCGCCCTCTGTTTCAGCCACTCTGTTTCTCGACCTCTGTTTCAGCCACTCTGTTTCTCGCCCTCTGTTTCAGCCCCTCTGTTTCAGCCCCTCTGTTTCAGTCCCTCTGTTTCAGCCCCTCTGTTTCTCGCCCTCTGTTTCAGCCCCTCTGTTTCTCGCCCTCTGTTTCAGCCTCTCTGTTTCTCGCCCTCTGTTTCAGCCCCACTGTTTCAGCCCGTCTGTTTCAGCCCCTCTGTTTCAGCCCCTCTGTTTCTCGCCCTCTGTTTAAGCCCCTCTGTTTCTCGCCCTCGGTATCAGGCGCTTTGTTTCAGCCCCTTTGTTTCAGCCACACTTTTTCAGCCCCTCTGTTTCTCGCCCTGTTTCTCGCCCTCTGTTTCAGCCCCTCTGTTTCAGCCCAACTGATTCAGCCTGTCTGATTCAGCCCCTCTGTTTCTCGCCCTCTGTTTCAGCCACTCTGTTTCAGCCCCTCTGTTTCTTGCCCTCTGTTTCAGCCCCTCTGTTTCTCGCCCTCTGTTTCAACCCCTCTGTTTCTCGCCCTCTGTTTCAGCCCCTCTGTTTCTCGCCCTCTGTTTCAGTCCCTCTGTTTCGCGCTCTCTGTTTCAGCCTCTCTGTTTCAGTCCCTCTGTTTCTTTCCCTCTGTTTCTGCCCCTCTGTTTCTCACCCTCTTTTTCCGCCCCTCTGATTCAGCCCCTCTGTTTCAGCCCCTCTGATTCAGCCCCTTTGTTTCAGCCCCTCTGATTCAGCCCCTCTGATTCAGCCCCTCTGTTTCTCGCCCTCTGTTTCAGCCCCTCTGTTTCAGCCCCTCTGTTTCTCGCCCTCTGTTTCAGCCCCTCTGTTTCAGCCCCTCTGTTTCAGCCCCTCTGTTTCTTGCCCTCTGTTTCGGCCCCTCTGTTTCAGCCCCTCTGTTTCAGCCCCTCCGATTCAGCCCCTCTGTTTCAGCCCCTCTGTTTCTGCCTCTCTGTTTCAGCCCCTCTGTTTCTCACCCTTTGTTTCAGCCCCTCTGTTTCTCGCCCTCTGTTTCAGCCCCTCTGTTTCAGGCTCTCTGTTTCAGCCCGTCTGTTTCAGCCCCGCTGTTTCAGCCCCTCTGATTCAGTCCCTTAGTTTCAGCCCCTCTGTTTCAGCCCCTCTGTTTCAGCCCCTCTGTTTCTCGCCCTCTGTTTCTGCCCCTCTGTTTCTCGCCCTCTGTTTCAGCCCCTCTGTTTCTCGCCTTCTGTTTCAGCCCCTCTGATTCAGCCTCTCTGTTTCAGCCCCTCTGATTCAGCCCCTCTGATTCAGCCCCTCTGTTTCTCGCCCTCTGTTTCAGCCCCTCTGTTTCAGCCCTTCTGTTTCATCCACTCGGTTTCAGCCCCTCTGTTTCTTGCCCTCTGTTTCAGCCCCTCTGTTTCTCGCCCTCTGTTTCAGCCCCTCTGTTTCAGCCCCTCTGTTTCAGCCCCTCTGTTTCGCACTCTCTGTTTCAGCCCCTCTGTTTCAGCCCCTCTGTTTCTCGCCCTCTGTTTCTGCTCCTCTGTTTCTCGCCCTCTGTTTCAGCCCCTCTGTTTCTCGCCCTCTGTTTCAGCCCCTCTGATTCAGCCCCTCTGTTTCAGCCCCTCTGAATCAGCCCCTCTGTTTCAGCCCCTCTGTTTCAGCCCCTCTGTTTCTCGCACTCTGTTTCAGCCCCTCTGTTTCTCACCCTCTGTTTCAGCACCTCTGTTTCAGCCCCTCTGTTTCTCGCCCTCTGTTTCAGCCCCTCTGTTTCTCGCCCTCTGTTTCAGCCCCTCTGTTTCTCGCCATCTGTTTCAGCCCCTCTGTTTCTCGCCCTCTGTTTCAGCCCCTCTGTTTCAGCCCCTCTGTTTCAGCCCCTCTGTTTCTCGCCCTCTGTTTCAGCCCCTCTGTTTCTCGCCCTCTGTTTCAGCCTCTCTGTTTCTCGCCCTCTGTTTCAGCCCCTCTGTTTCAGCCCCTCTGATTCAGCCCCTCTGTTTCAGCCCCTCTGATTCAGCCCCTCTGTTTCAGACCCTCTATTTCAGCCCCTCTGTTTCAGCCACTCTGTTTCAGGCTCTCTGTTTCAGCCCGTCTGTTTCGGCCCCTCTGTTTCAGCCACTCTGTTTCAGCCCCTCTGATTCAGTACCTTAGTTTCTCGCCCTCTGTTTCAGCCCCTCTGTTTCCGCCCCTCTATTTCAGCCCCTCTGTTTCAGCCCCTCTGTTTCAGCCCCTCTGTTTCAGCCCCTCTGATTCAGTCCCTTAGTTTCTCGCCCTCTGTTTCAGGCCCTCTGTTTCAGCCCCTCTGTTTCTCGCCCTCTGTTTCAGCCCCTCTGTTTCTCGCCCTCTGTTTCAGCCCCTCTGTTTCAGCCCCTCTGTTTCAGTCCCTCTGTTTCTCGCCCTCTGTTTCTCGCCCTCTCTTTCAGCCCCTCTGTTTCTCGCCCTCTGTTTCAGCCCCTCTGTTTCTCGCCCTCTGTTTCAGCCCCTCTGTTTCAGCCCCTCTGTTTCAGCCCCTCTGTTTCTCGCCCTCTGTTTCAGCCCCTCTGTTTCTTGCCCTCTGTTTCAGCCCCTCTGTTTCTCGCCCTCTGTTTCAGCCTCTCTGTTTCTCGCCCTCTGTTTCAGCCCCTCTGTTTCAGCCCCTCTGATTCAGCCCCTCTGTTTCAGCCCCTCTGTGTCTCGCCCTCTGTTTCAGCCCCTCTGATTCAGCCCCTCTGTTTCAGCCACTCTGTTTCAGCCCCTCTGATTCAGCCCCTCTGATTCAGCCCCTCTGTTTCAGCCCCTCTGTTTCTCGCCCTCTGTTTCAGCCCCTCTGTTTCGCTCTCTCTGTTTCAGCCCCTCTGTTTCAGCCCCTCTGTTTCAGGCTCTCTGTTTCAGCCCGTCTGTTTCAGCCCCTCTGTTTCAGCCCCTCTGATTCAGTCCCGTAGTTTCTCGCTCTCTGTTTCAGGCCCTCTGTTTCAGCCCCTCTGATTCAGCCCCTCTGTTTCTCGCCCACTGTTTCAGCCCCTCTGTTTCAGCCCCTCTGATTCAGCCCCTATGATTCAGCCCCTCTGTTTCAGCCCCTCTGTTTCAGCCCCTCTGTTTCTTGCCCTCTGTTTCAGCCCCTCTGTTTCAGCCCCTCTGTTTCAGCCCCTCCGATTCAGCCCCTCTGTTTCAGCCCCTCTGTTTCAGCCCCTCTGTTTCAGCCCCTCTGTTTCTCGCCCTCTGTTTCAGCCCCTCTGATTCAGCCCCTCTGTTTCTCGCCCTCTGTTTCAGCCCCTCTGTTTCTCGCCCTCTGTTTCAGCCCCTCTGTTTCAGCCCCTCTGTTTCAGCCCCTCTGATTCTCGCCCTCTGTTTCAGCCCCTCTGTTTCTCGCCCTCTGTTTCAGCCCCTCTGTTTCTCGCCCTCTGTTTCAGCCCCTCTGTTTCTCGCCCTCTGTTTCAGCCCCTCTGTTTCAGCCCCTCTGTTTCAGCCCCTCTGTTTCTCGCCCTCTGTTTCAGCCCCTCTGTTTCTCGCCCTCTGTTTCAGCCACTCGGTTTCTCGCCCTCTGTTTCAGCCCCTCTATTTCTCGCCCTCTGTTTCAGCCCCTCTATTTTAGCCCCACTGTTTCAGCCCCTTTGTTTCAGCCACTATGTTTCTCGCCCTCTGTTTCAGCCCCTCTGTTTCCGCCCCTCTGTTTCAGCCCCTCTGTTTCTCGCTCTCTGTTTCAGCCCCTCTGTTTCCGCCCCTCTGTTTCAGCCCCTCTGTTTCAGCCCCTCTGTTTCTCGCCCTCTGTTTCAGCCCCTCTGTTTCTTGCCCTCTGTTTCAGCCCCTCTGTTTCTCGCCCTCTGTTTCAGCCACTCTGTTTCTGGCCCTCTGTTTCAGCCCCTCTGTTTCTCGCTCTCTTTTTCAGCCCCTCTGTTTCCGCCCCTCTGTTTCAGCCCCTCTGTTTCAGCCCCTCTGTTTCTCGCCCTCTGTTTCAGCCACTCTGTTTCTCGACCTCTGTTTCAGCCACTCTGTTTCTCGCCCTCTGTTTCAGCCCCTCTGTTTCAGCCCCTCTGTTTCAGTCCCTCTGTTTCAGCCCCTCTGTTTCTCGCCCTCTGTTTCAGCCCCTCTGTTTCTCGCCCTCTGTTTCAGCCTCTCTGTTTCTCGCCCTCTGTTTCAGCCCCACTGTTTCAGCCCGTCTGTTTCAGCCCCTCTGTTTCAGCCCCTCTGTTCCTCGCCCTCTGTTTAAGCCCCTCTGTTTCTCGCCCTCGGTATCAGGCGCTTTGTTTCAGCCCCTTTGTTTCAGCCACACTTTTTCAGCCCCTCTGTTTCTCGCCCTGTTTCTCGCCCTCTGTTTCAGCCCCTCTGTTTCAGCCCAACTGATTCAGCCTGTCTGATTCAGCCCCTCTGTTTCTCGCCCTCTGTTTCAGCCACTCTGTTTCAGCCCCTCTGTTTCTTGCCCTCTGTTTCAGCCCCTCTGTTTCTCGCCCTCTGTTTCAACCCCTCTGTTTCTCGCCCTCTGTTTCAGCCCCTCTGTTTCTCGCCCTCTGTTTCAGTCCCTCTGTTTCGCGCTCTCTGTTTCAGCCTCTCTGTTTCAGTCCCTCTGTTTCTTTCCCTCTGTTTCTGCCCCTCTGTTTCTCACCCTCTTTTTCCGCCCCTCTGATTCAGCCCCTCTGTTTCAGCCCCTCTGATTCAGCCCCTTTGTTTCAGCCCCTCTGATTCAGCCCCTCTGATTCAGCCCCTCTGTTTCTCGCCCTCTGTTTCAGCCCCTCTGTTTCAGCCCCTCTGTTTCTCGCCCTCTGTTTCAGCCCCTCTGTTTCAGCCCCTCTGTTTCAGCCCCTCTGTTTCTTGCCCTCTGTTTCGGCCCCTCTGTTTCAGCCCCTCTGTTTCAGCCCCTCCGATTCAGCCCCTCTGTTTCAGCCCCTCTGTTTCTGCCTCTCTGTTTCAGCCCCTCTGTTTCTCACCCTTTGTTTCAGCCCCTCTGTTTCTCGCCCTCTGTTTCAGCCCCTCTGTTTCAGGCTCTCTGTTTCAGCCCGTCTGTTTCAGCCCCGCTGTTTCAGCCCCTCTGATTCAGTCCCTTAGTTTCAGCCCCTCTGTTTCAGCCCCTCTGTTTCAGCCCCTCTGTTTCTCGCCCTCTGTTTCTGCCCCTCTGTTTCTCGCCCTCTGTTTCAGCCCCTCTGTTTCTCGCCTTCTGTTTCAGCCCCTCTGATTCAGCCTCTCTGTTTCAGCCCCTCTGATTCAGCCCCTCTGATTCAGCCCCTCTGTTTCTCGCCCTCTGTTTCAGCCCCTCTGTTTCAGCCCTTCTGTTTCATCCACTCGGTTTCAGCCCCTCTGTTTCTTGCCCTCTGTTTCAGCCCCTCTGTTTCTCGCCCTCTGTTTCAGCCCCTCTGTTTCAGCCCCTCTGTTTCAGCCCCTCTGTTTCGCACTCTCTGTTTCAGCCCCTCTGTTTCAGCCCCTCTGTTTCTCGCCCTCTGTTTCTGCTCCTCTGTTTCTCGCCCTCTGTTTCAGCCCCTCTGTTTCTCGCCCTCTGTTTCAGCCCCTCTGATTCAGCCCCTCTGTTTCAGCCCCTCTGAATCAGCCCCTCTGTTTCAGCCCCTCTGTTTCAGCCCCTCTGTTTCTCGCACTCTGTTTCAGCCCCTCTGTTTCTCACCCTCTGTTTCAGCACCTCTGTTTCAGCCCCTCTGTTTCTCGCCCTCTGTTTCAGCCCCTCTGTTTCTCGCCCTCTGTTTCAGCCCCTCTGTTTCTCGCCATCTGTTTCAGCCCCTCTGTTTCTCGCCCTCTGTTTCAGCCCCTCTGTTTCAGCCCCTCTGTTTCAGCCCCTCTGTTTCTCGCCCTCTGTTTCAGCCCCTCTGTTTCTCGCCCTCTGTTTCAGCCTCTCTGTTTCTCGCCCTCTGTTTCAGCCCCTCTGTTTCAGCCCCTCTGATTCAGCCCCTCTGTTTCAGCCCCTCTGATTCAGCCCCTCTGTTTCAGACCCTCTATTTCAGCCCCTCTGTTTCAGCCACTCTGTTTCAGGCTCTCTGTTTCAGCCCGTCTGTTTCGGCCCCTCTGTTTCAGCCACTCTGTTTCAGCCCCTCTGATTCAGTACCTTAGTTTCTCGCCCTCTGTTTCAGCCCCTCTGTTTCCGCCCCTCTATTTCAGCCCCTCTGTTTCAGCCCCTCTGTTTCAGCCCCTCTGTTTCAGCCCCTCTGATTCAGTCCCTTAGTTTCTCGCCCTCTGTTTCAGGCCCTCTGTTTCAGCCCCTCTGTTTCTCGCCCTCTGTTTCAGCCCCTCTGTTTCTCGCCCTCTGTTTCAGCCCCTCTGTTTCAGCCCCTCTGTTTCAGTCCCTCTGTTTCTCGCCCTCTGTTTCTCGCCCTCTCTTTCAGCCCCTCTGTTTCTCGCCCTCTGTTTCAGCCCCTCTGTTTCTCGCCCTCTGTTTCAGCCCCTCTGTTTCAGCCCCTCTGTTTCAGCCCCTCTGTTTCTCGCCCTCTGTTTCAGCCCCTCTGTTTCTTGCCCTCTGTTTCAGCCCCTCTGTTTCTCGCCCTCTGTTTCAGCCTCTCTGTTTCTCGCCCTCTGTTTCAGCCCCTCTGTTTCAGCCCCTCTGATTCAGCCCCTCTGTTTCAGCCCCTCTGTGTCTCGCCCTCTGTTTCAGCCCCTCTGATTCAGCCCCTCTGTTTCAGCCACTCTGATTCAGCCCCTCTGTTTCAGCCCCTCTATTTCAGCCCCTCTGTTTCAGCCCCTCTGTTTCAGGCTCTCTGTTTCAGCCCGTCTGTTTCAGCCCCTCTGTTTCAGCCCCTCTGATTCAGTCCCTTCGTTTCTCGCCCTCTGTTTCAGCCCCTCTGTTTCAGCCCCTCTGATTCAGCCCCTCTGATTCAGCCCCTCTGTTTCTCGCCCTCTGTTTCTCGCCCTCTGTTTCAGCCCCTCTGTTTCTCGCCCTCTGTTTCTGCCCCTCTGTTTCAGCCCCTCTGTTTCAGCCCCTCTGTTTCTTGCCCTCTGTTTCAGCCACTCTGTTTCAGCCCCTCTGTTTCAGCCCCTCCAATTCAGCCCCTCTGTTTCAGCCCCTCTGTTTCTGCCCCTCTGTTTCAGCCCCTCTGTTTCTCGCCGTTTGTTTCAGCCCCTCTGTTTCTCGCCCTCTGTTTCAGCCCCTCTGTTTCAGCCCCTCTGTTTCAGCCCCTCTGTTTCTCGCCCTCTGTTTCAGCCCCTCTGTTTCAGCCCTTCTGTTTCAGCCACGCGGTTTCAGCCCCTCTGTTTCTTGCCCTCTGTTTCAGCCCCTCTGTTTCTCGCCCTCTGTTTCAGCCCCTCTGTTTCTCGCCCTCTGTTTCAGCCCCTCTGTTTCGCTCTCTCTGTTTCAGCCCCTCTGTTTCAGCCCCTCTGTTTCTCGCCCTCTGTTTCTGCTCCTCTGTTTCTCGCCCTCTGTTTCAGCCCCTCTGTTTCTCGCCCTCTGTTTCAGCCCCTCTGATTCAGCCCCTCTGTTTCAGCCCCTCTGAATCAGCCCCTCTGTTTCAGCCCCTCTGTTTCAGCCCCTCTGTTTCTCGCCCTCTGTTTCAGCCCCTCTGTTTCTCACCCTCTGTTTCAGCACCTCTGTTTCAGCCCCTCTGTTTCAGCCCCTCTGTTTCTCGCCCTCTGTTTCAGCCGCTCTGATTCAGCCCCTCTGTTTCTCGCCCTCTGTTTCAGCCCCTCTGTTTCTCGCCCTCTGTTTCAGCCCCTCTGTTTCTCGCCCTCTATTTCAGCCTCTCTGTTTCTCGCCCTCTGTTTCAGCCCCTCTGTTTCAGCCCCTCTGATTCAGCCCCTCTGTTTCAGCCCCTCTGATTCAGCCCCTCTGTTTCAGACGCTCTATTTCAGCCCCTCTGTTTCAGCCACTCTCTTTCAGGCTCTCTGTTTCAGCCCGTCTGTTTCAGCCCCTCTGTTTCAGCCCCTCTGTTTCAGCCCCTCTGATTCAGTACCTTAGTTTTTCGCCCTCTGTTTCAGCCCCTCTGTTTCAGCCCCTCTATTTCAGCCCCTCTGTTTCAGCCCCTCTGTTTCAGGCTCTCTGTTTCAGCCCGTCTGTTTCAGCCCCTCTGTTTCAGCCCCTCTGATTCAGTCCCTTAGTTTTTCGCTCTCTGTTTCAGGCCCTCTGTTTCAGCCCCTCTGATTCAGCCCCTCTGATTCAGCCCCTCTGTTTCTCGCCCACTGTTTCAGCCCCTCTGTTTCAGCCCCTCTGATTCAGCCCCTCTGATTCAGCCCCTCTGTTTCTCGCCCTCTGTTTCTGCCCCTCTGTTTCAGCCCCTCTGTTTCAGCCCCTCTGTTTCTTGCCCTCTGTTTCAGCCCCTCTGTTTCAGCCCCTCTGTTTCAGCCCCTCCGATTCAGCCCCTCTGTTTCAGCCCCTCTGTTTCAGCCCCTCTGTTTCAGCCCCTCTGTTTCTCGCCCTCTGTTTCAGCCCCTCTGATTCAGCCCCTCTGTTTCTCGCCCTCTGTTTCAGCCCCTCTGTTTCTCGCGCTCTGTTTCAGCCCCTCTGTTTCAGCCCCTCTGTTTCAGCCCCTCTGATTCTCGCCCTCTGTTTCAGCCCCTCTGTTTCTCGCCCTCTGTTTCAGCCCCTCTGTTTCTCGCCCTCTGTTTCAGCCCCTCTGTTTCTCGCCCTCTGTTTCAGCCCCTCTGTTTCAGCCCCTCTGTTTCAGCCCCTCTGTTTCTCGCCCTCTGTTTCAGCCCCTCTGTTTCTCGCCCTCTGTTTCAGCCCCTCGGTTTCTCGCCCTCTGTTTCAGCCCCTCTATTTCTCGCCCTCTGTTTCAGCCCCTCTATTTTAGCCCCACTGTTTCAGCCCCTTTGTTTCAGCCACTATGTTTCTCGCCCTCTGTTTCTGCTCCTCTGTTTCTCGCCCTCTGTTTCAGCCCCTCTGTTTCTCGCCCTCTGTTTCAGCCCCTCTGATTCAGCCCCTCTGTTTCAGCCCCTCTGAATCAGCCCCTCTGTTTCAGCCCCTCTGTTTCAGCCCCTCTGTTTCTCGCCCTCTGTTTCAGCCCCTCTGTTTCTCACCCTCTGTTTCAGCACCTCTGTTTCAGCCCCTCTGTTTCAGCCCCTCTGTTTCTCGCCCTCTGTTTCAGCCGCTCTGATTCAGCCCCTCTGTTTCTCGCCCTCTGTTTCAGCCCCTCTGTTTCTCGCCCTCTGTTTCAGCCCCTCTGTTTCTCGCCCTCTGTTTCAGCCTCTCTGTTTCTCGCCCTCTGTTTCAGCCCCTCTGTTTCAGCCCCTCTGATTCAGCCCCTCTGTTTCAGCCCCTCTGATTCAGCCCCTCTGTTTCAGACCCTCTATTTCAGCCCCTCTGTTTCAGCCACTCTCTTTCAGGCTCTCTGTTTCAGCCCGTCTGTTTCAGCCCCTCTGTTTCAGCCCCTCTGTTTCAGCCCCTCTGATTCAGTACCTTAGTTTTTCGCCCTCTGTTTCAGCCCCTCTGTTTCAGCCCCTCTATTTCAGCCCCTCTGTTTCAGCCCCTCTGTTTCAGGCTCTCTGTTTCAGCCCGTCTGTTTCAGCCCCTCTGTTTCAGCCCCTCTGATTCAGTCCCTTAGTTTCTCGCTCTCTGTTTCAGGCCCTCTGTTTCAGCCCCTCTGATTCAGCCCCTCTGATTCAGCCCCTCTGTTTCTCGCCCACTGTTTCAGCCCCTCTGTTTCAGCCCCTCTGATTCAGCCCCTCTGATTCAGCCCCTCTGTTTCTCGCCCTCTGTTTCTGCCCCTCTGTTTCAGCCCCTCTGTTTCAGCCCCTCTGTTTCTTGCCCTCTGTTTCAGCCCCTCTGTTTCAGCCCCTCTGTTTCAGCCCCTCCGATTCAGCCCCTCTGTTTCAGCCCCTCTGTTTCAGCCCCTCTGTTTCAGCCCCTCTGTTTCTCGCCCTCTGTTTCAGCCCCTCTGATTCAGCCCCTCTGTTTCTCGCCCTCTGTTTCAGCCCCTCTGTTTCTCGCGCTCTGTTTCAGCCCCTCTGTTTCAGCCCCTCTGTTTCAGCCCCTCTGATTCTCGCCCTCTGTTTCAGCCCCTCTGTTTCTCGCCCTCTGTTTCAGCCCCTCTGTTTCTCGCCCTCTGTTTCAGCCCCTCTGTTTCAGCCCCTCTGTTTCAGCCCCTCTGTTTCTCGCCCTCTGTTTCAGCCCCTCTGTTTCTCGCCCTCTGTTTCAGCCCCTCGGTTTCTCGCCCTCTGTTTCAGCCCCTCTATTTCTCGCCCTCTGTTTCAGCCCCTCTATTTTAGCCCCACTGTTTCAGCCCCTTTGTTTCAGCCACTATGTTTCTCGCCCTCTGTTTCAGCCCCTCTGATTCCGCCCCTCTGTTTCAGCCCCTCTGTTTCTCGCTCTCTGTTTCAGCCCCTCTGTTTCCGCCCCTCTGTTTCAGCCCCTCTGTTTCAGCCCCTCTGTTTCTCGCCCTCTGTTTCAGCCCCTCTGTTTCTTGCCCTCTGTTTCAGCCCCTCTGTTTCTCGCCCTCTGTTTCAGCCACTCTGTTTCTGGCCCTCTGTTTCAGCCCCTCTGTTTCTCGCTCTCTTTTTCAGCCCCTCTGTTTCCGCCCCTCTGTTTCAGCCCCTCTGTTTCAGCCCCTCTGTTTCTCGCCCTCTGTTTCAGCCACTCTGTTTCTCGCCCTCTGTTTCAGCCACTCTGTTTCTCGCCCTCTGTTTCAGCCCCTCTGTTTCAGCCCCTCTGTTTCAGTCCCTCTGTTTCAGCCCCTCTGTTTCTCGCCCTCTGTTTCAGCCCCTCTGTTTCTCGCCCTCTGTTTCAGCCCCTCTGTTTCTCGCCCTCTGTTTCAGCCCCTCTGTTTCAGCTCCTCTGTTTCAGTCCCTCTGTTTCTCGCCCTCTGTTTCTCGCCCTCTCTTTCAGCCCCTCTGTTTCTCGCCCTCTGTTTCAGCCCCTCTGTTTCTCGCCCTCTGTTTCAGCCCCTCTGTTTCAGCCCCTCTGTTTCAGCCCCTCTGTTTCTCGCCCTCTGTTTCAGCCCCTCTGTTTCTTGCCCTCTGTTTCAGCCCCTCTGTTTCTCGCCCTCTGTTTCAGCCTCTCTGTTTCTCGCCCTCTGTTTCAGCCCCTCTGTTTCAGCCCCTCTGATTCAGCCCCTCTGTTTCAGCCCCTCTGTGTCTCGCCCTCTGTTTCAGCCCCTCTGATTCAGCCCCTCTGTTTCAGCCCCTCTGATTCAGCCCCTCTGTTTCAGCCCCTCTATTTCAGCCCCTCTGTTTCAGCCCCTCTGTTTCAGGCTCTCTGTTTCAGCCCGTCTGTTTCAGCCCCTCTGTTTCAGCCCCTCTGATTCAGTCCCTTTGTTTCTCGCCCTCTGTTTCAGCCCCTCTGTTTCAGCCCCTCTGATTCAGCCCCTCTGATTCAGCCCCTCTGTTTCTCGCCCTCTGTTTCTCGCCCTCTGTTTCAGCCCCTCTGTTTCTCGCCCTCTGTTTCTGCCCCTCTGTTTCAGCCCCTCTGTTTCAGCCCCTCTGTTTCTTGCCCTCTGTTTCAGCCCCTCTGTTTCAGCCCCTCTGTTTCAGCCCCTCCAATTCAGCCCCTCTGTTTCAGCCCCTCTGTTTCTGCCCCTCTGTTTCAGCCCCTCTGTTTCTCGCCGTTTGTTTCAGCCCCTCTGTTTCTCGCCCTCTGTTTCAGCCCCTCTGTTTCAGCCCCTCTGTTTCAGCCCCACTGTTTCTCGCCCTCTGTTTCAGCCCCTCTGTTTCAGCCCTTCTGTTTCAGCCACGCGGTTTCAGCCCCTCTGTTTCTTGCCCTCTGTTTCAGCCCCTCTGTTTCTCGCCCTCTGTTTCAGCCCCTCTGTTTCTCGCCCTCTGTTTCAGCCCCTCTGTTTCGCTCTCTCTGTTTCAGCCCCTCTGTTTCAGCCCCTCTGTTTCTCGCCCTCTGTTTCTGCTCCTCTGTTTCTCGCCCTCTGTTTCAGCCCCTCTGTTTCTCGCCCTCTGTTTCAGCCCCTCTGATTCAGCCCCTCTGTTTCAGCCCCTCTGAATCAGCCCCTCTGTTTCAGCCCCTCTGTTTCAGCCCCTCTGTTTCTCGCCCTCTGTTTCAGCCCCTCTGTTTCTCACCCTCTGTTTCAGCCCCTCTGTTTCTCACCCTCTGTTTCTCGCCCTCTGTTTCAGCCCCTCTGTTTCTCGCCATCTGTTTCTCACCCTCTATTTCTCGCCCTCTGTTTCAGCCCTTCTGTTTCAGCCCCTCTGTTTCTCGCCCTCTGTTTCAGCCCCTCTGTTTCTCGCCCTCTGTTTCAGCCTCTCTGTTTCTCGCCCTCTGTTTCAGCCCCTCTGTTTCAGCCCCTCTGATTCAGCCCCTCTGTTTCAGCCCCTCTGATTCAGCCCCTCTGTTTCAGACCCTCTATTTCAGCCCCTCTGTTTCAGCCACTCTGTTTCAGTCTCTCTGTTTCAGCCCGTCTGTTTCAGCCCCTCTGTTTCAGCCCCTCTGTTTCAGCCCCTCTGATTCAGTACCTTAGTTTCTCGCCCTCTGTTTCAGCCCCTCTGTTTCAGCCCCTCTATTTCAGCCCCTCTGTTTCAGCCCCTCTGTTTCAGGCTCTCTGTTTCAGCCCGTCTGTTTCAGCCCCTCTGTTTCAGCCCCTCTGATTCAGTCCCTTAGTTTCTCGCTCTCTGTTTCAGGCCCTCTGTTTCAGCCCCTCTGATTCAGCCCCTCTGTTTCTCGCCCACTGTTTCAGCCCCTCTGTTTCAGCCCCTCTGATTCAGCCCCTCTGATTCAGCCCCTCTGTTTCAGCCCCTCTGTTTCAGCCCCTCTGTTTCTTGCCCTCTGTTTCAGCCCCTCTGTTTCAGCCCCTCTGTTTCAGCCCCTCCGATTCAGCCCCTCTGTTTCAGCCCCTCTGTTTCAGCCCCTCTGATTCAGCCCCTCTGTTTCTCGCCCTCTGTTTCAGCCCCTCTGTTTCTCGCCATCTGTTTCAGCCCCTCTGTTTCTCGCCCTCTGTTTCAGCCCCTCTGTTTCAGCCCCTCTGTTTCAGCCCCTCTGTTTCTCGCCCTCTGTTTCAGCCCCTCTGTTTCAGCCCCTCTGATTCAGCCCCTCTGTTTCAGCCCCTCTGATTCAGCCCCTCTGTTTCAGACCCACTATTTCAGCCCCTCTGTTTCAGCCACTCTGTTTCAGGCTCTCTGTTTCAGCCCCTCTGTTTCAGCCCCTCTGTTTCAGCCCCTCTGATTCAGTACCTTAGTTTCTCGCCTCTGTTTCAGCCCCTCTGTTTCAGCCCCTCTATTTCAGCCCCTCTGTTTCAGCCCCTCTGTTTCAGGCTCTCTGTTTCAGCCCGTCTGTTTCAGCCCCTCTGTTTAAGCCCCTCTGATTCAGTCCCTTAGTTTCTCGCCCTCTGTTTCAGCCCCTCTGTTTCAGCCCCTCTGATTCAGCCCCTCTGATTCAGCCCCTCTGTTTCTCGCCCTCTGTTTCAGCCCCTCTGTTTCAGCCCCTCTGATTCAGCCCCTCTGATTCAGCCCCTCTGTTTCTCGCCCTCTGTTTCTGCCCCTCTGTTTCAGCCCCTCTGTTTCTGCCCCACTGTTTCAGCCCCTCTGATTCAGCCCCTCTGATTCAGCCCCTCTGTTTCTCGCCCTCTGTTTCTGCCCCTCTGTTTCAGCCCCTCTGTTTCTTGCCCTCTGTTTCAGCCCCTCTGTTTCAGCCCCTCTGTTTCAGCCCCTCCGATTCAGCCCCTCTGTTTCAGCCCCTCTGTTTCTGCCCCTCTGTTTCAGCCACTCTGTTTCTCGCCCTTTGTTTCAGCCCCTCTGTTTCTCACACTCTGTTTCAGCCCCTCTGTTTCAGCCCCTCTGTTTCAGCCCCTCTGTTTCTCGCCCTCTGTTTCAGCCCCTCTGTTTCTTGCCCTCTGTTTCAGCCCCTCTGTTTCAGCCCCTCTGTTTCTCGACATCTGTTTCTGCCCCTCTGCTTCTCGCCCTCTGTTTCAGCCCCTCTGTTTCTCGCCTTCTGTTTCAGCCCCTCTGATTCAGCCCCTCTGTTTCAGCCCCTCTGATTCAGCCCCTCTGATTCAGCCCCTCTGTTTCTCGCCCTCTGTTTCAGCCCCTCTGTTTCAGCCCTTCTGTTTCAGACACTCGGTTTCAGCCCCTCTGTTTCTTGCCCTCTGTTTCAGCCCCTCTGTTTCTCGCCCTCTGTTTCAGCCCCTCTGTTTCGCACTCTCTGTTTCAGCCCCTCTGTTTCAGCCCCTCTGTTTCTCGCCCTCTGTTTCTGCTCCGCTGTTTCTCGCCCTCTGTTTCAGCCGCTCTGTTGCTCGCCCTCTGTTTCAGCCCCTCTGATTCAGCCCCTCTGTTTCAGCCCCTCTGAATCAGCCCCTCTGTTTCAGCCCCTCTGTTTCAGCCCCTCTGTTTCTCGCCCTCTGTTTCAGCCCCTCTGTTTCTCACCCTCTGTTTCAGCACCTCTGTTTCAGCCCCTCTGTTTCTCGCCCTCTGTTTTAGCCCCTCTGTTTCTCGCCCTCTGTTTCAGCCCCTCTGATTCAGCCCCTCTGTTTCTCGCCCTCTGTTTCAGCCCCTCTGTTTCTCGCCATCTTTTTCACCCCCTCTGTTTCTCGCCCTCTGTTTCAGCCCCTCTGTTTCAGCCCCTCTGTTTCAGCCCCTCTGTTTCTCGCCCTCTGTTTCAGTCCCTCCGTTTCTCGCCCTCTGTTTCAGCCTCTCTGTTTCTCGCCCTCTGTTTCAGCCCCTCTGTTTCAGCCCCTCTGTTTCAGCCCCTCTGTTTCTCGCCCTCTGTTTCAGCCCCTCTGTTTCTCGCCCTCTGTTTCAGCCCCTCTGATTCAGCCCCTCTGTTTCTCGCCCTCTGTTTCAGCACCTCTGTTTCTCGCCATCTGTTTCAGCCCCTCTGTTTCTCGCCCTCTGTTTCAGCCCCTCTGTTTCAGCCCCTCTGTTTCAGCCCCTCTGTTTCTCGCCCTCTGTTTCAGCCCCTCTGTTTCAGCCCCTCTGATTCAGCCCCTCTGTTTCAGCCCCTCTGATTCAGCCCCTCTGTTTCAGACCCACTATTTCAGCCCCTCTGTTTCAGCCACTCTGTTTCAGGCTCTCTGTTTCAGCCCCTCTGTTTCAGCCCCTCTGTTTCAGGCCCTCTGATTCAGTACCTTAGTTTCTCGCCCTCTGTTTCAGCCCCTCTGTTTCAGCCCCTCTATTTCAGCCCCTCTGTTTCAGCCCCTCTGTTTCAGGCTCTCTGTTTCAGCCCGTCTGTTTCAGCCCCTCTGTTTAAGCCCCTCTGATTCAGTCCCTTAGTTTCTCGCCCTCTGTTTCAGCCCCTCTGTTTCAGCCCCTCTGATTCAGCCCCTCTGATTCAGCCCCTCTGTTTCTCGCCCTCTGTTTCAGCCCCTCTGTTTCAGCCCCTCTGATTCAGCCCCTCTGATTCAGCCCCTCTGTTTCTCGCCCTCTGTTTCTGCCCCTCTGTTTCAGCCCCTCTGTTTCTGCCCCACTGTTTCAGCCCCTCTGATTCAGCCCCTCTGATTCAGCCCCTCTGTTTCTCGCCCTCTGTTTCTGCCCCTCTGTTTCAGCCCCACTGTTTCTTGCCCTCTGTTTCAGCCCCTCTGTTTCAGCCCCTCTGTTTCAGCCCCTCCGATTCAGCCCCTCTGTTTCAGCCCCTCTGTTTCTGCCCCTCTGTTTCAGCCACTCTGTTTCTCGCCCTTTGTTTCAGCCCCTCTGTTTCTCACACTCTGTTTCAGCCCCTCTGTTTCAGCCCCTCTGTTTCTCGCCCTCTGTTTCAGCGCCTCTGTTTCTTGCCCTCTGTTTCAGCCCCTCTGTTTCAGCCCCTCTGTTTCTCGACCTCTGTTTCTGCCCCTCTGCTTCTCGCCCTCTGTTTCAGCCCCTCTGTTTCTCGCCTTCTGTTTCAGACCCTCTGATTCAGCCCCTCTGTTTCAGCCCCTCTGATTCAGCCCCTCTGATTCAGCCCCTCTGTTTCTCGCCCTCTGTTTCAGTCCCTCCGTTTCTCGCCCTCTGTTTCAGCCTCTCTGTTTCTCGCCCTCTGTTTCAGCCCCTCTGTTTCAGCCCCTCTGTTTCAGCCCCTCTGTTTCAGCCCCTTTGTTTCTCGCCCTCTGTTTCAGCCCCTCTGTTTCTCGCCCTCTGTTTCAGCCCCTCTGATTCAGCCCCTCTGTTTCTCGCCCTCTGTTTCAGCCCCTCTGTTTCTCGCCATCTGTTTCAGCCCCTCTGTTTCTCGCCCTCTGTTTCAGCCCCTCTGTTTCAGCCCCTCTGTTTCAGCCCCTCTGTTTCTCGCCCTCTGTTTCAGCCCCTCTGTTTCAGCCCCTCTGATTCAGCCCCTCTGTTTCAGCCCCTCTGATTCAGCCCCTCTGTTTCAGACCCACTATTTCAGCCCCTCTGTTTCAGCCACTCTGTTTCAGGCTCTCTGTTTCAGCCCCTCTGTTTCAGCCCCTCTGTTTCAGGCCCTCTGATTCAGTACCTTAGTTTCTCGCCCTCTGTTTCAGCCCCTCTGTTTCAGCCCCTCTATTTCAGCCCCTCTGTTTCAGCCCCTCTGTTTCAGGCTCTCTGTTTCAGCCCGTCTGTTTCAGCCACTCTGTTTAAGCCCCTCTGATTCAGTCCCTTAGTTTCTCGCCCTCTGTTTCAGCCCCTCTGTTTCAGCCCCTCTGATTCAGCCCCTCTGATTCAGCCCCTCTGTTTCTCGCCCTCTGTTTCAGCCCCTCTGTTTCAGCCCCTCTGATTCAGCCCCTCTGATTCAGCCCCTCTGTTTCTCGCCCTCTGTTTCTGCCCCTCTGTTTCAGCCCCTCTGTTTCTGCCCCACTGTTTCAGCCCCTCTGATTCAGCCCCTCTGATTCAGCCCCTCTGTTTCTCGCCCTCTGTTTCTGCCCCTCTGTTTCAGCCCCTCTGTTTCTTGCCCTCTGTTTCAGCCCCTCTGTTTCAGCCCCTCTGTTTCAGCCCCTCCGATTCAGCCCCTCTGTTTCAGCCCCTCTGTTTCTGCCCCTCTGTTTCAGCCACTCTGTTTCTCGCCCTTTGTTTCAGCCCCTCTGTTTCTCACACTCTGTTTCAGCCCCTCTGTTTCAGCCCCTCTGTTTCAGCCCCTCTGTTTCTCGCCCTCTGTTTCAGCGCCTCTGTTTCTTGCCCTCTGTTTCAGCCCCTCTGTTTCAGCCCCTCTGTTTCTCGACCTCTGTTTCTGCCCCTCTGCTTCTCGCCCTCTGTTTCAGCCCCTCTGTTTCTCGCCTTCTGTTTCAGACCCTCTGATTCAGCCCCTCTGTTTCAGCCCCTCTGATTCAGCCCCTCTGATTCAGCCCCTCTGTTTCTCGCCCTCTGTTTCAGCCCCTCTGTTTCAGCCCTTCTGTTTCAGACACTCGGTTTCAGCCCCTCTGTTTCTTGCCCTCTGTTTCAGCCCCTCTGTTTCTCGCCCTCTGTTTCAGCCCCTCTGTTTCTCGCCCTCTGTTTCAGCCCCTCTGTTTCGCACTCTCTGTTTCAGCCCCTCTGTTTCAGCCCCTCTGTTTCTCGCCCTCTGTTTCTGCTCCCCTGTTTCTCGCCCTCTGTTTCAGCCGCTCTGTTGCTCGCCCTCTGTTTCAGCCCCTCTGATTCAGCCCCTCTGTTTCAGCCCCTCTGAATCAGCCCCTCTATTTCAGCCCCTCTGTTTCAGCCCCTCTGTTTCTCGCCCTCTGTTTCAGCCCCTCTGTTTCTCACCCTCTGTTTCAGCACCTCTGTTTCAGCCCCTCTGTTTCTCGCCCTCTGTTTTAGCCCCTCTGTTTCTCGCCCTCTGTTTCAGCCCCTCTGATTCAGCCCCTCTGTTTCTCGTCCTCTGTTTCAGCCCCTCTGTTTCTCGCCATCTGTTTCACCCCCTCTGTTTCTCGCCCTCTGTTTCAGCCCCTCTGTTTCAGCCCCTCTCTTTCAGCCCCTCTGTTTCTCGCCCTCTGTTTCAGTCCCTCCGTTTCTCGCCCTCTGTTTCAGCCTCTCTGTTTCTCGCCCTCTGTTTCAGCCCCTCTGTTTCAGCCCCTCTGATTCAGCCCCTCTGTTTCAGCCCCTCTGTTTCTCGCCCTCTGTTTCAGCCCCTCTGATTCAGCCCCTCTGTTTCAGCCACTCTGATTCAGCCCCTCTGTTTCAGACCCTCTATTTCAGCCCCTCTGTTTCAGCCACTCTGTTTCAGGCTCTCTGTTTCAGCCCGTCTGTTTCAGCCCCTCTGTTTCAGCCCCTCTGTTTCAGCCCCTCTGATTCAGTACCTTAGTTTCTCGCCCTCTGTTTCAGCCCCTCTGTTTCAGCCCCTCTGATTCAGCCCCTCTGATTCAGCCCCTCTGATTCAGCCCCTCTGTTTCTCGCCCTCTGTTTCTGCCCCTCTGATTCAGCCCCTCCGATTCAGCCCCTCTGTTTCAGCCCCTCTGTTTCTGCCCCTCTGTTTCAGCCCCTCTGTTTCTCGCCCTTTGTTTCAGCCCCTCTGTTTCTCGCACACTGTTTCAGCCCCTCTGCTTCAGCCCCACTGTTTCAGCCCCTCTGTTTCTTGCCCTCTGTTTCAGACCCTCTGTTTCTTGCCCTCTGTTTCAGGCCCTCTGTTTCAGCCCCTCTGTTTCAGCCCCTCTGTTTCTGCCCCTCTGTTTCTGCCCCTCTGTTTCTCGCCCTCTCTTTCAGCCCCTCTGTTTCTCGCCTTCTGTTTCAGCCCCTCTGATTCAGGCCCTCTGTTTAAGCCCCTGTGATTCAGCCCCTCTGATTCAGCCCCTCTGTTTCTCGCCCTCTGTTTCAGCCCCTCTGTTTCAGCCCTTCTGTTTCAGACACTCGGTTTCAGCCCCTCTGTTTCTTGCCCTCTGTTTCAGCCCCTCTGTTTCTCGACCTCTGTTTCAGCCCCTCTGTTTCTCGCCCTCTGTTTCAGCCCCTCTGTTTCGCACTCTCTGTTTCAGCCCCTCTGTTTCAGCCCCTCTGTTTCTCGCCCTCTGTTTCTGCTCCTCTGTTTCTCGCCCTCTGTTTCAGCCCCTCTTTTTCTCGCCCTCTGTTTCAGTCCCTCTGATTCAGCCCCTCTGTTTCAGCCCCTCTGTTCCAGCCCCTCTGTTTCTCGCCCTCTGTTTCAGCCCCTCTGTTTCTCACCCTCTGTTTCAGCACCTCTGTTTCAGCCCCTCTGTTTCTCGCCCTCTGTTTCAGCCCCTCTGTTTCTCGCCCTCTGTTTCTGCCCCTCTGATTCAGCCTCTCTGTTTCTCGCCCTCTGTTTCAGCCCCTCTGTTTCTCCACATCTGTTTCAGCCCCTCTGTTTCTCGCCCTCTGTTTCAGCCCCTCTGTTTCAGCCCCTCTGTTTCAGCCCCTCTGTTTCTCGCCCTCTGTTTCAGCCCCACTGTTTCTCGCCCTCTGTTTCAGTCTCTCTGTTTCTCGCCCTCTTTGTCAGCCCCTCTGGTTCAACCCCTCTGATTCAGCCCCTCTGTTTCAGCCCCTCTGTTTTTATCGCCCTCTGTTTCAGCACCTCTGATTCAGCCCCTCTGTTTCAGCCCCTCTGATTCAGCCCCTCTGTTTCAGACCCTCTATTTCAGCCCCTCTGTTTCAGCCACTCTGATTCAGGCTCTCTGTTTCAGCCCGTCTGTTTCAGCCCCTCTGTTTCAGCCCCTCTGTTTCTCACCCTCTGTTTCAGCACCTCTGTTTCAGCCCCTCTGTTTCTCGCCCTCTGTTTCAGCCCCTCTGTTTCTCGCCCTCTGTTTCAGCCCCTCTGATTCAGCCCCTCTGTTTCTCGCCCTCTGTTTCAGCCCCTCTGTTTCTCGCCATCTGTTTCAGCCCCTCTGTTTCTCGCCCTCTGTTTCTGCCCCTCTGTTTCAGCCCCTCTGTTTCTCGCCCTCTGTTTCAGCCCCTCTGTTTGTTGCCCTCTGTTTCAGCCTCTCTGTTACTCGCCCTCTGTTTCAGCCCCTCTGTTTCAGCCCCTCTGATTCAGCCCCTCTGTTTCAGCCCCTCTGATTCAGCCCCTCTGATTCAGACCCTCTATTTCAGCCCCTCTGTTTAAGCCACTCTGTTTCAGCCCCTCTGATTCAGCCCCTCTGATTCAGCCCCTCTGTTTCTCGCCCTCTGTTTCAGCCCCTCTGTTTCAGCCCCTCTGATTCAGCCCCTCTGATTCAGCCCCTCTGTTTCTCGCCCTCTGTTTCTGCCCCTCTGTTTCAGCCCCTCTGTTTCTGCCCCACTGTTTCAGCCCCTGTGATTCAGCCCCTCTGATTCAGCCCCTCTGTTTCTCGCCCTCTGTTTCTGCCCCTCTGTTTCAGCCCCTCTGTTTCTTGCCCTCTGTTTCAGCCCCTCTGTTTCAGCCCCTCTGTTTCAGCCCCTCCGATTCAGCCCCTCTGTTTCAGCCCCTCTGTTTCTGCCCCTCTGTTTCAGCCACTCTGTTTCTCGCCCTTTGTTTCAGCCCCTCTGTTTCTCACACTCTGTTTCAGCCCCTCTGTTTCAGCCCCTCTGTTTCAGCCCCTCTGTTTCTCGCCATCTGTTTCAGCCCCTCTGTTTCTCGCCCTCTGTTTCTGCCCCTCTGTTTCAGCCCCTCTGTTTCTCGCCCTCTGTTTCAGCCCCTCTGTTTGTTGCCCTCTGTTTCAGCCTCTCTGTTTCTCGCCCTCTGTTTCAGCCCCTCTGTTTCAGCCCCTCTGATTCAGCCCCTCTGTTTCAGCCCCTCTGATTCAGCCCCTCTGTTTCAGACCCTCTATTTCAGCCCCTCTGTTTAAGCCACTCTGTTTCAGCCCCTCTGATTCAGCCCCTCTGATTCAGCCCCTCTGTTTCTCGCCCTCTGTTTCAGCCCCTCTGTTTCAGCCCCTCTGATTCAGCCCCTCTGATTCAGCCCCTCTGTTTCTCGCCCTCTGTTTCTGCCCCTCTGTTTCAGCCCCTCTGTTTCTGCCCCACTGTTTCAGCCCCTGTGATTCAGCCCCTCTGATTCAGCCCCTCTGTTTCTCGCCCTCTGTTTCTGCCCCTCTGTTTCAGCCCCTCTGTTTCTTGCCCTCTGTTTCAGCCCCTCTGTTTCAGCCCCTCTGTTTCAGCCCCTCCGATTCAGCCCCTCTGTTTCAGCCCCTCTGTTTCTGCCCCTCTGTTTCAGCCACTCTGTTTCTCGCCCTTTGTTTCAGCCCCTCTGTTTCTCACACTCTGTTTCAGCCCCTCTGTTTCAGCCCCTCTGTTTCAGCCCCTCTGTTTCTCGCCCTCTGTTTCAGCCCCTCTGTTTCTTGCCCTCTGTTTCAGCCCCTCTGTTTCTCGACCTCTGTTTCTGCCCTTCTGCTTCTCGCCCTCTGTTTCAGCCCCTCTGTTTCTCGCCTTCTGTTTCAGACCCTCTGATTCAGCCCCTCTGTTTCAGCCCCTCTGATTCAGCCCCTCTGATTCAGCCCCTCTGTTTCTCGCCCTCTGTTTCAGCCCCTCTGTTTCAGCCCTTCTGTTTCAGACACTCGGTTTCAGCCCCTCTGTTTCTTGCCCTCTGTTTCAGCCCCTCTGTTTCTCGCCCTCTGTTTCAGCCCCTCTGTTTCTCGCCCTCTGTTTCAGCCCCTCTGTTTCGCACTCTCTGTTTCAGCCCCTCTGTTTCAGCCCCTCTGTTTCTCGCCCTCTGTTTCTGCTCCCCTGTTTCTCGCCCTCTGTTTCAGCCGCTCTGTTGCTCGCCCTCTGTTTCAGCCCCTCTGATTCAGCCCCTCTGTTTCAGCCCCTCTGAATCAGCCCCTCTGTTTCAGCCCCTCTGTTTCAGCCCCTCTGTTTCTCGCCCTCTGTTTCAGCCCCTCTGTTTCTCACCCTCTGTTTCAGCACCTCTGTTTCAGCCCCTCTGTTTCTCGCCCTCTGTTTCAGCCCCTCTGTTTCTCGCCCTCTGTTTCAGCCCCTCTGATTCAGCCCCTCTGTTTCTCGCCCTCTGTTTCAGCCCCTCTGTTTCTCGCCATCTGTTTCACCCCCTCTGTTTCTCGCCCTCTGTTTCAGCCCCTCTGTTTCAGCCCCTCTCTTTCAGCCCCTCTGTTTCTCGCCCTCTGTTTCAGTCCCTCCGTTTCTCGCCCTCTGTTTCAGCCTCTCTGTTTCTCGCCCTCTGTTTCAGCCCCTCTGTTTCAGCCCCTCTGATTCAGCCCCTCTGTTTCAGCCCCTCTGTTTCTCGCCCTCTGTTTCAGCCCCTCTGATTCAGCCCCTCTGTTTCAGCCACTCTGATTCAGCCCCTCTGTTTCAGACCCTCTATTTCAGCCCCTCTGTTTCAGCCACTCTGTTTCAGGCTCTCTGTTTCAGCCCGTCTGTTTCAGCCCCTCTGTTTCAGCCCCTCTGTTTCAGCCCCTCTGATTCAGTACCTTAGTTTCTCGCCCTCTGTTTCAGCCCCTCTGTTTCAGCCCCTCTGATTCAGCCCCTCTGATTCAGCCCCTCTGATTCAGCCCCTCTGTTTCTCGCCCTCTGTTTCTGCCCCTCTGATTCAGCCCCTCCGATTCAGCCCCTCTGTTTCAGCCCCTCTGTTTCTGCCCCTCTGTTTCAGCCCCTCTGTTTCTCGCCCTTTGTTTCAGCCCCTCTGTTTCTCGCACACTGTTTCAGCCCCTCTGCTTCAGCCCCACTGTTTCAGCCCCTCTGTTTCTCGCCCTCTGTTTCAGCCCCTCTGTTTCTTGCCCTCTGTTTCAGGCCCTCTGTTTCAGCCCCACTGTTTCTCGCCCTCTGTTTCTGCCCCTCTGTTTCTCGCCCTCTCTTTCAGCCCCTCTGTTTCTCGCCTTCTGTTTCAGCCCCTCTGATTCAGGCCCTCTGTTTAAGCCCCTGTGATTCAGCCCCTCTGATTCAGCCCCTCTGTTTCTCGCCCTCTGTTTCAGCCCCTCTGTTTCAGCCCTTCTGTTTCAGACACTCGGTTTAAGCCTCTCTGTTTCTTGCCCTCTGTTTCAGCCCCTCTGTTTCTCGACCTCTGTTTCAGCCCCTCTGTTTCTCGCCCTCTGTTTCAGCCCCTCTGTTTCGCACTCTCTGTTTCAGCCCCTCTGTTTCAGCCCCTCTGTTTCTCGCCCTCTGTTTCTGCTCCTCTGTTTCTCGCCCTCTGTTTCAGCCCCTCTTTTTCTCGCCCTCTGTTTCAGCCCCTCTGATTCAGCCCCTCTGTTTCAGCCCCTCTGTTCCAGCCCCTCTGTTTCTCGCCCTCTGTTTCAGCCCCTCTGTTTCTCACCCTCTGTTTCAGCACCTCTGTTTCAGCCCCTCTGTTTCTCGCCCTCTGTTTCAGCCCCTCTGTTTCTCGCCCTCTGTTTCTGCCCCTCTGATTCAGCCTCTCTGTTTCTCGCCCTCTGTTTCAGCCCCTCTGTTTCTCCACATCTGTTTCAGCCCCTCTGTTTCTCGCCCTCTGTTTCAGCCCCTCTGTTTCAGCCCCTCTGTTTCAGCCCCTCTGTTTCTCGCCCTCTGTTTCAGCCCCTCTGTTTCTCGCCCTCTGTTTCAGTCTCTCTGTTTCTCGCCCTCTTTGTCAGCCCCTCTGGTTCAACCCCTCTGATTCAGCCCCTCTGTTTCAGCCCCTCTGTTTCTCGCCCTCTGTTTCAGCACCTCTGATTCAGCCCCTCTGTTTCAGCCCCTCTGATTCAGCCCCTCTGTTTCAGACCCTCTATTTCAGCCCCTCTGTTTCAGCCACTCTGATTCAGGCTCTCTGTTTCAGCCCGTCTGTTTCAGCCCCTCTGTTTCAGCCCCTCTGTTTCTCACCCTCTGTTTCAGCACCTCTGTTTCAGCCCCTCTGTTTCTCACCCTCTGTTTCAGCCCCTCTGTTTCTCGCCCTCTGTTTCAGCCCCTCTGATTCAGCCCCTCTGTTTCTCGCCCTCTGTTTCAGCCCCTCTGTTTCTCGCCATCTGTTTCAGCCCCTCTGTTTCTCGCCCTCTGTTTCTGCCCCTCTGTTTCAGCCCCTCTGTTTCTCGCCCTCTGTTTCAGCCCCTCTGTTTGTTGCCCTCTGTTTCAGCCTCTCTGTTTCTCGCCCTCTGTTTCAGCCCCTCTGTTTCAGCCCCTCTGATTCAGCCCCTCTGTTTCAGCCCCTCTGATTCAGCCCCTCTGTTTCAGACCCTCTATTTCAGCCCCTCTGTTTAAGCCACTCTGTTTCAGGCTCTCTGTTTCAGCCCGTCTGTTTCAGCCCCTCTGTTTCAGCCCCTCTGATTCAGTCCCTTAGTTTCTCGCCCTCTGTTTCAGCCCCTCTGTTTCAGCCCCTCTGATTCAGCCCCTCTGATTCAGCCGCTCTGTTTCTCGCCCTCTGTTTCAGCCCCTCTGTTTCAGCCCCTCTGATTCAGCCCCTCTGATTCAGCCCCTCTGTTTCTCGCCCTCTGTTTCTGCCCCTCTGTTTCAGCCCCTCTGTTTCAGCCCCTCTGTTTCTTGCCCTCTGTTTCAGCCCCTCTGTTTCAGCCCCTCTGTTTCAGCCCCTCCGATTCAGCCCCTCTGTTTCAGCCCCTCTGTTTCTGCCCCTCTGTTTCAGCCACTCTGTTTCTCGCCCTTTGTTTCAGCCCCTCTGTTTCAGTCCCTCCGTTTCTCGCCCTCTGTTTCAGCCTCTCTGTTTCTCGCCCTCTGTTTCAGCCCCTCTGATTCAGCCCCTCTGTTTCAGCCCCTCTGAATCAGCCCCTCTGTTTCAGCCCCTCTGTTTCAGCCCCTCTGTTTCAGCCCCTCTGTTTCTCGCCCTCTGTTTCAGTCCCTCCGTTTCTCGCCCTCTGTTTCAGCCTCTCTGTTTCTCGCCCTCTGTTTCAGCCCCTCTGTTTCAGCCCCTCTGATTCAGCCCCTCTGTTTCAGCCCCTCTGTTTCTCGCCCTCTGTTTCAGCCCCTCTGATTCAGCCCCTCTGTTTCAGCCACTCTGATTCAGCCCCTCTGTTTCAGACCCTCTATTTCAGCCCCTCTGTTTCAGCCACTCTGTTTCAGGCTCTCTGTTTCAGCCCGTCTGTTTCAGCCCATCTGTTTCAGCCCCTCTGTTTCAGCCCCTCTGATTCAGTACCTTAGTTTCTCGCCCTCTGTTTCAGCCCCTCTGTTTCAGCCCCTCTGATTCAGCCCCTCTGATTCAGCCCCTCTGATTCAGCCCCTCTGTTTCTCGCCCTCTGTTTCTGCCCCTCTGATTCAGCCCCTCCGATTCAGCCCCTCTGTTTCAGCCCCTCTGTTTCTGCCCCTCTGTTTCAGCCCCTCTGTTTCTCGCCCTTTGTTTCAGCCCCTCTGTTTCTCGCACACTGTTTCAGCCCCTCTGCTTCAGCCCCACTGTTTCAGCCCCTCTGTTTCTCGCCCTCTGTTTCAGCCCCTCTGTTTCTTGCCCTCTGTTTCAGGCCCTCTGTTTCAGCCCCACTGTTTCTCGCCCTCTGTTTCTGCCCCTCTGTTTCTCGCCCTCTCTTTCAGCCCCTCTGTTTCTCGCCTTCTGTTTCAGCCCCTCTGATTCAGGCCCTCTGTTTAAGCCCCTGTGATTCAGCCCCTCTGATTCAGCCCCTCTGTTTCTCGCCCTCTGTTTCAGCCCCTCTGTTTCAGCCCTTCTGTTTCAGACACTCGGTTTCAGCCCCTCTGTTTCTTGCCCTCTGTTTCAGCCCCTCTGTTTCTCGACCTCTGTTTCAGCCCCTCTGTTTCTCGCCCTCTGTTTCAGCCCCTCTGTTTCGCACTCTCTGTTTCAGCCCCTCTGTTTCAGCCCCTCTGTTTCTCGCCCTCTGTTTCTGCTCCTCTGTTTCTCGCCCTCTGTTTCAGCCCCTC
The DNA here is from genome assembly GCF_047496795.1 of Chiloscyllium punctatum. Classification (NCBI taxonomy): domain Eukaryota; kingdom Metazoa; phylum Chordata; class Chondrichthyes; order Orectolobiformes; family Hemiscylliidae; genus Chiloscyllium; species Chiloscyllium punctatum. The sequence goes on along the minus strand of NC_092759.1, from coordinate 29,230,269 downwards.
TTTTTCTCGCCCTCTGTTTCAGCCCCTCTGATTCAGCCCCTCTGTTTCAGCCCCTCTGTTCCAGCCCCTCTGTTTCTCGCCCTCTGTTTCAGCCCCTCTGTTTCTCACCCTCTGTTTCAGCACCTCTGTTTCAGCCCCTCTGTTTCTCGCCCTCTGTTTCAGCCCCTCTGTTTCTCGCCCTCTGTTTCTGCCCCTCTGATTCAGCCTCTCTGTTTCTCGCCCTCTGTTTCAGCCCCTCTGTTTCTCCACATCTGTTTCAGCCCCTCTGTTTCTCGCCCTCTGTTTCAGCCCCTCTGTTTCAGCCCCTCTGTTTCAGCCCCTCTGTTTCTCGCCCTCTGTTTCAGCCCCTCTGTTTCTCGCCCTCTGTTTCAGTCTCTCTGTTTCTCGCCCTCTTTGTCAGCCCCTCTGGTTCAACCCCTCTGATTCAGCCCCTCTGTTTCAGCCCCTCTGTTTCTCGCCCTCTGTTTCAGCACCTCTGATTCAGCCCCTCTGTTTCAGCCCCTCTGATTCAGCCCCTCTGTTTCAGACCCTCTATTTCAGCCCCTCTGTTTCAGCCACTCTGATTCAGGCTCTCTGTTTCAGCCCGTCTGTTTCAGCCCCTCTGTTTCAGCCCCTCTGTTTCTCACCCTCTGTTTCAGCACCTCTGTTTCAGCCCCTCTGTTTCTCGCCCTCTGTTTCAGCCCCTCTGTTTCTCGCCCTCTGTTTCAGCCCCTCTGATTCAGCCCCTCTGTTTCTCGCCCTCTGTTTCAGCCCCTCTGTTTCTCGCCATCTGTTTCAGCCCCTCTGTTTCTCGCCCTCTGTTTCTGCCCCTCTGTTTCAGCCCCTCTGTTTCTCGCCCTCTGTTTCAGCCCCTCTGTTTGTTGCCCTCTGTTTCAGCCTCTCTGTTTCTCGCCCTCTGTTTCAGCCCCTCTGTTTCAGCCCCTCTGATTCAGCCCCTCTGTTTCAGCCCCTCTGATTCAGCCCCTCTGTTTCAGACCCTCTATTTCAGCCCCTCTGTTTAAGCCACTCTGTTTCAGGCTCTCTGTTTCAGCCCGTCTGTTTCAGCCCCTCTGTTTCAGCCCCTCTGATTCAGTACCTTAGTTTCTCGCCCTCTGTTTCAGCCCCTCTGTTTCAGCCCCTCTATTTCAGCCCCTCTGTTTCAGCCCCTCTGTTTCAGGCTCTCTGTTTCAGCCCGTCTGTTTCAGCCACTCTGTTTCAGCCCCTCTGATTCAGTCCCTTAGTTTCTCGCCCTCTGTTTCAGCCCCTCTGTTTCAGCCCCTCTGATTCAGCCCCTCTGATTCAGCCGCTCTGTTTCTCGCCCTCTGTTTCAGCCCCTCTGTTTCAGCCCCTCTGATTCAGCCCCTCTGATTCAGCCCCTCTGTTTCTTGCCCTCTGTTTCTGCCCCTCTGTTTCAGCCCCTCTGTTTCAGCCCCTCTGTTTCTTGCCCTCTGTTTCAGCCCCTCTGTTTCAGCCCCTCTGTTTCAGCCCCTCCGATTCAGCCCCTCTGTTTCAGCCCCTCTGTTTCTGCCCCTCTGTTTCAGCCACTCTGTTTCTCGCCCTTTGTTTCAGCCCCTCTGTTTCAGCCACTCTGTTTCTTGCCCTCTGTTTCAGCCCCTCTGTTTCAGCCCCTCTGTTTCTCGCCCTCTGTTTCTGCCCCTCTGCTTCTCGCCCTCTGTTTCAGCCCCTCTGTTTCTCGCCTTCTGTTTCAGCCCCTCTGATTCAGCCCCTCTGTTTCAGCCCCTCTGATTCAGCCCCTCTGATTCAGCCCCTCTGTTTCTCGCCCTCTGTTTCAGCCCCTCTGTTTCAGCCCTTCTGTTGCAGACACTCGGTTTCAGCCCCTCTGTTTCTTGCCCTCTGTTTCAGCCCCTCTGTTTCTCGCCCTCTGTTTCAGCCCCTCTGTTTCTCGCCCTCTGTTTCAGCCCCTCTGTTTCGCACTCTCTATTTCAGCCCCTCTGTATCAGCCCCTCTGTTTCTCGCCCTCTGTTTCTGCTCCTCTGTTTCTCGCCCTCTGTTTCAGCCGCTCTGTTTCTCGCCCTCTGTTTCAGCCCCTCTGATTCAGCCCCTCTGTTTCAGCCCCTCTGAATCAGCCCCTCTGTTTCAGCCCCTCTGTTTCAGCCCCTCTGTTTCTCGCCCTCTGTTTCAGCCCCTCTGTTTCTCACCCTCTGTTCCAGCACCTCTGTTTCAGCCCCTCTGTTTCAGACCCTCTGTTTCAGCCCCTCCGATTCAGCCCCTCTGTTTCAGCCCCTCTGTTTCTGCCCCTCTGTTTCAGCCCCTCTGTTTCTCGCCCTCTGTTTCAGCCCCTCTGCTTCAGCCCTTCTGTTTCAGCCCCTCTGTTTCTCGCCCTCTGTTTTAGACCCTCTGTTTCTTGCCCTCTGTTTCTGCCCCTCTGTTTCAGCCCCACTGTTTCTCGCCCTCTGTTTCTGCCCCTCTCTTTCTCGCCCTCTGTTTCAGCCCCTCTGTTTCTCGCCTTTTGTTTCAGCCCCTCTGATTCAGGCCCTCTCTTTCAGCACCTCTGTTTCTCGCCTTCTGTTTCAGCCCCTCTGATTCAGGCCCTCTGTTTCAGCCCCTCTGATTCAGCCCCTCTGATTCAGCCCCTCTGTTTCTCGCCCTCTGTTTCAGCCCCTCTGTTTCAGCCCCTCTGTTTCAGCCCCTCAGTTTCTCGCCCTCTGTTTCAGCCCCTCTGTTTCTTGCCCTCTGTTTCAGCCACTCTGTTTCTCGCCCTCTGTTTCAGCCTCTCTGTTTCTCGCCCTCTGTTTCAGCCCCTCTGTTTCAGCCCCTCTGTTTCAGCCCCTCTGTTTCTCGCCCTCTGTTTCAGCCCCTCTGATTCAGCCCCTCTTTTTCTCGCCCTCTGTTTCAGCCCCTCTGTTTCAGCCCCTCTGATTCAGCCCCTCTGTTTCTCGACCTCTGTTTCAGCCCCTCTGTTTCTCGCCCTCTGTTTCAGCCTCCCGGTTTCTCGCCCTCTGTTTCAGCCCCTCTATTTCTCGCCCTCTGTTTCAGCCCCTCTATTTTAGCCCCACTGCTTCAGCCCCTCTGTTTCTTGCCCTCTGTTTCAGCCCCTCTGTTTCTCGCCCTCTGTTTCAGCCTCTCTGTTTCTCGCCCTCTGTTTCAGCCCCTGTGTTTCAGCCCCTCTGATTCAGCCCCTCTGTTTCAGCACCTCTGTTTCTCGCCCTCTGTTTCAGCCCCTCTGTTTCTCGCCCTCTGTTTCAGCCCCTCTGATTCAGCCCCTCTGTTTCAGCCCCTCTGATTCAGCCCCTCTGTTTCAGCCCCTCTGTTTCAGGCTCTCTGTTTCAGCCTGTCTGTTTCAGCCCCTCTGTTTCAGCCCCTCTGATTCAGTCCCTTAGTTTCTCGCCCTCTGTTTCAGCCCCTCTGTTTCAGCCCCTCTGATTCAGCCCCTCTGATTCAGCCCCTCTGTTTCTCGCCCTCTGTTTCAGCCCCTCTGTTTCAGCCCCTCTGATTCACCCCTCTGATTCAGCCCCTCTTTTTCTCGCCCTCTGTTTCTGCCCCTCTGTTTCAGCCCCTCTGTTTCAGCCCCTCTGTTTCTTGCACTCTGTTTCAGCCCCTCTGTTTCAGCCCCTCTGTTTCATCCCCTCCGATTCAGCCCCTCTGTTTCAGCCCCTCTGTTTCTGCCCCTCTGTTTCAGCCCCTCTGTTTCTCGCCCTTTGTTTCAGCCCCTCTGTTTCTCGCCCTCTGTTTCAGCCCCTCTGTTTCAGCCCCTCTGTTTCAGCCCCTCTGTTTCTCGCCCTCTGTTTCAGCCCCTCTGTTTCTTGCCCTCTGTTTCAGCCCCTCTGTTTCAGCCCCTCTGTTTCTCGCCCTCTGTTTCTGCCCCTCTGTTTCTCGCCCTCTGTTTCAGCCCTTCTGTTTCTCGCCTTCTGTTTCAGCCCCTCTGATTCAGCCCCTCTGTTTCAGCCCCTCTGATTCAGCCCCTCTGATTCAGCCCCTCTGTTTCTCGCCCTCTGTTTCAGCCCCTCTGTTTCAGCCCTTCTGTTTCAGCCACTCGGTTTCAGCCCCTCTGTTTCTTGCCCTCTGTTTCAGCCCCTCTGTTTCTCGCCCTCTGTTTCAGCCCCTCTGTTTCTCGCCCTCTGTTTGAGCCACTCTGTTTCGCACTCTCTGTTTCAGCCCCTCTGTTTCTCGCCCTCTGTTTCTGCTCCTCTGTTTCTCGCCCTCTGTTTCAGCCCCTCTGTTTCTCGCCCTCTGTTTCAGCCCCTCTGATTCAGCCCCTCTGTTTCAGCCCCTCTGAATCAGCCCCTCCGATTCAGCCCCTCTGTTTCAGCCCCTCTGTTTCTCGCCCTCTGTTTCAGCCCCTCTGTTTCTCACCCTCTGTTTCAGCACCTCTGTTTCAGCCCCTCTGTTTCTCGCCCTCTGTTTCAGCCCCTCTGTTTCTCGCCCTCTGTTTCAGCCCCTCTGATTCAGCCCCTCTGTTTCTCGCCCTCTGTTTCAGCCCCTCTGTTTCTCGCCATCTGTTTCAGCCCCTCTGTTTCTCGCCCTCTGTTTCAGCCCCTCTGTTTCAGCCCCTCTGTTTCAGCCCCTCTGTTTCTCGCCCTCTGTTTCAGCCCCTCTGTTTGTTGCCCTCTGTTTCAGCCTCTCTGTTTCTCGCCCTCTGTTTCAGCCCCTCTGTTTCAGCCCCTCTGATTCAGCCCCTCTGTTTCAGCCCCTCTGATTCAGCCCCTCTGTTTCAGACCCACTATTTCAGCCCCTCTGTTTCAGCCACTCTGTTTCAGGCTCTCTGTTTCAGCCCGTCTGTTTCAGCCCCTCTGTTTCAGCCCCTGTGATTCAGTACCTTAGTTTCTCGCCCTCTGTTTCAGCCCCTCTGTTTCTCACCCTCTGTTTCAGCACCTCTGTTTCAGCCCCTCTGTTTCTCGCCCTCTGTTTCAGCCCCTCTGTTTCTCGCCCTCTGTTTCAGCCCCTCTGATTCAGCCCCTCTGTTTCTCGCCCTCTGTTTCAGCCCCTCTGTTTCTAGCCATCTGTTTCAGCCCCTCTGTTTCTCGCCCTCTGTTTCAGCCCCTCTGTTTCAGCCCCTCTGTTTCAGCCCCTCTGTTTCTCGCCCTCTGTTTCAGCCCCTCTGTTTGTTGCCCTCTGTTTCAGCCTCTCTGTTTCTCGCCCTCTGTTTCAGCCCCTCTGTTTCAGCCCCTCTGATTCAGCCCCTCTGTTTCAGCCCCTCTGATTCAGCCCCTCTGTTTCAGACCCACTATTTCAGCCCCTCTGTTTCAGCCACTCTGTTTCAGGCCCTCTGTTTCAGCCCCTCTGATTCAGCCCCTCTGATTCAGCCCCTCTGTTTCTCGCCCTCTGTTTCAGCCCCTCTGTTTCAGCCCCTCTGTTTCAGCCCCTCAGTTTCTCGCCCTCTGTTTCAGCCCCTCTGTTTCTTGCCCTCTGTTTCAGCCACTCTGTTTCTCGCCCTCTGTTTCAGCCTCTCTGTTTCTCGCCCTCTGTTTCAGCCCCTCTGTTCCAGCCCCTCTGTTTCAGCCCCTCTGTTTCTCGCCCTCTGTTTCAGCCCCTCTGATTCAGCCCCTCTTTTTCTCGCCCTCTGTTTCAGCCCCTCTGTTTCAGCCCCTCTGATTCAGCCCCTCTGTTTCTCGACCTCTGTTTCAGCCCCTCTGTTTCTCGCCCTCTGTTTCAGCCCCTCTGTTTCTCGCCCTCTGTTTCAGCCCCTCTGTTTCAGCCCCTCTGTTTCTCGCCCTCTGTTTCAGCCCCTCTGTTTCTTGCCCTCTGTTTCAGCCTCCCGGTTTCTCGCCCTCTGTTTCAGCCCCTCTATTTCTCGCCCTCTGTTTCAGCCCCTCTATTTTAGCCCCACTGCTTCAGCCCCTCTGTTTCTTGCCCTCTGTTTCAGCCCCTCTGTTTCTCGCCCTCTGTTTCAGCCTCTCTGTTTCTCGCCCTCTGTTTCAGCCCCTGTGTTTCAGCCCCTCTGATTCAGCCCCTCTGTTTCAGCACCTCTGTTTCTCGCCCTCTGTTTCAGCCCCTCTGTTTCTCGCCCTCTGTTTCAGCCCCTCTGATTCAGCCCCTCTGTTTCAGCCCCTCTGATTCAGCCCCTCTGTTTCAGCCCCTCTGTTTCAGGCTCTCTGTTTCAGCCTGTCTGTTTCAGCCCCTCTGTTTCAGCCCCTCTGATTCAGTCCCTTAGTTTCTCGCCCTCTGTTTCAGCCCCTCTGTTTCAGCCCCTCTGATTCAGCCCCTCTGATTCAGCCCCTCTGTTTCTCGCCCTCTGTTTCAGCCCCTCTGTTTCAGCCCCTCTGATTCACCCCTCTGATTCAGCCCCTCTTTTTCTCGCCCTCTGTTTCTGCCCCTCTGTTTCAGCCCCTCTGTTTCAGCCCCTCTGTTTCTTGCACTCTGTTTCAGCCCCTCTGTTTCAGCCCCTCTGTTTCAGCCCCTCCGATTCAGCCCCTCTGTTGCAGCCCCTCTGTTTCTGCCCCTCTGTTTCAGCCCCTCTGTTTCTCGCCCTTTGTTTCAGCCCCTCTGTTTCTCGCCCTCTGTTTCAGCCCCTCTGTTTCAGCCCCTCTGTTTCAGCCCCTCTGTTTCTCGCCCTCTGTTTCAGCCCCTCTGTTTCTTGCCCTCTGTTTCAGCCCCTCTGTTTCAGCCCCTCTGTTTCTCGCCCTCTGTTTCTGCCCCTCTGTTTCTCGCCCTCTGTTTCAGCCCTTCTGTTTCTCGCCTTCTGTTTCAGCCCCTCTGATTCAGCCCCTCTGTTTCAGCCCCTCTGATTCAGCCCCTCTGATTCAGCCCCTCTGTTTCTCGCCCTCTGTTTCAGCCCCTCTGTTTCAGCCCTTCTGTTTCAGCCACTCGGTTTCAGCCCCTCTGTTTCTTGCCCTCTGTTTCAGCCCCTCTGTTTCTCGCCCTCTGTTTCAGCCCCTCTGTTTCTCGCCCTCTGTTTGAGCCACTCTGTTTCGCACTCTCTGTTTCAGCCCCTCTGTTTCTCGCCCTCTGTTTCTGCTCCTCTGTTTCTCGCCCTCTGTTTCAGCCCCTCTGTTTCTCGCCCTCTGTTTCAGCCCCTCTGATTCAGCCCCTCTGTTTCAGCCCCTCTGAATCAGCCCCTCCGATTCAGCCCCTCTGTTTCAGCCCCTCTGTTTCTCGCCCTCTGTTTCAGCCCCTCTGTTTCTCACCCTCTGTTTCAGCACCTCTGTTTCAGCCCCTCTGTTTCTCGCCCTCTGTTTCAGCCCCTCTGTTTCTCGCCCTCTGTTTCAGCCCCTCTGATTCAGCCCCTCTGTTTCTCGCCCTCTGTTTCAGCCCCTCTGTTTCTCGCCATCTGTTTCAGCCCCTCTGTTTCTCGCCCTCTGTTTCAGCCCCTCTGTTTCAGCCCCTCTGTTTCAGCCCCTCTGTTTCTCGCCCTCTGTTTCAGCCCCTCTGTTTGTTGCCCTCTGTTTCAGCCTCTCTGTTTCTCGCCCTCTGTTTCAGCCCCTCTGTTTCAGCCCCTCTGATTCAGCCCCTCTGTTTCAGCCCCTCTGATTCAGCCCCTCTGTTTCAGGCTCTCTGTTTCAGCCCGTCTGTTTCAGCCCCTCTGTTTCAGCCCCTGTGATTCAGTACCTTAGTTTCTCGCCCTCTGTTTCAGCCCCTCTGTTTCAGCCCCTCTATTTCAGCCCCACTGTTTCAGCCCCTCTCTTTCAGGCTCTCTGTTTCAGCCCGTCTGTTTCAGCCCCTCTGTTTCAGCCCCTCTGATTCAGTCCCTTAGTTTCTCGCCCTCTGTTTCAGCCCCTCTGTTTCAGCCCCTCTGATTCAGCCCCTCTGATTCAGCCCCTCTGTTTCTCGCCCTCTGTTTCAGCCCCTCTGTTTCAGCCCCTCTGATTCAGCCCCTCTGATTCAGCCCCTCTGTTTCTCGCCCTCTGTTTCTGCCCCTCTGTTTCAGCCCCTCTGTTTCAGCCCCTCTGTTTCAGCCCCTCTGATTCAGCCCCTCTGATTCAGCCCCTCTGTTTCTCGCCCTCTGTTTCAGCCCCTATGTTTCAGCCCCTCTGATTCAGCCCCTCTGATTCAGCCCCTCTGTTTCTCGCCCTCTGTTTCTGCCCCTCTGTTTCAGCCCCTCTGTTTCTGCCCCTCTGTTTCAGCCCCTCTGATTCAGCCCCTCTGATTCAGCCCCTCTGTTTCTCGCCCTCTGTTTCTGCCCCTCTGTTTCAGCCCCTCTGTTTCTTGCCCTCTGTTTCAGCCCCTCTGTTTCAGCCCCTCTGTTTCAGCCCCTCCGATTCAGCCCCTCTGTTTCAGCCCCTCTGTTTCTGCCCCTCTGTTTCATCCACTCTGTTTCTCGCCCTTTGTTTCAGCCCCTCTGTTTCTCACACTCTGTTTCAGCCCCTCTGTTTCAGCCCCTCTGTTTCAGCCCCTCTGTTTCTCGCCCTCTGTTTCAGCCCCTCTGTTTCTTGCCCTCTGTTTCAGCCCCTCTGTTTCAGCCCCTCTGTTTCTCGACCTCTGTTTCTGCCCCTCTGCTTCTCGTCCTCTGTTTCAGCCCCTCTGTTTCTCGCCTTCTGTTTCAGCCCCTCTGATTCAGCCCCTCTGTTTCAGCCCCTCTGATTCAGCCCCTCTGATTCAGCCCCTCTGTTTCTCGCCCTCTGTTTCAGCCCCTCTGTTTCAGCCCTTCTGTTTCAGACACTCGGTTTCAGCCCCTCTGTTTCTTGCCCTCTGTTTCAGCCCCTCTGTTTCTCGCCCTCTGTTTCAGCCCCTCTGTTTCTCGCCCTCTGTTTCAGCCCCTCTGTTTCTCGCCCTCTGTTTCAGCCCCTTTATTTCTCGCCCTCTGTTTGAGCCACTCTGTTTCAGCCCCACTGTTTCAGCCCCTCTGTTTCAGCCCCTCTGTTTCTCACCCTCTGTTTCAGCCCCTCTGTTTCTCGCCCTCTGTTTCAGCCCCTCTGTTTCTCACCCTCTGTTTCAGCCCCTCTGTTTCAGCCCCTCTGTTTCAGTCCCTCTGTTTCTCGCCCACTGTTTCTCACCCTCTGTTTCAGCCCCTCTGTTTCTGGCCCTCTGTATCAGCCCCTCTGTTTCTCGCCCTCTGTTTCAGCCCCTCTGTTTCAGCCCCTCTGTTTCAGCCCCTCTGTTTCAGCCCATCTGTTTCTCGCCCTCTGTTTCAGCCCCTCTGTTTCTTGCCCTCTGTTTCAGCCCCTCTGTTTCTCGCCCTCTGTTTCAGCCTCTCTGTTTCTCGCCCTCTGTTTCAGCCCCTGTGTTTCAGCCCCTCTGATTCAGCCCCTCTGTTTCAGCACCTCTGTTTCTCGCCCTCTGTTTCAGCCCCTCTGTTTCTCGCCCTCTGTTTCAGCCCCTCTGATTCAGCCCCTCTGTTTCAGCCCCTCTATTTCAGCCCCTCTGTTTCAGCCCCTCTGTTTCAGGCTCTCTGTTTCAGCCTGTCTGTTTCAGCCCCTCTGTTTCAGCCCCTCTGATTCAGTCCCTTAGTTTCTCGCCCTCTGTTTCAGCCCCTCTGTTTCAGCCCCTCTGATTCAGCCCCTCTGATTCAGCCCCTCTGTTTCTCGCCCTCTGTTTCAGCCCCTCTGTTTCAGCCCCTCTGATTCACCCCTCTGATTCAGCCCCTCTTTTTCTCGCCCTCTGTTTCTGCCCCTCTGTTTCAGCCCCTCTGTTTCAGCCCCTCTGTTTCAGCCCCTCTGTTTCAGCCCCTCCGATTCAGCCCCTCTGTTTCAGCCCCTCTGTTTCTGCCCCTCTGTTTCAGCCCCTCTGTTTCTCGCCCTTTGTTTCAGCCCCTCTGTTTCTCGCCCTCTGTTTCAGCCCCTCTGTTTCAGCCCCTCTGTTTCAGCCCCTCTGTTTCTCGCCCTCTGTTTCAGCCCCTCTGTTTCTTGCCCTCTGTTTCAGCCCCTCTGTTTAAGCCCCTCTGTTTCTCGCCCTCTGTTTCTGCCCCTCTGTTTCTCGCCCTCTGTTTCAGCCCCTCTGTTTCTCGCCTTCTGTTTCTGCCCCTCTGATTCAGCCCCTCTGTTTCAGCCCCTCTGATTCAGCCCCTCTGATTCAGCCCCTCTGTTTCTCGCCCTCTGTTTCAGCCCCTCTGTTTCAGCCCTTCTGTTTCAGCCACTCGGTTTCAGCCCCTCTGTTTCTTGCCCTCTGTTTCAGCCCCTCTGTTTCTCGCCCTCTGTTTCAGCCCCTCTGTTTCTCACCCTCTGTTTGAGCCACTCTGTTTCGCACTCTCTGTTTCAGCCCCTCTGTTTCTCGCCCTCTGTTTCTGCTCCTCTGTTTCTCGCCCTCTATTTCAGCCCCTCTGTTTCTCGCTCTCTGTTTCAGCCCCTCTGATTCAGCCCCTCTGTTTCAGCCCCTCTGAATCAGCCCCTCCGATTCAGTCCCTCTGTTTCAGCCCCTCTGTTTCTCGCCCTCTGTTTCAGCCCCTCTGTTTCTCACCCTCTGTTTCAGCACTTCTGTTTCAGCCCCTCTGTTTCTCGCCCTCTGTTTCAGCCCCTCTGTTTCTCGCCCTCTGTTTCAGCCCCTCTGATTCAGCCCCTCTGTTTCTCGCCCTCTGTTTCAGCCTCTCTGTTTCTCGCCATCTGTTTCAGCCCCTCTGTTTCTCGCCCTCTGTTTCAGCCCCTCTGTTTCAGCCCCTCTGTTTCAGCCCCTCTGTTTCTCGCCCTCTGTTTCAGCCCCTCTGTTTGTTGCCCTCTGTTTCAGCCTCTCTGTTTCTCGCCCTCTGTTTCAGCCCCTCTGTTTCAGCCCCTCTGATTCAGCCCCTCTGTTTCAGCCCCTCTGATTCAGCCCCTCTGTTTCAGACCCACTATTTCAGCCCCTCTGTTTCAGCCACTCTGTTTCAGGCTCTCTGTTTCAGCCCGTCTGTTTCAGCCCCTCTGTTTCAGCCCCTCTGATTCAGTACCTTAGTTTCTCGCCCTCTGTTTCAGCCCCTCTGTTTCAGCCCCTCTATTTCAGCCCCTCTGTTTCAGCCCCTCTGTTTCAGGCTCTCTGTTTCAGCCCGTCTGTTTCAGCCCCTCTGTTTCAGCCCCTCTGATTCAGTCCCTTAGTTTCTCGCCCTCTGTTTCAGCCCCTCTGTTTCAGCCCCTCTGATTCAGCCCCTCTGATTCAGCCCCTCTGTTTCTCGCCCTCTGTTTCAGCCCCTCTGTTTCAGCCCCTCTGATTCAGCCCCTCTGATTCAGCCCCTCTGTTTCTCACCCTCTGTTTCAGCACCTCTGTTTCAGCCCCTCTGTTTCTCGACCTCTGCTTCAGCCCCTCTGTTTCTCGCCCTCTGTTTCAGCCCCTCTGTTTCAGCCCCTCTGTTTCTCGCCCTCTGTTTCAGCCCCTCTGTTTCTCGCCCTCTGTTTCAGCCTCCCGGTTTCTCGCCCTCTGTTTCAGCCCCTCTATTTCTCGCCCTCTGTTTCAGCCCCTCTATTTTAGCCCCACTGTTTCAGCCCCTTTGTTTCAGCCACTATGTTTCTCGCCCTCTGTTCAGCCCCTCTGTTTCCGCCCCTCTGTTTCAGCCCCTCTGTTTCTCGCTCTCTGTTTCAGCCCCTCTGTTTCCGCCCCTCTGTTTCAGCCCCTCTGTTTCAGCCCCTCTGTTTCTCGCCCTCTGTTTCAGCCCCTCTGTTTCTTGCCCTCTGTTTCAGCCACTCTGTTTCTCGCCCTCTGTTTCAGCCCCTTTGTTTCAGCCCCTCTGATTCAGCCCCTCTGTTTCTCGCCCTCTGTTTCAGCCCCTCTGTTTCTCGCCCTCTGTTTCAGCCCCTCTGTTTCTCGCCCTCTGTTTCAGCCCCTCTGTTTCAGCCCCTCTGTTTCAGCCCCTCTGTTTCTCGCCCTCTGTTTCAGCCCCTCTGTTTCTCGCCCTCTGTTTCAGCCTCCCGGTTTCTCGCCCTCTGTTTCAGCCCCTCTATTTCTCGCCCTCTGTTTCAGCCCCTCTATTTTAGCCCCACTGTTTCAGCCCCTTTGTTTCAGCCACTATGTTTCTCGCCCTCTGTTTCAGCCCCTCTGTTTCCGCCCCTCTGTTTCAGCCCCTCTGTTTCTCGCTCTCTGTTTCAGCCCCTCTGTTTCCGCCCCTCTGTTTCAGCCCCTCTGTTTCAGCCCCTCTGTTTCTCGCCCTCTGTTTCAGCCCCTCTGTTTCTTGCCCTCTGTTTCAGCCACTCTGTTTCTCGCCCTCTGTTTCAGCCACTCTGTTTCTGGCCCTCTGTTTCAGCCACTCTGTTTCTCGCTCTCTGTTTCAGCCCCTCTGTTTCTCGCCCTCTGTTTCAGCCCCGCTGTTTCAGCCCCTCTGTTTCTCGCCCTCTGTTTCAGCCCCTCTGTTTCAGCCCCTCTGTTTCAGCCCCTCTGATTCAGCCCCTCTGTTTCTCGCCCTCTGTTTCAGCCCCTCTGTTTCTTGCCCTCTGTTTCAGCCCCTCTGTTTCTCGCCCTCTGTTTCAGTCCCTCTGTTTCGCGCTCTCTGTTTCAGCCCCTTTGTTTCAATCCCTCTGTTTCTCGCCCTCTTTTTCTGCCCGTCTGTTTCTGGCCCTCTGTTTCAGTCCCTCTGTTTCAGCCCCTCTGCTTCTCGTCCTCTGTTTCAGCCCCTCTGTTTCTCGCCCTGTGTTTCAGCCTCTCTGTTTCTCGCCCTCTGTTTCAGCCCCACTGTTTCAGCCCGTCTGTGTCAGCCCCTCTGTTTCAGCCCCTCTGTTTCTCGCCCTCTGTTTCAGCCACTCTGTTTCTCGCCCTCTGTATCAGGCGCTTTGTTTCAGCCCCTTTGTTTCAGCCCCACTTTTTCAGCCTCTCTGTTTCTCGCCCTCTGTTTCTCGCCCTCTGTTTCAGCCACTCTGTTTCTCGCCCTCTGTTTCAGCACCTCTGTTTCAGCCCATCTGATTCAGCCTGTCTGATTCAGCCCCTCTGTTTCTCGCCCTCTGTTTCAGCCACTCTGTTTCAGCCCCTCTGTTTCTTGCCCTCTGTTTCAGCCCCTCTGTTTCTCGCCCTCTGTTTCAGCCCCTCTGTTTCTTGCCCTCTGTTTCAGTCCCTCTGTTTCGCGCTCTCTGTTTCAGCCCCTCTGTTTCAGTCCCTCTGTTTCTCGCCCTCTGTTTCTGCCCGTCTGTTTCTCGCCCTCTGTTTCAGCCCCTCTGTTTCTTGCCCTCTGTTTCTGCCCCTCTGTTTATCGCCCTTAGTTTCCGCCCCTCTGATTCAGCCCCTCTGTTTCAGACCCTCTGAATCAGCCACTCTGATTCAGCCCCTCTGTTTCAGCCCCTCTGTTTGTTGCCCTCTGTTTCAGCCTCTCTGTTTCTCGCCCTCTGTTTCAGCCCCTCTGTTTCAGCCCCTCTGATTCAGCCCCTCTGTTTCAGCCCCTCTGATTCAGCCCCTCTGTTTCAGACCCACTATTTCAGCCCCTCTGTTTCAGCCACTCTGTTTCAGGCTCTCTGTTTCAGCCCGTCTGTTTCAGCCCCTCTGTTTCAGCCCCTCTGATTCAGTACCTTAGTTTCTCGCCCTCTGTTTCAGCCCCTCTGTTTCAGCCCCTCTATTTCAGCCCCTCTGTTTCAGCCCCTCTGTTTCAGGCTCTCTGTTTCAGCCCGTCTGTTTCAGCCCCTCTGTTTCAGCCCCTCTGATTCAGTCCCTTAGTTTCTCGCCCTCTGTTTCAGCCCCTCTGTTTCAGCCCCTCTGATTCAGCCCCTCTGATTCAGCCCCTCTGTTTCTCGCCCTCTGTTTCAGCCCCTCTGTTTCAGCCCCTCTGATTCAGCCCCTCTGATTCAGCCCCTCTGTTTCTCACCCTCTGTTTCAGCACCTCTGTTTCAGCCCCTCTGTTTCTCGACCTCTGCTTCAGCCCCTCTGTTTCTCGCCCTCTGTTTCAGCCCCTCTGTTTCAGCCCCTCTGTTTCTCGCCCTCTGTTTCAGCCCCTCTGTTTCTCGCCCTCTGTTTCAGCCTCCCGGTTTCTCGCCCTCTGTTTCAGCCCCTCTATTTCTCGCCCTCTGTTTCAGCCCCTCTATTTTAGCCCCACTGTTTCAGCCCCTTTGTTTCAGCCACTATGTTTCTCGCCCTCTGTTCAGCCCCTCTGTTTCCGCCCCTCTGTTTCAGCCCCTCTGTTTCTCGCTCTCTGTTTCAGCCCCTCTGTTTCCGCCCCTCTGTTTCAGCCCCTCTGTTTCAGCCCCTCTGTTTCTCGCCCTCTGTTTCAGCCCCTCTGTTTCTTGCCCTCTGTTTCAGCCACTCTGTTTCTCGCCCTCTGTTTCAGCCCCTTTGTTTCAGCCCCTCTGATTCAGCCCCTCTGTTTCTCGCCCTCTGTTTCAGCCCCTCTGTTTCTCGCCCTCTGTTTCAGCCCCTCTGTTTCTCGCCCTCTGTTTCAGCCCCTCTGTTTCAGCCCCTCTGTTTCAGCCCCTCTGTTTCTCGCCCTCTGTTTCAGCCCCTCTGTTTCTCGCCCTCTGTTTCAGCCTCCCGGTTTCTCGCCCTCTGTTTCAGCCCCTCTATTTCTCGCCCTCTGTTTCAGCCCCTCTATTTTAGCCCCACTGTTTCAGCCCCTTTGTTTCAGCCACTATGTTTCTCGCCCTCTGTTTCAGCCCCTCTGTTTCCGCCCCTCTGTTTCAGCCCCTCTGTTTCTCGCTCTCTGTTTCAGCCCCTCTGTTTCCGCCCCTCTGTTTCAGCCCCTCTGTTTCAGCCCCTCTGTTTCTCGCCCTCTGTTTCAGCCCCTCTGTTTCTTGCCCTCTGTTTCAGCCACTCTGTTTCTCGCCCTCTGTTTCAGCCACTCTGTTTCTGGCCCTCTGTTTCAGCCACTCTGTTTCTCGCTCTCTGTTTCAGCCCCTCTGTTTCTCGCCCTCTGTTTCAGCCCCGCTGTTTCAGCCCCTCTGTTTCTCGCCCTCTGTTTCAGCCCCTCTGTTTCAGCCCCTCTGTTTCAGCCCCTCTGATTCAGCCCCTCTGTTTCTCGCCCTCTGTTTCAGCCCCTCTGTTTCTTGCCCTCTGTTTCAGCCCCTCTGTTTCTCGCCCTCTGTTTCAGTCCCTCTGTTTCGCGCTCTCTGTTTCAGCCCCTTTGTTTCAATCCCTCTGTTTCTCGCCCTCTTTTTCTGCCCGTCTGTTTCTGGCCCTCTGTTTCAGTCCCTCTGTTTCAGCCCCTCTGCTTCTCGTCCTCTGTTTCAGCCCCTCTGTTTCTCGCCCTGTGTTTCAGCCTCTCTGTTTCTCGCCCTCTGTTTCAGCCCCACTGTTTCAGCCCGTCTGTGTCAGCCCCTCTGTTTCAGCCCCTCTGTTTCTCGCCCTCTGTTTCAGCCACTCTGTTTCTCGCCCTCTGTATCAGGCGCTTTGTTTCAGCCCCTTTGTTTCAGCCCCACTTTTTCAGCCTCTCTGTTTCTCGCCCTCTGTTTCTCGCCCTCTGTTTCAGCCACTCTGTTTCTCGCCCTCTGTTTCAGCACCTCTGTTTCAGCCCATCTGATTCAGCCTGTCTGATTCAGCCCCTCTGTTTCTCGCCCTCTGTTTCAGCCACTCTGTTTCAGCCCCTCTGTTTCTTGCCCTCTGTTTCAGCCCCTCTGTTTCTCGCCCTCTGTTTCAGCCCCTCTGTTTCTTGCCCTCTGTTTCAGTCCCTCTGTTTCGCGCTCTCTGTTTCAGCCCCTCTGTTTCAGTCCCTCTGTTTCTCGCCCTCTGTTTCTGCCCGTCTGTTTCTCGCCCTCTGTTTCAGCCCCTCTGTTTCTTGCCCTCTGTTTCTGCCCCTCTGTTTATCGCCCTTAGTTTCCGCCCCTCTGATTCAGCCCCTCTGTTTCAGACCCTCTGAATCAGCCACTCTGATTCAGCCCCTCTGTTTCAGCCCCTCTGTTTCAGCCCCTCTGTTTCTCGCCCTCTGTTTCAGCCCCTCTGTTTCTCACCCTCTGTTTAAGCCCCTCTGTTTCAGCCCCTCTGTTTCTCGCCCTCTGTTTCAGCCCCTCTGTTTCTCGGCATCTGTTTCAGCCCCTCTGATTCAGCCCCTCTGTTTCTCACCCTCTGTTTCAGCCCCTCTGTTTCTCGCCCTCCTTTTCAGCCCCTCTATTTCTTGCCCTCTGTTTCAGCCCCTCTGTTTCAGCCCCTCTCTTTCAGTCCCTCTGTTTCTCGCCCTCTGTTTCAGCCCCTCTGTTTCTCGCCCTCTGTTTCAGCCCCTCTGTTTCTCGCCCTCTGTTTCAGCCCCTTTATTTCTCGCCCTCTGTTTGAGCCACTCTGTTTCAGCCCCACTGTTTCAGCCCCTCTGTTTCAGCCCCTCTGTTTCTCACCCTCTGTTTCAGCCCCTCTGTTTCTCGCCCTCTGTTTCAGCACCTCTGTTTCAGCCCATCTGATTCAGCCTGTCTGATTCAGCCCCTCTGTTTCTCGCCCTCTGTTTCAGCCACTCTGTTTCAGCCCCTCTGTTTCTTGCCCTCTGTTTCAGCCCCTCTGTTTCTCGCCCTCTGTTTCAGCCCCTCTGTTTCTTGCCCTCTGTTTCAGTCCCTCTGTTTCGCGCTCTCTGTTTCAGCCCCTCTGTTTCAGTCCCTCTGTTTCTCGCCCTCTGTTTCTGCCCGTCTGTTTCTCGCCCTCTGTTTCAGCCCCTCTGTTTCTTGCCCTCTGTTTCTGCCCCTCTGTTTATCGCCCTTAGTTTCCGCCCCTCTGATTCAGCCCCTCTGTTTCAGACCCTCTGAATCAGCCACTCTGATTCAGCCCCTCTGTTTCAGCCCCTCTGTTTCAGCCCCTCTGTTTCTCGCCCTCTGTTTCAGCCCCTCTGTTTCTCACCCTCTGTTTAAGCCCCTCTGTTTCAGCCCCTCTGTTTCTCGCCCTCTGTTTCAGCCCCTCTGTTTCTCGGCATCTGTTTCAGCCCCTCTGATTCAGCCCCTCTGTTTCTCACCCTCTGTTTCAGCCCCTCTGTTTCTCGCCCTCCTTTTCAGCCCCTCTATTTCTTGCCCTCTGTTTCAGCCCCTCTGTTTCAGCCCCTCTCTTTCAGTCCCTCTGTTTCTCGCCCTCTGTTTCAGCCCCTCTGTTTCTCGCCCTCTGTTTCAGCCCCTCTGTTTCTCGCCCTCTGTTTCAGCCCCTTTATTTCTCGCCCTCTGTTTGAGCCACTCTGTTTCAGCCCCACTGTTTCAGCCCCTCTGTTTCAGCCCCTCTGTTTCTCACCCTCTGTTTCAGCCCCTCTGTTTCTCGCCCTCTGTTTCAGCCCCTCTGTTTCTCACCCTCTGTTTCAGCCCCTCTGTTTCAGCCCCTCTGTTTCAGTCCCTCTGTTTCTCGCCCTCTGTTTCTCACCCTCTGTTTCAGCCCCTCTGTTTCTTGCCCTCTGTTTCAGCCCCTCTGTTTCTCGCCCTCTGTTTCAGCCCCTCTGTTTCAGCCCCTCTGTTTCAGCCCCTCTGTTTCAGCCCATCTGTTTCTCGCCCTCTGTTTCAGCCCCTCTGTTTCTTGCACTCTGTTTCAGCCCCTCTGTTTCTCGCCCTCTGTTTCAGCCTCTCTGTTTCTCGCCCTCTGTTTCAGCCCCTGTGTTTCAGCCCCTCTGATTCAGCCCCTCTGTTTCAGCACCTCTGTTTCTCGCCCTCTGTTTCAGCCCCTCTGTTTCTCGCCCTCTGTTTCAGCCCCTCTGATTCAGCCCCTCTGTTTCAGCCCCTCTATTTCAGCCCCTCTGTTTCAGCCCCTCTGTTTCAGGCTCTCTGTTTCAGCCTGTCTGTTTCAGCCCCTCTGTTTCAGCCCCTCTGATTCAGTCCCTTAGTTTCAGGCTCTCTGTTTCAGACCCTCTATTTCAGCCCCTCTGTTTCAGCCCCTCTGTTTCAGGCTCTCTGTTTCAGCCCGTCTGTTTCAGCCCCTCTGTTTCAGCCCCTCTGATTCAGTACCTTAGTTTCTCGCCCTCTGTTTCAGCCCCTCTGTTTCAGCCCCTCTATTTCAGCCCCTCTGTTTCAGCCCCTCTGTTTCAGGCTCTCTGTTTCAGCCCCTCTGTTTCAGCCCCTCTATTTCAGCCCCTCTGTTTCAGCCCCTCTGTTTCAGGCTCTCTGTTTCAGACCCTCTATTTCAGCCCCTCTGTTTCAGCCCCTCTGTTTCAGGCTCTCTGTTTCAGCCCGTCTGTTTCAGCCCCTCTGTTTCAGCCCCTCTGATTCAGTACCTTAGTTTCTCGCCCTCTGTTTCAGCCCCTCTGTTTCAGCCCCTCTATTTCAGCCCCTCTGTTTCAGCCCCTCTGTTTCAGGCTCTCTGTTTCAGCCCGTCTGTTTCAGCCCCTCTGTTTCAGCCCCTCTGATTCAGTCCCTTAGTTTCTCGCCCTCTGTTTCAGCCCCTCTGTTTCAGCCCCTCTGATTCAGCCCCTCTGATTCAGCCCCTCTGTTTCTCGCCCTCTGTTTCAGCCCCTCTGTTTCAGCCCCTCTGATTCAGCCCCTCTGATTCAGCCCCTCTGTTTCTCACCCTCTGTTTCAGCACCTCTGTTTCAGCCCCTCTGTTTCTCGACCTCTGCTTCAGCCCCTCTGTTTCTCGCCCTCTGTTTCAGCCCCTCTGTTTCAGCCCCTCTGTTTCTCGCCCTCTGTTTCAGCCCCTCTGTTTCTCGCCCTCTGTTTCAGCCTCCCGGTTTCTCGCCCTCTGTTTCAGCCCCTCTATTTCTCGCCCTCTGTTTCAGCCCCTCTATTTTAGCCCCACTGTTTCAGCCCCTTTGTTTCAGCCACTATGTTTCTCGCCCTCTGTTCAGCCCCTCTGTTTCCGCCCCTCTGTTTCAGCCCCTCTGTTTCTCGCTCTCTGTTTCAGCCCCTCTGTTTCCGCCCCTCTGTTTCAGCCCCTCTGTTTCAGCCCCTCTGTTTCTCGCCCTCTGTTTCAGCCCCTCTGTTTCTTGCCCTCTGTTTCAGCCACTCTGTTTCTCGCCCTCTGTTTCAGCCCCTTTGTTTCAGCCCCTCTGATTCAGCCCCTCTGTTTCTCGCCCTCTGTTTCAGCCCCTCTGTTTCTCGCCCTCTGTTTCAGCCCCTCTGTTTCTCGCCCTCTGTTTCAGCCCCTCTGTTTCAGCCCCTCTGTTTCAGCCCCTCTGTTTCTCGCCCTCTGTTTCAGCCCCTCTGTTTCTCGCCCTCTGTTTCAGCCTCCCGGTTTCTCGCCCTCTGTTTCAGCCCCTCTATTTCTCGCCCTCTGTTTCAGCCCCTCTATTTTAGCCCCACTGTTTCAGCCCCTTTGTTTCAGCCACTATGTTTCTCGCCCTCTGTTTCAGCCCCTCTGTTTCCGCCCCTCTGTTTCAGCCCCTCTGTTTCTCGCTCTCTGTTTCAGCCCCTCTGTTTCCGCCCCTCTGTTTCAGCCCCTCTGTTTCAGCCCCTCTGTTTCTCGCCCTCTGTTTCAGCCCCTCTGTTTCTTGCCCTCTGTTTCAGCCACTCTGTTTCTCGCCCTCTGTTTCAGCCACTCTGTTTCTGGCCCTCTGTTTCAGCCACTCTGTTTCTCGCTCTCTGTTTCAGCCCCTCTGTTTCTCGCCCTCTGTTTCAGCCCCGCTGTTTCAGCCCCTCTGTTTCTCGCCCTCTGTTTCAGCCCCTCTGTTTCAGCCCCTCTGTTTCAGCCCCTCTGATTCAGCCCCTCTGTTTCTCGCCCTCTGTTTCAGCCCCTCTGTTTCTTGCCCTCTGTTTCAGCCCCTCTGTTTCTCGCCCTCTGTTTCAGTCCCTCTGTTTCGCGCTCTCTGTTTCAGCCCCTTTGTTTCAATCCCTCTGTTTCTCGCCCTCTTTTTCTGCCCGTCTGTTTCTGGCCCTCTGTTTCAGTCCCTCTGTTTCAGCCCCTCTGTTTCTCGTCCTCTGTTTCAGCCCCTCTGTTTCTCGCCCTGTGTTTCAGCCTCTCTGTTTCTCGCCCTCTGTTTCAGCCCCACTGTTTCAGCCCGTCTGTGTCAGCCCCTCTGTTTCAGCCCCTCTGTTTCTCGCCCTCTGTTTCAGCCACTCTGTTTCTCGCCCTCTGTATCAGGCGCTTTGTTTCAGCCCCTTTGTTTCAGCCCCACTTTTTCAGCCTCTCTGTTTCTCGCCCTCTGTTTCTCGCCCTCTGTTTCAGCCACTCTGTTTCTCGCCCTCTGTTTCAGCACCTCTGTTTCAGCCCATCTGATTCAGCCTGTCTGATTCAGCCCCTCTGTTTCTCGCCCTCTGTTTCAGCCACTCTGTTTCAGCCCCTCTGTTTCTTGCCCTCTGTTTCAGCCCCTCTGTTTCTCGCCCTCTGTTTCAGCCCCTCTGTTTCTTGCCCTCTGTTTCAGTCCCTCTGTTTCGCGCTCTCTGTTTCAGCCCCTCTGTTTCAGTCCCTCTGTTTCTCGCCCTCTGTTTCTGCCCGTCTGTTTCTCGCCCTCTGTTTCAGCCCCTCTGTTTCTTGCCCTCTGTTTCTGCCCCTCTGTTTATCGCCCTTAGTTTCCGCCCCTCTGATTCAGCCCCTCTGTTTCAGACCCTCTGAATCAGCCACTCTGATTCAGCCCCTCTGTTTCAGCCCCTCTGTTTCAGCCCCTCTGTTTCTCGCCCTCTGTTTCAGCCCCTCTGTTTCTCACCCTCTGTTTAAGCCCCTCTGTTTCAGCCCCTCTGTTTCTCGCCCTCTGTTTCAGCCCCTCTGTTTCTCGGCATCTGTTTCAGCCCCTCTGATTCAGCCCCTCTGTTTCTCACCCTCTGTTTCAGCCCCTCTGTTTCTCGCCCTCCTTTTCAGCCCCTCTATTTCTTGCCCTCTGTTTCAGCCCCTCTGTTTCAGCCCCTCTCTTTCAGTCCCTCTGTTTCTCGCCCTCTGTTTCAGCCCCTCTGTTTCTCGCCCTCTGTTTCAGCCCCTCTGTTTCTCGCCCTCTGTTTCAGCCCCTTTATTTCTCGCCCTCTGTTTGAGCCACTCTGTTTCAGCCCCACTGTTTCAGCCCCTCTGTTTCAGCCCCTCTGTTTCTCACCCTCTGTTTCAGCCCCTCTGTTTCTCGCCCTCTGTTTCAGCCCCTCTGTTTCTCACCCTCTGTTTCAGCCCCTCTGTTTCAGCCCCTCTGTTTCAGTCCCTCTGTTTCTCGCCCTCTGTTTCTCACCCTCTGTTTCAGCCCCTCTGTTTCTTGCCCTCTGTTTCAGCCCCTCTGTTTCTCGCCCTCTGTTTCAGCCCCTCTGTTTCAGCCCCTCTGTTTCAGCCCCTCTGTTTCAGCCCATCTGTTTCTCGCCCTCTGTTTCAGCCCCTCTGTTTCTTGCACTCTGTTTCAGCCCCTCTGTTTCTCGCCCTCTGTTTCAGCCTCTCTGTTTCTCGCCCTCTGTTTCAGCCCCTGTGTTTCAGCCCCTCTGATTCAGCCCCTCTGTTTCAGCACCTCTGTTTCTCGCCCTCTGTTTCAGCCCCTCTGTTTCTCGCCCTCTGTTTCAGCCCCTCTGATTCAGCCCCTCTGTTTCAGCCCCTCTATTTCAGCCCCTCTGTTTCAGCCCCTCTGTTTCAGGCTCTCTGTTTCAGCCTGTCTGTTTCAGCCCCTCTGTTTCAGCCCCTCTGATTCAGTCCCTTAGTTTCTCGCCCTCTGTTTCAGCCCCTCTGTTTCAGCCCCTCTGATTCAGCCCCTCTGATTCAGCCCCTCTGTTTCTCGCCCTCTGTTTCAGCCCCTCTGTTTCAGCCCCTCTGATTCACCCCTCTGATTCAGCCCCTCTGTTTCTGCCCCTCTGTTTCAGCCCCTCTGTTTCAGCCCCTCTGTTTCAGCCCCTCTGTTTCTTGCACTCTGTTTCAGCCCCTCTGTTTAAGCCCCTCTGTTTCAGCCCCTCCGATTCAGCCCCTCCGTTTCAGCCCCTCTGTTTCTGCCCCTCTGTTTCAGCCCCTCTGTTTCTCGCCCTTTGTTTCAGCCCCTCTGTTTCTCGCCCTCTGTTTCAGCCCCTCTATTTCAGCCCCTCTGTTTCAGCCCCTCTGTTTCTCGCCCTCTGTTTCAGCACCTCTGTTTCTTGCCCTCTGTTTCAGCCCCTCTGTTTCAGCCCCTCTGTTTCTCGCCCTCTGTTTCTGCCCCTCTGTTTCTCGCCCTCTGTTTCAGCCCCTCTGTTTCTCGCCTTCTGTTTCAGCCCCTCTGATTCAGCCCCTCTGTTTCAGCCCCTCTGATTCAGCCCCTCTGATTCAGCCCCTCTGTTTCTCGCCCTCTGTTTCAGCCCCTCTGTTTCAGCCCTTCTGTTTCAGCCACTCGGTTTCAGCCCCTCTGTTTCTTGCCCTCTGTTTCAGCCCCTCTGTTTCTCGCCCTCTGTTTCAGCCCCTCTGTTTCTCGCCCTCTGTTTGAGCCACTCTGTTTCGCACTCTCTGTTTCAGCCCCTCTGTTTCTCGCCCTCTGTTTCTGCTCCTCTGTTTCTCGCCCTCTGTTTCAGCCCCTCTGTTTCTCGCCCTCTGTTTCAGCCCCTCTGATTCAGCCCCTCTGTTTCAGCCCCTCTGAATCAGCCCCTCCGATTCAGCCCCTCTGTTTCAGCCCCTCTGTTTCTCGCCCTCTGTTTCAGCCCCTCTGTTTCTCACCCTCTGTTTCAGCACCTCTGTTTCAGCCCCTCTGTTTCTCGTCCTCTGTTTCAGCCCCTCTGTTTCTCGCCCTCTGTTTCAGCCCCTCTGATTCAGCCCCTCTGTTTCTCGCCCTCTGTTTCAGCCCCTCTGTTTCTCGCCATCTGTTTCAGCCCCTCTGTTTCTCGCCCTCTGTTTCAGCCCCTCTGTTTCAGCCCCTCTGTTTCAGCCCCTCTGTTTCTCGCCCTCTGTTTCAGCCCCTCTGTTTGTTGCCCTCTGTTTCAGCCTCTCTGTTTCTCGCCCTCTGTTTCAGCCCCTCTGTTTCAGCCCCTCTGATTCAGCCCCTCTGTTTCAGCCCCTCTGATTCAGCCCCTCTGTTTCAGACCCACTATTTCAGCCCCTCTGTTTCAGCCCCTCTGTTTCAGCCCCTCTGTTTCAGCCCCTCTGATTCAGCCCCTCTGTTTCAGCCCCTCTGATTCAGCCCCTCTGTTTCAGACCCACTATTTCAGCCCCTCTGATTCAGCCCCTCTGTTTCTCGCCCTCTGTTTCAGCCCCTCTGTTTCAGCCCTTCTGTTTCAGACACTCGGTTTCAGCCCCTCTGTTTCTTGCCCTCTGTTTCAGCCCCTCTGTTTCTCGCCCTCTGTTTCAGCCGCTCTGTTTCTCGCCCTCTGTTTCAGCCCCTCTGATTCAGCCCCTCTGTTTCAGCCCCTCTGAATCAGCCCCTCTGTTTCAGCCCCTCTGTTTCAGACCCTCTGTTTCAGCCCCTCTGTTTCTCGCCCTCTGTTTCAGTCCCTCCGTTTCTCGCCCTCTGTTTCAGCCTCTCTGTTTCTCGCCCTCTGTTTCAGCCCCTCTGTTTCAGCCCCTCTGATTCAGCCCCTCTGTTTCAGCCCCTCTGTTTCTCGCCCTCTGTTTCAGCCCCTCTGATTCAGCCCCTCTGTTTCAGCCACTCTGATTCAGCCCCTCTGTTTCAGACCCTCTATTTCAGCCCCTCTGTTTCAGCCACTCTGTTTCAGGCTCTCTGTTTCAGCCCGTCTGTTTCAGCCCCTCTGTTTCAGCCCCTCTGTTTCAGCCCCTCTGATTCAGTACCTTAGTTTCTCGCCCTCTGTTTCAGCCCCTCTGTTTCAGCCCCTCTGATTCAGCCCCTCTGATTCAGCCCCTCTGATTCAGCCCCTCTGTTTCTCGCCCTCTGTTTCTGCCCCTCTGATTCAGCCCCTCCGATTCAGCCCCTCTGTTTCAGCCCCTCTGTTTCTGCCCCTCTGTTTCAGCCCCTCTGTTTCTCGCCCTTTGTTTCAGCCCCTCTGTTTCTCGCACACTGTTTCAGCCCCTCTGCTTCAGCCCCACTGTTTCAGCCCCTCTGTTTCTCGCCCTCTGTTTCAGCCCCTCTGTTTCTTGCCCTCTGTTTCAGGCCCTCTGTTTCAGCCCCACTGTTTCTCGCCCTCTGTTTCTGCCCCTCTGTTTCTCGCCCTCTCTTTCAGCCCCTCTGTTTCTCGCCTTCTGTTTCAGCCCCTCTGATTCAGGCCCTCTGTTTAAGCCCCTGTGATTCAGCCCCTCTGATTCAGCCCCTCTGTTTCTCGCCCTCTGTTTCAGCCCCTCTGTTTCAGCCCTTCTGTTTCAGACACTCGGTTTCAGCCCCTCTGTTTCTTGCCCTCTGTTTCAGCCCCTCTGTTTCTCGACCTCTGTTTCAGCCCCTCTGTTTCTCGCCCTCTGTTTCAGCCCCTCTGTTTCTCGCCCTCTGTTTCTGCTCCTCTGTTTCTCGCCCTCTGTTTCAGCCCCTCTTTTTCTCGCCCTCTGTTTCAGCCCCTCTGATTCAGCCCCTCTGTTTCAGCCCCTCTGTTCCAGCCCCTCTGTTTCTCGCCCTCTGTTTCAGCCCCTCTGTTTCTCACCCTCTGTTTCAGCACCTCTGTTTCAGCCCCTCTGTTTCTCGCTCTCTGTTTCAGCCCCTCTGTTTCTCGCCCTCTGTTTCTGCCCCTCTGATTCAGCCTCTCTGTTTCTCGCCCTCTGTTTCAGCCCCTCTGTTTCTCCACATCTGTTTCAGCCCCTCTGTTTCTCGCCCTCTGTTTCAGCCCCTCTGTTTCAGCCCCTCTGTTTCAGCCCCTCTGTTTCTCGCCCTCTGTTTCAGCCCCTCTGTTTCTCGCCCTCTGTTTCAGTCTCTCTGTTTCTCGCCCTCTTTGTCAGCCCCTCTGGTTCAACCCATCTGATTCAGCCCCTCTGTTTCAGCCCCTCTGTTTCTCGCCCTCTGTTTCAGCACCT
Source organism: Chiloscyllium punctatum (assembly GCF_047496795.1). Classification (NCBI taxonomy): domain Eukaryota; kingdom Metazoa; phylum Chordata; class Chondrichthyes; order Orectolobiformes; family Hemiscylliidae; genus Chiloscyllium; species Chiloscyllium punctatum. Next base: position 29,205,903 of record NC_092759.1, on the reverse strand, counting down.
CTGATTCAGCCCCTCTGTTTCAGCCCCTCTGATTCAGCCCCTCTGTTTCAGACCCTCTATTTCAGCCCCTCTGTTTCAGCCACTCTGATTCAGGCTCTCTGTTTCAGCCCGTCTGTTTCAGCCCCTCTGTTTCAGCCCCTCTGTTTCTCACCCTCTGTTTCAGCACCTCTGTTTCAGCCCCTCTGTTTCTCGCCCTCTGTTTCAGCCCCTCTGTTTCTCGCCCTCTGTTTCAGCCCCTCTGATTCAGCCCCTCTGTTTCTCGCCCTCTGTTTCAGCCCCTCTGTTTCTCGCCATCTGTTTCAGCCCCTCTGTTTCTCGCCCTCTGTTTCTGCCCCTCTGTTTCAGCCCCTCTGTTTCTCGCCCTCTGTTTCAGCCCCTCTGTTTGTTGCCCTCTGTTTCAGCCTCTCTGTTTCTCGCCCTCTGTTTCAGCCCCTCTGTTTCAGCCCCTCTGATTCAGCCCCTCTGTTTCAGCCCCTCTGATTCAGCCCCTCTGTTTCAGACCCTCTATTTCAGCCCCTCTGTTTAAGCCACTCTGTTTCAGGCTCTCTGTTTCAGCCCGTCTGTTTCAGCCCCTCTGTTTCAGCCCCTCTGATTCAGTACCTTAGTTTCTCGCCCTCTGTTTCAGCCCCTCTGTTTCAGCCCCTCTATTTCAGCCCCTCTGTTTCAGCCCCTCTGTTTCAGGCTCTCTGTTTCAGCCCGTCTGTTTCAGCCACTCTGTTTCAGCCCCTCTGATTCAGTCCCTTAGTTTCTCGCCCTCTGTTTCAGCCCCTCTGTTTCAGCCCCTCTGATTCAGCCCCTCTGATTCAGCCGCTCTGTTTCTCGCCCTCTGTTTCAGCCCCTCTGTTTCAGCCCCTCTGATTCAGCCCCTCTGATTCAGCCCCTCTGTTTCTTGCCCTCTGTTTCTGCCCCTCTGTTTCAGCCCCTCTGTTTCAGCCCCTCTGTTTCTTGCCCTCTGTTTCAGCCCCTCTGTTTCAGCCCCTCTGTTTCAGCCCCTCCGATTCAGCCCCTCTGTTTCAGCCCCTCTGTTTCTGCCCCTCTGTTTCAGCCACTCTGTTTCTCGCCCTTTGTTTCAGCCCCTCTGTTTCAGCCCCTCTGTTTCTTGCCCTCTGTTTCAGCCCCTCTGTTTCAGCCCCTCTGTTTCTCGCCCTCTGTTTCTGCCCCTCTGCTTCTCGCCCTCTGTTTCAGCCCCTCTGTTTCTCGCCTTCTGTTTCAGCCCCTCTGATTCAGCCCCTCTGTTTCAGCCCCTCTGATTCAGCCCCTCTGATTCAGCCCCTCTGTTTCTCGCCCTCTGTTTCAGCCCCTCTGTTTCAGCCCTTCTGTTTCAGACACTCGGTTTCAGCCCCTCTGTTTCTTGCCCTCTGTTTCAGCCCCTCTGTTTCTCGCCCTCTGTTTCAGCCCCTCTGTTTCTCGCCCTCTGTTTCAGCCCCTCTGTTTCGCACTCTCTATTTCAGCCCCTCTGTATCAGCCCCTCTGTTTCTCGCCCTCTGTTTCTGCTCCTCTGTTTCTCGCCCTCTGTTTCAGCCGCTCTGTTTCTCGCCCTCTGTTTCAGCCCCTCTGATTCAGCCCCTCTGTTTCAGCCCCTCTGAATCAGCCCCTCTGTTTCAGCCCCTCTGTTTCAGCCCCTCTGTTTCTCGCCCTCTGTTTCAGCCCCTCTGTTTCTCACCCTCTGTTCCAGCACCTCTGTTTCAGCCCCTCTGTTTCAGACCCTCTGTTTCAGCCCCTCCGATTCAGCCCCTCTGTTTCAGCCCCTCTGTTTCTGCCCCTCTGTTTCAGCCCCTCTGTTTCTCGCCCTTTGTTTCAGCCCCTCTGTTTCTCGCCCTCTGTTTCAGCCCCTCTGCTTCAGCCCCTCTGTTTCAGCCCCTCTGTTTCTCGCCCTCTGTTTTAGCCCCTCTGTTTCTTGCCCTCTGTTTCTGCCCCTCTGTTTCAGCCCCACTGTTTCTCGCCCTCTGTTTCTGCCCCTCTCTTTCTCGCCCTCTGTTTCAGCCCCTCTGTTTCTCGCCTTTTGTTTCAGCCCCTCTGATTCAGGCCCTCTCTTTCAGCACCTCTGTTTCTCGCCTTCTGTTTCAGCCCCTCTGATTCAGGCCCTCTGTTTCAGCCCCTCTGATTCAGCCCCTCTGATTCAGCCCCTCTGTTTCTCGCCCTCTGTTTCAGCCCCTCTGTTTCAGCCCCTCTGTTTCAGCCCCTCAGTTTCTCGCCCTCTGTTTCAGCCCCTCTGTTTCTTGCCCTCTGTTTCAGCCACTCTGTTTCTCGCCCTCTGTTTCAGCCTCTCTGTTTCTCGCCCTCTGTTTCAGCCCCTCTGTTTCAGCCCCTCTGTTTCAGCCCCTCTGTTTCTCGCCCTCTGTTTCAGCCCCTCTGATTCAGCCCCTCTTTTTCTCGCCCTCTGTTTCAGCCCCTCTGTTTCAGCCCCTCTGATTCAGCCCCTCTGTTTCTCGACCTCTGTTTCAGCCCCTCTGTTTCTCGCCCTCTGTTTCAGCCCCTCTGTTTCTCGCCCTCTGTTTCAGCCCCTCTGTTTCAGCCCCTCTGTTTCTCGCCCTCTGTTTCAGCCCCTCTGTTTCTCGCCCTCTGTTTCAGCCTCCCGGTTTCTCGCCCTCTGTTTCAGCCCCTCTATTTCTCGCCCTCTGTTTCAGCCCCTCTATTTTAGCCCCACTGCTTCAGCCCCTCTGTTTCTTGCCCTCTGTTTCAGCCCCTCTGTTTCTCGCCCTCTGTTTCAGCCTCTCTGTTTCTCGCCCTCTGTTTCATCCCCTGTGTTTCAGCCCCTCTGATTCAGCCCCTCTGTTTCAGCACCTCTGTTTCTCGCCCTCTGTTTCAGCCCCTCTGTTTCTCGCCCTCTGTTTCAGCCCCTCTGATTCAGCCCCTCTGTTTCAGCCCCTCTGATTCAGCCCCTCTGTTTCAGCCCCTCTGTTTCAGGCTCTCTGTTTCAGCCTGTCTGTTTCAGCCCCTCTGTTTCAGCCCCTCTGATTCAGTCCCTTAGTTTCTCGCCCTCTGTTTCAGCCCCTCTGTTTCAGCCCCTCTGATTCAGCCCCTCTGATTCAGCCCCTCTGTTTCTCACCCTCTGTTTCAGCCCCTCTGTTTCAGCCCCTCTGATTCACCCCTCTGATTCAGCCCCTCTTTTTCTCGCCCTCTGTTTCTGCCCCTCTGTTTCAGCCCCTCTGTTTCAGCCCCTCTGTTTCTTGCACTCTGTTTCAGCCCCTCTGTTTCAGCCCCTCTGTTTCAGCCCCTCCGATTCAGCCCCTCTGTTTCAGCCCCTCTGTTTCTGCCCCTCTGTTTCAGCCCCTCTGTTTCTCGCCCTTTGTTTCAGCCCCTCTGTTTCTCGCCCTCTGTTTCAGCCCCTCTGTTTCAGCCCCTCTGTTTCAGCCCCTCTGTTTCTCGCCCTCTGTTTCAGCCCCTCTGTTTCTTGCCCTCTGTTTCAGCCCCTCTGTTTCAGCCCCTCTGTTTCTCGCCCTCTGTTTCTGCCCCTCTGTTTCTCGCCCTCTGTTTCAGCCCTTCTGTTTCTCGCCTTCTGTTTCAGCCCCTCTGATTCAGCCCCTCTGTTTCAGCCCCTCTGATTCAGCCCCTCTGATTCAGCCCCTCTGTTTCTCGCCCTCTGTTTCAGCCCCTCTGTTTCAGCCCTTCTGTTTCAGCCACTCGGTTTCAGCCCCTCTGTTTCTTGCCCTCTGTTTCAGCCCCTCTGTTTCTCGCCCTCTGTTTCAGCCCCTCTGTTTCTCGCCCTCTGTTTGAGCCACTCTGTTTCGCACTCTCTGTTTCAGCCCCTCTGTTTCTCGCCCTCTGTTTCTGCTCCTCTGTTTCTCGCCCTCTGTTTCAGCCCCTCTGTTTCTCGCCCTCTGTTTCAGCCCCTCTGATTCAGCCCCTCTGTTTCAGCCCCTCTGAATCAGCCCCTCCGATTCAGCCCCTCTGTTTCAGCCCCTCTGTTTCTCGCCCTCTGTTTCAGCCCCTCTGTTTCTCACCCTCTGTTTCAGCACCTCTGTTTCAGCCCCTCTGTTTCTCGCCCTCTGTTTCAGCCCCTCTGTTTCTCGCCCTCTGTTTCAGCCCCTCTGATTCAGCCCCTCTGTTTCTCGCCCTCTGTTTCAGCCCCTCTGTTTCTCGCCATCTGTTTCAGCCCCTCTGTTTCTCGCCCTCTGTTTCAGCCCCTCTGTTTCAGCCCCTCTGTTTCAGCCCCTCTGTTTCTCGCCCTCTGTTTCAGGCCCTCTGTTTGTTGCCCTCTGTTTCAGCCTCTCTGTTTCTCGCCCTCTGTTTCAGCCCCTCTGTTTCAGCCCCTCTGATTCAGCCCCTCTGTTTCAGCCCCTCTGATTCAGCCCCTCTGTTTCAGACCCACTATTTCAGCCCCTCTGTTTCAGCCACTCTGTTTCAGGCTCTCTGTTTCAGCCCGTCTGTTTCAGCCCCTCTGTTTCAGCCCCTGTGATTCAGTACCTTAGTTTCTCGCCCTCTGTTTCAGCCCCTCTGTTTCAGCCCCTCTATTTCAGCCCCACTGTTTCAGCCCCTCTCTTTCAGGCTCTCTGTTTCAGCCCGTCTGTTTCAGCCCCTCTGTTTCAGCCCCTCTGATTCAGTCCCTTAGTTTCTCGCCCTCTGTTTCAGCCCCTCTGTTTCAGCCCCTCTGATTCAGCCCCTCTGATTCAGCCCCTCTGTTTCTCGCCCTCTGTTTCAGCCCCTCTGTTTCAGCCCCTCTGATTCAGCCCCTCTGATTCAGCCCCTCTGTTTCTCGCCCTCTGTTTCTGCCCCTCTGTTTCAGCCCCTCTGTTTCAGCCCCTCTGTTTCAGCCCCTCTGATTCAGCCCCTCTGATTCAGCCCCTCTGTTTCTCGCCCTCTGTTTCAGCCCCTATGTTTCAGCCCCTCTGATTCAGCCCCTCTGATTCAGCCCCTCTGTTTCTCGCCCTCTGTTTCTGCCCCTCTGTTTCAGCCCCTCTGTTTCTGCCCCTCTGTTTCAGCCCCTCTGATTCAGCCCCTCTGATTCAGCCCCTCTGTTTCTCGCCCTCTGTTTCTGCCCCTCTGTTTCAGCCCCTCTGTTTCTTGCCCTCTGTTTCAGCCCCTCTGTTTCAGCCCCTCTGTTTCAGCCCCTCCGATGCAGCCCCTCTGTTTCAGCCCCTCTGTTTCTGCCCCTCTGTTTCATCCACTCTGTTTCTCGCCCTTTGTTTCAGCCCCTCTGTTTCTCACACTCTGTTTCAGCCCCTCTGTTTCAGCCCCTCTGTTTCAGCCCCTCTGTTTCTCGCCCTCTGTTTCAGCCCCTCTGTTTCTTGCCCTCTGTTTCAGCCCCTCTGTTTCAGCCCCTCTGTTTCTCGACCTCTGTTTCTGCCCCTCTGCTTCTCGTCCTCTGTTTCAGCCCCTCTGTTTCTCGCCTTCTGTTTCAGCCCCTCTGATTCAGCCCCTCTGTTTCAGCCCCTCTGATTCAGCCCCTCTGATTCAGCCCCTCTGTTTCTCGCCCTCTGTTTCAGCCCCTCTGTTTCAGCCCTTCTGTTTCAGACACTCGGTTTCAGCCCCTCTGTTTCTTGCCCTCTGTTTCAGCCCCTCTGTTTCTCGCCCTCTGTTTCAGCCCCTCTGTTTCTCGCCCTCTGTTTCAGCCCCTCTGTTTCTCGCCCTCTGTTTCAGCCCCTTTATTTCTCGCCCTCTGTTTGAGCCACTCTGTTTCAGCCCCACTGTTTCAGCCCCTCTGTTTCAGCCCCTCTGTTTCTCACCCTCTGTTTCAGCCCCTCTGTTTCTCGCCCTCTGTTTCAGCCCCTCTGTTTCTCACCCTCTGTTTCAGCCCCTCTGTTTCAGCCCCTCTGTTTCAGTCCCTCTGTTTCTCGCCCACTGTTTCTCACCCTCTGTTTCAGCCCCTCTGTTTCTGGCCCTCTGTATCAGCCCCTCTGTTTCTCGCCCTCTGTTTCAGCCCCTCTGTTTCAGCCACTCTGTTTCAGCCCCTCTGTTTCAGCCCATCTGTTTCTCGCCCTCTGTTTCAGCCCCTCTGTTTCTTGCCCTCTGTTTCAGCCCCTCTGTTTCTCGCCCTCTGTTTCAGCCTCTCTGTTTCTCGCCCTCTGTTTCAGCCCCTGTGTTTCAGCCCCTCTGATTCAGCCCCTCTGTTTCAGCACCTCTGTTTCTCGCCCTCTGTTTCAGCCCCTCTGTTTCTCGCCCTCTGTTTCAGCCCCTCTGATTCAGCCCCTCTGTTTCAGCCCCTCTATTTCAGCCCCTCTGTTTCAGCCCCTCTGTTTCAGGCTCTCTGTTTCAGCCTGTCTGTTTCAGCCCCTCTGTTTCAGCCCCTCTGATTCAGTCCCTTAGTTTCTCGCCCTCTGTTTCAGCCCCTCTGTTTCAGCCCCTCTGATTCAGCCCCTCTGATTCAGCCCCTCTGTTTCTCGCCCTCTGTTTCAGCCCCTCTGTTTCAGCCCCTCTGATTCACCCCTCTGATTCAGCCCCTCTTTTTCTCGCCCTCTGTTTCTGCCCCTCTGTTTCAGCCCCTCTGTTTCAGCCCCTCGGTTTCTTGCACTCTGTTTCAGCCCCTCTGTTTCAGCCCCTCTGTTTCAGCCCCTCCGATTCAGCCCCTCTGTTTCAGCCCCTCTGTTTCTGCCCCTCTGTTTCAGCCCCTCTGTTTCTCGCCCTTTGTTTCAGCCCCTCTGTTTCTCGCCCTCTGTTTCAGCCCCTCTGTTTCAGCCCCTCTGTTTCAGCCCCTCTGTTTCTCGCCCTCTGTTTCAGCCCCTCTGTTTCTTGCCCTCTGTTTCAGCCCCTCTGTTTCAGCCCCTCTGTTTCTCGCCCTCTGTTTCTGCCCCTCTGTTTCTCGCCCTCTGTTTCAGCCCCTCTGTTTCTCGCCTTCTGTTTCAGCCCCTCTGATTCAGCCCCTCTGTTTCAGCCCCTCTGATTCAGCCCCTCTGATTCAGCCCCTCTGTTTCTCGCCCTCTGTTTCAGCCCCTCTGTTTCAGCCCTTCTGTTTCAGACACTCGGTTTCAGCCCCTCTGTTTCTTGCCCTCTGTTTCAGCCCCTCTGTTTCTCGCCCTCTGTTTCAGCCCCTCTGTTTCTCGCCCTCTGTTTCAGCCCCTCTGTTTCTCGCCCTCTGTTTCAGCCCCTTTATTTCTCGCCCTCTGTTTGAGCCACTCTGTTTCAGCCCCACTGTTTCAGCCCCTCTGTTTCAGCCCCTCTGTTTCTCACCCTCTGTTTCAGCCCCTCTGTTTCTCGCCCTCTGTTTCAGCCCCTCTGTTTCTCACCCTCTGTTTCAGCCCCTCTGTTTCAGCCCCTCTGTTTCAGTCCCTCTGTTTCTCGCCCACTGTTTCTCACCCTCTGTTTCAGCCCCTCTGTTTCTGGCCCTCTGTATCAGCCCCTCTGTTTCTCGCCCTCTGTTTCAGCCCCTCTGTTTCAGCCACTCTGTTTCAGCCCCTCTGTTTCAGCCCATCTGTTTCTCGCCCTCTGTTTCAGCCCCTCTGTTTCTTGCCCTCTGTTTCAGCCCCTCTGTTTCTCGCCCTCTGTTTCAGCCTCTCTGTTTCTCGCCCTCTGTTTCAGCCCCTGTGTTTCAGCCCCTCTGATTCAGCCCCTCTGTTTCAGCACCTCTGTTTCTCGCCCTCTGTTTCAGCCCCTCTGTTTCTCGCCCTCTGTTTCAGCCCCTCTGATTCAGCCCCTCTGTTTCAGCCCCTCTATTTCAGCCCCTCTGTTTCAGCCCCTCTGTTTCAGGCTCTCTGTTTCAGCCTGTCTGTTTCAGCCCCTCTGTTTCAGCCCCTCTGATTCAGTCCCTTAGTTTCTCGCCCTCTGTTTCAGCCCCTCTGTTTCAGCCCCTCTGATTCAGCCCCTCTGATTCAGCCCCTCTGTTTCTCGCCCTCTGTTTCAGCCCCTCTGTTTCAGCCCCTCTGATTCACCCCTCTGATTCAGCCCCTCTTTTTCTCGCCCTCTGTTTCTGCCCCTCTGTTTCAGCCCCTCTGTTTCAGCCCCTCGGTTTCTTGCACTCTGTTTCAGCCCCTCTGTTTCAGCCCCTCTGTTTCAGCCCCTCCGATTCAGCCCCTCTGTTTCAGCCCCTCTGTTTCTGCCCCTCTGTTTCAGCCCCTCTGTTTCTCGCCCTTTGTTTCAGCCCCTCTGTTTCTCGCCCTCTGTTTCAGCCCCTCTGTTTCAGCCCCTCTGTTTCAGCCCCTCTGTTTCTCGCCCTCTGTTTCAGCCCCTCTGTTTCTTGCCCTCTGTTTCAGCCCCTCTGTTTCAGCCCCTCTGTTTCTCGCCCTCTGTTTCTGCCCCTCTGTTTCTCGCCCTCTGTTTCAGCCCCTCTGTTTCTCGCCTTCTGTTTCAGCCCCTCTGATTCAGCCCCTCTGTTTCAGCCCCTCTGATTCAGCCCCTCTGATTCAGGCCCTCTGTTTCTCGCCCTCTGTTTCAGCCCCTCTGTTTCAGCCCTTCTGTTTCAGCCACTCGGTTTCAGCCCCTCTGTTTCTCGCCCTCTGTTTCAGCCCCTCTGTTTCAGCCCCTCTGTTTCAGCCCCTCTGTTTCAGCCCATCTGTTTCTCGCCCTCTGTTTCAGCCCCTCTGTTTCTTGCCCTCTGTTTCAGCCCCTCTGTTTCTCGCCCTCTGTTTCAGCCTCTCTGTTTCTCGCCCTCTGTTTCAGCCCCTGTGTTTCAGCCCCTCTGATTCAGCCCCTCTGTTTCAGCACCTCTGTTTCTCGCCCACTGTTTCAGCCCCTCTGTTTCTCGCCCTCTGTTTCAGCCCCTCTGATTCAGCCCCTCTGTTTCAGCCCCTCTATTTCAGCCCCTCTGTTTCAGCCCCTCTGTTTCAGGCTCTCTGTTTCAGCCTGTCTGTTTCAGCCCCTCTGTTTCAGCCCCTCTGATTCAGTCCCTTAGTTTCTCGCCCTCTGTTTCAGCCCCTCTGTTTCAGCCCCTCTGATTCAGCCCCTCTGATTCAGCCCCTCTGTTTCTCGCCCTCTGTTTCAGCCCCTCTGTTTCAGCCCCTCTGATTCACCCCTCTGATTCAGCCCCTCTTTTTCTCGCCCTCTGTTTCTGCCCCTCTGTTTCAGCCCCTCTGTTTCAGAACCTCTGTTTCTTGCACTCTGTTTCAGCCCCTCTGTTTCAGCCCCTCTGTTTCAGCCCCTCCGATTCAGCCCCTCTGTTTCAGCCCCTCTGTTTCTGCCCCTCTGTTTCAGCCCCTCTGTTTCTCGCCCTTTGTTTCAGCCCCTCTGTTTCTCGCCCTCTGTTTCAGCCCCTCTGTTTCAGCCCCTCTGTTTCAGCCCCTCTGTTTCTCGCCCTCTGTTTCAGCCCCTCTGTTTCTTGCCCTCTGTTTCAGCCCCTCTGTTTCAGCCCCTCTGTTTCTCGCCCTCTGTTTCTGCCCCTCTGTTTCTCGCCCTCTGTTTCAGCCCCTCTGATTCAGCCCCTCTGTTTCAGCCCCTCTGATTCAGCCCCTCTGATTCAGCCCCTCTGTTTCTCGCCCTCTGTTTCAGCCCCTCTGTTTCAGCCCTTCTGTTTCAGCCACTCGGTTTCAGCCCCTCTGTTTCTTGCCCTCTGTTTCAGCCCCTCTGTTTCTCGCCCTCTGTTTCAGCCCCTCTGTTTCTCGCCCTCTGTTTGAGCCACTCTGTTTCGCACTCTCTGTTTCAGCCCCTCTGTTTCTCGCCCTCTGTTTCTGCTCCTCTGTTTCTCGCCCTCTATTTCAGCCCCTCTGTTTCTCGCTCTCTGTTTCAGCCCCTCTGATTCAGCCCCTCTGTTTCAGCCCCTCTGAATCAGCCCCTCCGATTCAGTCCCTCTGTTTCAGCCCCTCTGTTTCTCGCCCTCTGTTTCAGCCCCTCTGTTTCTCACCCTCTGTTTCAGCACTTCTGTTTCAGCCCCTCTGTTTCTCGCCCTCTGTTTCAGCCCCTCTGTTTCTCGCCCTCTGTTTCAGCCCCTCTGATTCAGCCCCTCTGTTTCTCGCCCTCTGTTTCAGCCCCTCTGTTTCTCGCCATCTGTTTCAGCCCCTCTGTTTCTCGCCCTCTGTTTCAGCCCCTCTGTTTCAGCCCCTCTGTTTCAGCCCCTCTGTTTCTCGCCCTCTGTTTCAGCCCCTCTGTTTGTTGCCCTCTGTTTCAGCCTCTCTGTTTCTCGCCCTCTGTTTCAGCCCCTCTGTTTCAGCCCCTCTGATTCAGCCCCTCTGTTTCAGCCCCTCTGATTCAGCCCCTCTGTTTCAGACGCACTATTTCAGCCCCTCTGTTTCAGCCACTCTGTTTCAGGCTCTCTGTTTCAGCCCGTCTGTTTCAGCCCCTCTGTTTCAGCCCCTCTGATACAGTACCTTAGTTTCTCGCCCTCTGTTTCAGCCCCTCTGTTTCAGCCCCTCTATTTCAGCCCCTCTGTTTCAGCCCCTCTGTTTCAGGCTCTCTGTTTCAGCCCGTCTGTTTCAGCCCCTCTGTTTCAGCCCCTCTGATTCAGTCCCTTAGTTTCTCGCCCTCTGTTTCAGCCCCTCTGTTTCAGCCCCTCTGATTCAGCCCCTCTGATTCAGCCCCTCTGTTTCTCGCCCTCTGTTTCAGCCCCTCTGTTTCAGCCCCTCTGATTCAGCCCCTCTGATTCAGCCCCTCTGTTTCTCACTCTCTGTTTCAGCACCTCTGTTTCAGCCCCTCTGTTTCTCGACCTCTGCTTCAGCCCCTCTGTTTCTCGCCCTCTGTTTCAGCCCCTCTGTTTCAGCCCCTCTGTTTCTCGCCCTCTGTTTCAGCCCCTCTGTTTCTCGCCCTCTGTTTCAGCCTCCCGGTTTCTCGCCCTCTGTTTCAGCCCCTCTATTTCTCGCCCTCTGTTTCAGCCCCTCTATTTTAGCCCCACTGTTTCAGCCCCTTTGTTTCAGCCACTATGTTTCTCGCCCTCTGTTCAGCCCCTCTGTTTCCGCCCCTCTGTTTCAGCCCCTCTGTTTCTCGCTCTCTGTTTCAGCCCCTCTGTTTCCGCCCCTCTGTTTCAGCCCCTCTGTTTCTCGCCCTCTGTTTCAGCCCCTCTGTTTCTTGCCCTCTGTTTCAGCCACTCTGTTTCTCGCCCTCTGTTTCAGCCCCTTTGTTTCAGCCCCTCTGATTCAGCCCCTCTGTTTCTCGCCCTCTGTTTCAGCCCCTCTGTTTCTCGCCCTCTGTTTCAGCCCCTCTGTTTCTCGCCCTCTGTTTCAGCCCCTCTGTTTCAGCCCCTCTGTTTCAGCCCCTCTGTTTCTCGCCCTCTGTTTCAGCCCCTCTGTTTCTCGCCCTCTGTTTCAGCCTCCCGGTTTCTCGCCCTCTGTTTCAGCCCCTCTATTTCTCGCCCTCTGTTTCAGCCCCTCTATTTTAGCCCCACTGTTTCAGCCCCTTTGTTTCAGCCACTATGTTTCTCGCCCTCTGTTTCAGCCCCTCTGTTTCCGCCCCTCTGTTTCAGCCCCTCTGTTTCTCGCTCTCTGTTTCAGCCCCTCTGTTTCCGCCCCTCTGTTTCAGCCCCTCTGTTTCAGCCCCTCTGTTTCTCGCCCTCTGTTTCAGCCCCTCTGTTTCTTGCCCTCTGTTTCAGCCACTCTGTTTCTCGCCCTCTGTTTCAGCCACTCTGTTTCTGGCCCTCTGTTTCAGCCACTCTGTTTCTCGCTCTCTGTTTCAGCCCCTCTGTTTCTCGCCCTCTGTTTCAGCCCCGCTGTTTCAGCCCCTCTGTTTCTCGCCCTCTGTTTCAGCCCCTCTGTTTCAGCCCCTCTGTTTCAGCCCCTCTGATTCAGCCCCTCTGTTTCTCGCCCTCTGTTTCAGCCCCTCTGTTTCTTGCCCTCTGTTTCAGCCCCTCTGTTTCTCGCCCTCTGTTTCAGTCCCTCTGTTTCGCGCTCTCTGTTTCAGCCCCTTTGTTTCAATCCCTCTGTTTCTCGCCCTCTTTTTCTGCCCGTCTGTTTCTGGCCCTCTGTTTCAGTCCCTCTGTTTCAGCCCCTCTGTTTCTCGTCCTCTGTTTCAGCCCCTCTGTTTCTCGCCCTGTGTTTCAGCCTCTCTGTTTCTCGCCCTCTGTTTCAGCCCCACTGTTTCAGCCCGTCTGTGTCAGCCCCTCTGTTTCAGCCCCTCTGTTTCTCGCCCTCTGTTTCAGCCACTCTGTTTCTCGCCCTCTGTATCAGGCGCTTTGTTTCAGCCCCTTTGTTTCAGCCCCACTTTTTCAGCCTCTCTGTTTCTCGCCCTCTGTTTCTCGCCCTCTGTTTCAGCCACTCTGTTTCTCGCCCTCTGTTTCAGCACCTCTGTTTCAGCCCATCTGATTCAGCCTGTCTGATTCAGCCCCTCTGTTTCTCGCCCTCTGTTTCAGCCACTCTGTTTCAGCCCCTCTGTTTCTTGCCCTCTGTTTCAGCCCCTCTGTTTCTCGCCCTCTGTTTCAGCCCCTCTGTTTCTTGCCCTCTGTTTCAGTCCCTCTGTTTCGCGCTCTCTGTTTCAGCCCCTCTGTTTCAGTCCCTCTGTTTCTCGCCCTCTGTTTCTGCCCGTCTGTTTCTCGCCCTCTGTTTCAGCCCCTCTGTTTCTTGCCCTCTGTTTCTGCCCCTCTGTTTATCGCCCTTAGTTTCCGCCCCTCTGATTCAGCCCCTCTGTTTCAGACCCTCTGAATCAGCCACTCTGATTCAGCCCCTCTGTTTCAGCCCCTCTGTTTCAGCCCCTCTGTTTCTCGCCCTCTGTTTCAGCCCCTCTGTTTCTCACCCTCTGTTTAAGCCCCTCTGTTTCAGCCCCTCTGTTTCTCGCCCTCTGTTTCAGCCCCTCTGTTTCTCGGCATCTGTTTCAGCCCCTCTGATTCAGCCCCTCTGTTTCTCACACTCTGTTTCAGCCCCTCTGTTTCTCGCCCTCCTTTTCAGCCCCTCTATTTCTTGCCCTCTGTTTCAGCCCCTCTGTTTCAGCCCCTCTCTTTCAGTCCCTCTGTTTCTCGCCCTCTGTTTCAGCCCCTCTGTTTCTCGCCCTCTGTTTCAGCCCCTCTGTTTCTCGCCCTCTGTTTCAGCCCCTTTATTTCTCGCCCTCTGTTTGAGCCACTCTGTTTCAGCCCCACTGTTTCAGCCCCTCTGTTTCAGCCCCTCTGTTTCTCACCCTCTGTTTCAGCCCCTCTGTTTCTCGCCCTCTGTTTCAGCCCCTCTGTTTCTCACCCTCTGTTTCAGCCCCTCTGTTTCTCACCCTCTGTTTCAGTCCCTCTGTTTCTCGCCCTCTGTTTCTCACCCTCTGTTTCAGCCCCTCTGTTTCTTGCCCTCTGTTTCAGCCCCTCTGTTTCTCGCCCTCTGTTTCAGCCCCTCTGTTTCAGCCCCTCTGTTTCAGCCCCTCTGTTTCAGCCCATCTGTTTCTCGCCCTCTGTTTCAGCCCCTCTGTTTCTTGCCCTCTGTTTCAGCCCCTCTGTTTCTCGCCCTCTGTTTCAGCCTCTCTGTTTCTCGCCCTCTGTTTCAGCCCCTGTGTTTCAGCCCCTCTGATTCAGCCCCTCTGATTCAGCACCTCTGTTTCTCGCCCTCTGTTTCAGCCCCTCTGTTTCTCGCCCTCTGTTTCAGCCCCTCTGATTCAGCCCCTCTGTTTCAGCCCCTCTATTTCAGCCCCTCTGTTTCAGCCCCTCTGTTTCAGGCTCTCTGTTTCAGCCTGTCTGTTTCAGCCCCTCTGTTTCAGCCCCTCTGATTCAGTCCCTTAGTTTCTCGCCCTCTGTTTCAGCCCCTCTGTTTCAGCCCCTCTGATTCAGCCCCTCTGATTCAGCCCCTCTGTTTCTCGCCCTCTGTTTCAGCCCCTCTGTTTCAGCCCCTCTGATTCACCCCTCTGATTCAGCCCCTCTGTTTCTGCCCCTCTGTTTCAGCCCCTCTGTTTCAGCCCCTCTGTTTCAGCCCCTCTGTTTCTTGCACTCTGTTTCAGCCCCTCTGTTTCAGCCCCTCTGTTTCAGCCCCTCCGATTCAGCCCCTCTGTTTCAGCCCCTCTATTTCTGCCCCTCTGTTTCAGCCCCTCTGTTTCTCGCCCTTTGTTTCAGCCCCTCTGTTTCTCGCCCTCTGTTTCAGCCCCTCTATTTCAGCCCCTCTGTTTCAGCCCCTCTGTTTCTCGCCCTCTGTTTCAGCACCTCTGTTTCTTGCCCTCTGTTTCAGCCCCTCTGTTTCAGCCCCTCTGTTTCTCGCCCTCTGTTTCTGCCCCTCTGTTTCTCGCCCTCTGTTTCAGCCCCTCTGTTTCTCGCCTTCTGTTTCAGCCCCTCTGATTCAGCCCCTCTGTTTCAGCCCCTCTGATTCAGCCCCTCTGATTCAGCCCCTCTGTTTCTCGCCCTCTGTTTCAGCCCCTCTGTTTCAGCCCTTCTGTTTCAGCCACTCGGTTTCAGCCCCTCTGTTTCTTGCCCTCTGTTTCAGCCCCTCTGTTTCTCGCCCTCTGTTTCAGCCCCTCTGTTTCTCGCCCTCTGTTTGAGCCACTCTGTTTCGCACTCTCTGTTTCAGCCCCTCTGTTTCTCGCCCTCTGTTTCTGCTCCTCTGTTTCTCGCCCTCTGTTTCAGCCCCTCTGTTTCTCGCCCTCTGTTTCAGCCCCTCTGATTCAGCCCCTCTGTTTCAGCCCCTCTGATTCAGCCCCTCCGATTCAGCCCCTCTGTTTCAGCCCCTCTGTTTCTCGCCCTCTGTTTCAGCCCCTCTGTTTCTCACCCTCTGTTAAGCACCTCTGTTTCAGCCCCTCTGTTTCTCGTCCTCTGTTTCAGTCCCTCTGTTTCTCGCCCTCTGTTTCAGCCCCTCTGATTCAGCCCCTCTGTTTCTCGCCCTCTGTTTCAGCCCCTCTGTTTCTCGCCATCTGTTTCAGCCCCTCTGTTTCTCGCCCTCTGTTTCAGCCCCTCTGTTTCAGCCCCTCTGTTTCAGCCCCTCTGTTTCTCGCCCTCTGTTTCAGCCCCTCTGTTTCTCGCCCTCTGTTTCAGCCCCTCTGATTCAGCCCCTCTGTTTCTCGCCCTCTGTTTCAGCCCCTCTGTTTCTCGCCATCTGTTTCAGCCCCTCTGTTTCTCGCCCTCTGTTTCTGCCCCTCTGTTTCAGCCCCTCTGTTTCTCGCCCTCTGTTTCAGCCCCTCTGTTTGTTGCCCTCTGTTTCAGCCTCTCTGTTTCTCGCCCTCTGTTTCAGCCCCTCTGTTTCAGCCCCTCTGATTCAGCCCCTCTGTTTCAGCCCCTCTGATTCAGCCCCTCTGTTTCAGACCCACTATTTCAGCCCCTCTGTTTCAGCCACTCTGTTTCAGGCTCTCTGTTTCAGCCCGTCTGTTTCAGCCCCTCTGTTTCAGCCCCTGTGATTCAGTACCTTAGTTTCTCGCCCTCTGTTTCAGCCCCTCTGTTTCAGCCCCTCTGATTCAGCCCCTCTGATTCAGCCCCTCTGTTTCTCGTCCTCTGTTTCAGCCCCTCTGTTTCTCGCCCTGTGTTTCAGCCTCTCTGTTTCTCGCCCTCTGTTTCAGCCCCACTGTTTCAGCCCGTCTGTGTCAGCCCCTCTGTTTCAGCCCCTCTGTTTCTCGCCCTCTGTTTCAGCCACTCTGTTTCTCGCCCTCTGTATCAGGCGCTTTGTTTCAGCCCCTTTGTTTCAGCCCCACTTTTTCAGCCTCTCTGTTTCTCGCCCTCTGTTTCTCGCCCTCTGTTTCAGCCACTCTGTTTCTCGCGCTCTGTTTCAGCACCTCTGTTTCAGCCCATCTGATTCAGCCTGTCTGATTCAGCCCCTCTGTTTCTCGCGCTCTGTTTCAGCCACTCTGTTTCAGCCCCTCTGTTTCTTGCCCTCTGTTTCAGCCCCTCTGTTTCTCGCCCTCTGTTTCAGCCCCTCTGTTTCTTGCCCTCTGTTTCAGTCCCTCTGTTTCGCGCTCTCTGTTTCAGCCCCTCTGTTTCAGTCCCTCTGTTTCTCGCCCTCTGTTTCTGCCCGTCTGTTTCTCGCCCTCTGTTTCAGCCCCTCTGTTTCTTGCCCTCTGTTTCTGCCCCTCTGTTTATCGCCCTTAGTTTCCGCCCCTCTGATTCAGCCCCTCTGTTTCAGACCCTCTGAATCAGCCACTCTGATTCAGCCCCTCTGTTTCAGCCCCTCTGTTTCAGCCCCTCTGTTTCTCGCCCTCTGTTTCAGCCCCTCTGTTTCTCACCCTCTGTTTAAGCCCCTCTGTTTCAGCCCCTCTGTTTCTCGCCCTCTGTTTCAGCCCCTCTGTTTCTCGGCATCTGTTTCAGCCCCTCTGATTCAGCCCCTCTGTTTCTCACACTCTGTTTCAGCCCCTCTGTTTCTCGCCCTCCTTTTCAGCCCCTCTATTTCTTGCCCTCTGTTT
This sequence comes from Chiloscyllium punctatum, assembly GCF_047496795.1. Taxonomy (NCBI): domain Eukaryota; kingdom Metazoa; phylum Chordata; class Chondrichthyes; order Orectolobiformes; family Hemiscylliidae; genus Chiloscyllium; species Chiloscyllium punctatum. The sequence goes on along the minus strand of NC_092759.1, from coordinate 29,189,832 downwards.
CAGCCCCTCTGTTTCAGCCCCTCTCTTTCAGTCCCTCTGTTTCTCGCCCTCTGTTTCAGCCCCTCTGTTTCTCGCCCTCTGTTTCAGCCCCTCTGTTTCTCGCCCTCTGTTTCAGCCCCTTTATTTCTCGCCCTCTGTTTGAGCCACTCTGTTTCAGCCCCACTGTTTCAGCCCCTCTGTTTCAGCCCCTCTGTTTCTCACCCTCTGTTTCAGCCCCTCTGTTTCTCACCCTCTGTTTCAGCCCCTCTGTTTCTCGCCCTCTGTTTCTCGCCCTCTGTATCAGCCGCTTTGTTTCAGCCCCTCTGTTTCAGCCCCTCTGTTTCAGTCCCTCTGTTTCTCGCCCTCTGTTTCTCACCCTCTGTTTCAGCCCCTCTGTTTCTTGCCCTCTGTTTCAGCCCCTCTGTTTCTCGCCCTCTGTTTCAGCCCCTCTGTTTCAGCCCCTCTGTTTCAGCCCCTCTCTTTCAGCCCATCTGTTTCTCGCCCTCTGTTTCAGCCCCTCTGTTTCTTGCCCTCTGTTTCAGCCCCTCTGTTTCTCGCCCTCTGTTTCAGCCTCTCTGTTTCTCGCCCTCTGTTTCAGCCCCTGTGTTTCAGCCCCTCTGATTCAGCCCCTCTGTTTCAGCACCTCTGTTTCTCGCCCTCTGTTTCAGCCCCTCTGATTCAGCCCCTCTGTTTCAGCCCCTCTATTTCAGCCCCTCTGTTTCAGCCCCTCTGTTTCAGGCTCTCTGTTTCAGCCTGTCTGTTTCAGCCCCTCGGTTTCAGCCCCTCTGATTCAGTCCCTTAGTTTCTCGCTCTCTGTTTCAGCCCCTCTGTTTCAGCCCCTCTGATTCAGCCCCTCTGATTCAGCCCCTCTGTTTCTCGCCCTCTGTTTCAGCCCCTCTGTTTCAGCCCCTCTGATTCACCCCTCTGATTCAGCCCCTCTTTTTCTCGCCCTCTGTTTCTGCCCCTCTGTTTCAGCCCCTCTGTTTCAGCCCCTCTGTTTCTTGCACTCTGTTTCAGCCCCTCTGTTTCAGCCCCTCTGTTTCAGCCCCTCCGATTCAGCCCCTCTGTTTCAGCCCCTCTGTTTCTGCCCCTCTGTTTCAGCCCCTCTGTTTCTCGCCCTTTGTTTCAGCCCCTCTGTTTCTCGCCCTCTGTTTCAGCCCCTCTGTTTCAGCCCCTCTGTTTCAGCCCCTCTGTTTCTCGCCCTCTGTTTCAGCCCCTCTGTTTCTTGCCCTCTGTTTCAGCCCCTCTGTTTCAGCCCCTCTGTTTCTCGCCCTCTGTTTCTGCCCCTCTGTTTCTCGCCCTCTGTTTCAGCCCCTCTGTTTCTCGCCTTCTGTTTCAGCCCCTCTGATTCAGCCCCTCTGTTTCAGCCCCTCTGATTCAGCCCCTCTGATTCAGGCCCTCTGTTTCTCGCCCTCTGTTTCAGCCCCTCTGTTTCAGCCCTTCTGTTTCAGCCACTCGGTTTCAGCCCCTCTGTTTCTTGCCCTCTGTTTCAGCCCCTCTGTTTCTCGCCCTCTGTTTCAGCCCCTCTGTTTCTCGCCCTCTGTTTGAGCCACTCTGTTTCCCACTCTCTGTTTCAGCCCCTCTGTTTCTCGCCCTCTGTTTCTGCTCCTCTGTTTCTCGCCCTCTGTTTCAGCCCCTCTGTTTCTCGCCCTCTGTTTCAGCCCCTCTGATTCAGACCCTCTGTTTCAGCCCCTCTGAATCAGCCCCTCCGATTCAGCCCCTCTGTTTCAGCCCCTCTGTTTCTCGCCCTCTGTTTCAGCCCCTCTGTTTCTCACCCTCTGTTTCAGCACCTCTGTTTCAGCCCCTCTGTTTCTCGTCCTCTGTTTCAGCCCCTCTGTTTCTCGCCCTCTGTTTCAGCCCCTCTGATTCAGCCCCTCTGTTTCTCGCCCTCTGTTTCAGCCCCTCTGTTTCTCGCCATCTGTTTCAGCCCCTCTGTTTCTCGCCCTCTGTTTCAGCCCCTCTGTTTCAGCCCCTCTGTTTCAGCCCCTCTGTTTCTCGCCCTCTGTTTCAGCCCCTCTGTTTGTTGCCCTCTGTTTCAGCCTCTCTGTTTCTCGCCCTCTGTTTCAGCCCCTCTGTTTCAGCCCCTCTGATTCAGCCCCTCTGTTTCAGCCCCTCTGATTCAGCCCCTCTGTTTCAGACCCACTATTTCAGCCCCTCTGTTTCAGCCACTCTGTTTCAGGCTCTCTGTTTCAGCCCGTCTGTTTCAGCCCCTCTGTTTCAGCCCCTGTGATTCAGTACCTTAGTTTCTCGCCCTCTGTTTCAGCCCCTCTGTTTCAGCCTCTCTATTTCAGCCCCTCTGTTTCAGCCCCTCTGTTTCAGGCTCTCTGTTTCAGCCCGTCTGTTTCAGCCCCTCTGTTTCAGCCCCTCTGATTCAGTCCCTTAGTTTCTCGCCCTCTGTTTCAGCCCCTCTGTTTCAGCCCCTCTGATTCAGCCCCTCTGATTCAGCCCCCCTGTTTCTCGCCCTCTGTTTCAGCCCCTCTGTTTCAGCCCCTCTGATTCAGCCCCTCTGATTCAGCCCCTCTGTTTCTCGCCCTCTGTTTCTGCCCCTCTGTTTCAGCCCCTCTGTTTCAGCCCCTCTGTTTCAGCCCCTCTGATTCAGCCCCTCTGATTCAGCCCCTCTGTTTCTCGCCCTCTGTTTCAGCCCCTATGTTTCAGCCCCTCTGATTCAGCCCATCTGATTCAGCCCCTCTGTTTCTCGCCCTCTGTTTCTGCCCCTCTGTTTCAGCCCCTCTGTTTCTGCCCCTCTGTTTCAGCCCCTCTGATTCAGCCCCTCTGATTCAGCCCCTCTGTTTCTCGCCCTCTGTTTCTGCCCCTCTGTTTCAGCCCCTCTGTTTCTTGCCCTCTGTTTCAGCCCCTCTGTTTCAGCCCCTCTGTTTCAGCCCCTCCGATTCAGCCCCTCTGTTTCAGCCCCTCTGTTTCTGCCCCTCTGTTTCGGCCACTCTGTTTCTCGCCCTTTGTTTCAGCCCCTCTGTTTCTCACACTCTGTTTCAGCCCCTCTGTTTCAGCCCCTCTGTTTCTCGCCCTCTGTTTCAGCCCCTCTGTTTCTTGCCCTCTGTTTCAGCCCCTCTGTTTCAGCCCCTCTGTTTCTCGACCTCTGTTTCTGCCCCTCTGCTTCTCGTCCTCTGTTTCAGCCCCTCTGTTTCTCGCCTTCTGTTTCAGCCCCTCTGATTCAGCCCCTCTGTTTCAGCCCCTCTGATTCAGCCCCTCTGATTCAGCCCCTCTGTTTCTCGCCCTCTGTTTCAGCCCCTCTGTTTCAGCCCTTCTGTTTCAGACACTCGGTTTCAGCCCCTCTGTTTCTTGCCCTCTGTTTCAGCCCCTCTGTTTCTCGCCCTCTGTTTCAGCCCCTCTGTTTCAGCCCCTCTCTTTCAGCCCCTCTGTTTCTCGCCCTCTGTTTCAGCCCCTTTATTTCTCGCCCTCTGTTTGAGCCACTCTGTTTCAGCCCCACTGTTTCAGCCCCTCTGTTTCAGCCCCTCTGTTTCTCACCCTCTGTTTCAGCCCCTCTGTTTCTCGCCCTCTGTTTCAGCCCCTCTGTTTCTCACCCTCTGTTTCAGCCCCTCTGTTTCAGCCCCTCTGTTTCAGTCCCTCTGTTTCTCGCCCACTGTTTCTCACCCTCTGTTTCAGCCCCTCTGTTTCTTGCCCTCTGTTTCAGCCCCTCTGTTTCTCGCCCTCTGTTTCAGCCCCTCTGTTTCAGCCCCTCTGTTTCAGCCCCTCTGTTTCAGCCCATCTGTTTCTCGCCCTCTGTTTCAGCCCCACTGTTTCTTGCCCTCTGTTTCAGCCCCTCTGTTTCTCGCCCTCTGTTTCAGCCTCTCTGTTTCTCGCCCTCTGTTTCAGCCCCTGTGTTTCAGCCCCTCTGATTCAGCCCCTCTGTTTCAGCACCTCTGTTTCTCGCCCTCTGTTTCAGCCCCTCTGTTTCTCGCCCTCTGTTTCAGCCCCTCTGATTCAGCCCCTCTGTTTCAGCCCCTCTATTTCAGCCCCTCTGTTTCAGCCCCTCTGTTTCAGGCTCTCTGTTTCAGCCTGTCTGTTTCAGCCCCTCTGTTTCAACCTCTCTGATTCAGTCCCTTAGTTTCTCGCCCTCTGTTTCAGCCCCTCTGTTTCAGCCCCTCTGATTCAGCCCCTCTGATTCAGCCCCTCTGTTTATCGCCCTCTGTTTCAGCCCCTCTGTTTCAGCCCCTCTGATTCACCCCTCTGATTCAGCCCCTCTTTTTCTCGCCCTCTGTTTCTGCCCCTCTGTTTCAGCCCCTCTGTTTCAGCCCCTCTGTTTCTTGCACTCTGTTTCAGCCCCTCTGTTTCAGCCCCTCTGTTTCAGCCCCTCCGATTCAGCCCCTCTGTTTCAGCCCCTCTGTTTCTGCCCCTCTGTTTCAGCCCCTCTGTTTCTCGCCCTTTGTTTCAGCCCCTCTGTTTCTCGCCCTCTGTTTCAGCCCCTCTGTTTCAGCCCCTCTGTTTCAGCCCCTCTGTTTCTCGCCCTCTGTTTCAGCCCCTCTGTTTCTTGCCCTCTGTTTCAGCCCCTCTGTTTCAGCCCCTCTGTTTCTCGCCCTCTGTTTCTGCCCCTCTGTTTCTCGCCCTCTGTTTCAGCCCCTCTGTTTCTGGCCTTCTGTTTCAGCCCCTCTGATTCAGCCCCTCTGTTTCTCGCCCTCTGTTTCAGCCCCTCTGTTTCAGCCCTTCTGTTTCAGCCACTCGGTTTCAGCCCCTCTGTTTCTTGCCCTCTGTTTCAGCCCCTCTGTTTCTCGCCCTCTGTTTCAGCCCCTCTGTTTCTCGCCCTCTGTTTGAGCCACTCTGTTTCGCACTCTCTGTTTCAGCCCCTCTGTTTCTCGCCCTCTGTTTCTGCTCCTCTGTTTCTCGCCCTCTATTTCAGCCCCTCTGTTTCTCGCCCTCTGTTTCAGCCCCTCTGATTCAGCCCCTCTGTTTCAGCCCCTCTGAATCAGCCCCTCCGATTCAGCCCCTCTGTTTCAGCCCCTCTGTTTCTCGCCCTCTGTTTCAGCCCCTCTGTTTCTCACCCTCTGTTTCAGCACCTCTGTTTCAGCCCCTCTGTTTCTCGCCCTCTGTTTCAGCCCCTCTGTTTCTCGCCCTCTGTTTCAGCCCCTCTGATTCAGCCCCTCTGTTTCTCGCCCTCTGTTTCAGCCCCTCTGTTTCTCGCCATCTGTTTCAGCCCCTCTGTTTCTCGCCCTCTGTTTCAGCCCCTCTGTTTCAGCCCCTCTGTTTCTCGCCCTCTGTTTCAGCCCCTCTGTTTGTTGCCCTCTGTTTCAGCCTCTCTGTTTCTCGCCCTCTGTTTCAGCCCCTCTGTTTCAGCCCCTCTGATTCAGCCCCTCTGTTTCAGCCCCTCTGATTCAGCCCCTCTGTTTCAGACCCACTATTTCAGCCCCTCTGTTTCAGCCACTCTGTTTCAGGCTCTCTGTTTCAGCCCGTCTGTTTCAGCCCCTCTGTTTCAGCCCCTGTGATTCAGTACCTTAGTTTCTCGCCCTCTGTTTCAGCCCCTCTGTTTCAGCCCCTCTATTTCAGCCCCTCTGTTTCAGCCCCTCTGTTTCAGGCTCTCTGCTTCAGCCCGTCTGTTTCAGCCCCTCTGTTTCAGCCCCTCTGATTCAGTCCCTTAGTTTCTCGCCCTCTGTTTCAGCCCCTCTGTTTCAGCCCCTCTGATTCAGCCCCTCTGATTCAGCCCCTCTGTTTCTCGCCCTCTGTTTCAGCCCCTCTGTTTCAGCCCCTCTGATTCAGCCCCTCTGATTCAGCCCCTCTGTTTCTCCCCCTCTGTTTCTGCCCCTCTGTTTCAGCCCCTCTGTTTCAGCCCCTCTGTTTCAGCCCCTCTGATTCAGCCCCTCTGATTCAGCCCCTCTGTTTCTCGCCCTCTGTTTCAGCCCCTATGTTTCAGCCCCTCTGATTCAGCCCCTCTGATTCAGCCCCTCTGTTTCTCGCCCTCTGTTTCTGCCCCTCTGTTTCAGCCCCTCTGTTTCTGCCCCTCTGTTTCAGCCCCTCTGATTCAGCCCCTCTGATTCAGCCCCTCTGTTTCTCGCCCTCTGTTTCTGCCCCTCTGTTTCAGCCCTTCTGTTTCTTGCCCTCTGTTTCAGCCCCTCTGTTTCAGCCCCTCTGTTTCAGCCCCTCCGATTCAGCCCCTCTGTTTCAGCCCCTCTGTTTCTGCCCCTCTGTTTCAGCCACTCTGTTTCTCGCCCTTTGTTTCAGCCCCTCTGTTTCTCGCACTCTGTTTCAGCCCCTCTGTTTCTTGCCCTCTGTTTCAGCCCCTCTGTTTCAGCCCCTCTGTTTCTCGACCTCTGTTTCTGCCCCTCTGCTTCTCGTCCTCTGTTTCAGCCCCTCTGTTTCTCGCCTTCTGTTTCAGCCCCTCTGATTCAGCCCCTCTGTTTCAGCCCCTCTGATTCAGCCCCTCTGATTCAGCCCCTCTGTTTCTTGCCCTCTGTTTCAGCCCCTCTGTTTCTCGCCCTCTGTTTCAGCCCCTCTGTTTCTCGCCCTCTGTTTCAGCCCCTCTGTTTCGCACTCTCTGTTTCAGCCCCTCTGTTTCAGCTCCTCTGTTTCTCGCCCTCTGTTTCAGCCCCTCTGTTTCTCGCCCTCTGTTTCAGCCCCTCTGTTTCTCGCCCTCTGTTTCAGCCTCTCTGATTCAGCCTCTCTGTTTCTCGCCCTCTGTTTCAGCCCCTCTGTTTCTCCACATCTGTTTCATCCCCTCTGTTTCTCGCCCTCTGTTTCAGTCCCTCTGTTTCAGCCCCTCTGTTTCAGCCCCTCTGTTTCTCGCCCTCTGTTTCAGCCCCTCTGTTTCTTGCCCTCTGTTTCAGTCTCTCTGTTTCTCGCCCTCTTTGTCAGCCCCTCTGGTTCAACCCCTCTGATTCAGCCCCTCTGTTTCAGCCCCTCTGTTTCTCGCCCTCTGTTTCAGCACCTCTGATTCAGCCCCTCTGTTTCAGCCCCTCTGATTCAGCCCCTCTGTTTCAGACCCTCTATTTAAGCCCCTCTGTTTCAGCCACTCTGATTCAGGCTCTCTGTTTCAGCCCGTCTGTTTCAGCCCCTCTGTTTCAGCCCCTCTGTTTCAGCCCCTCTGTTTCTCACCCTCTGTTTCAGCACCTCTGTTTCTTGCCCTCTGTTTCAGCCCCTCTGTTTCAGCCCCTCTGTTTCTCGCCCTCTGTTTCAGCCCCTCTGATTCAGCCCCTCTGTTTCTCGCCCTCTGTTTCAGCCCCTCTGTTTCTCGCCATCTGTTTCAGCCCCTCTGTTTCTCGCCCTCTGTTTCAGCCCCTCTGTTTCAGCCCCTCTGTTTCAGCCCCTCTGTTTCAGCCCCTCTGTTTCTCGCCCTCTGTTTCAGCCCCTCTGTTTGTTGCCCTCTGTTTCAGCCTCTCTGTTTCTCGCCCTCTGTTTCAGCCCCTCTGTTTCAGCCCCTCTGATTCAGCCCCTCTGTTTCAGCCCCTCTGATTCAGCCCCTCTGTTTCAGACCCTCTATTTCAGCCCCTCTGTTTAAGCCACTCTGTTTCAGGCTCTCTGTTTCAGCCCGTCTGTTTCAGCCCCTCTGTTTCAGCCCCTCTGATTCAGTACCTTAGTTTCTCGCCCTCTGTTTCAGCCCCTCTGTTTCAGCCCCTCTATTTCAGCCCCTCCGTTTCAGCCCCTCTGTTTCAGGCTCTCTGTTTCAGCCCGTCTGTTTCAGCCACTCTGTTTCAGCCCCTCTGATTCAGTCCCTTAGTTTCTCGCCCTCTGTTTCAGCCCCTCTGTTTCAGCCCCTCTGATTCAGCCCCTCTGATTCAGCCCCTCTGTTTCTCGCCCTCTGTTTCAGCCCCTCTGTTTCAGCCCCTCTGATTCAGCCCCTCTGATTCAGCCCCTCTGTTTCTCGCCCTCTGTTTCTGCCCGTCTGTTTCAGCCCCTCTGTTTCAGCCCCTCTGTTTCTTGCCCTCTGTTTCAGCCCCTCTGTTTCAGCCCCTCTGTTTCAGCCCCTCCGATTCAGCCCCTCTGTTTCAGCCCCTCTCTTTCTGCCCCTCTGTTTCAGCCACTCTGTTTCTCGCCCTTTGTTTCAGCCCCTTTGTTTCAGCCCCTCTGTTTCTTGCCCTCTGTTTCAGCCCCTCTGTTTCAGCCCCTCTGTTTCTCGCCCTCTGTTTCTGCCCCTCTGCTTCTCGCCCTCTGTTTCAGCCCCTCTGTTTCTCGCCTTCTGTTTCAGCCCCTCTGATTCAGCCCCTCTGTTTCAGCCCCTCTGATTCAGCCCCTCTGATTCAGCCCCTCTGTTTCTCGCCCTCTGTTTCAGCCCCTCTGTTTCAGCCCTTCTGTTTCAGACACTCGGTTTCAGCCCCTCTGTTTCTTGCCCTCTGTTTCAGCCCCTCTGTTTCTCGCCCTCTGTTTCAGCCCCTCTGTTTCTCGCCCTCTGTTTCAGCCCCTCTGTTTCTCGCCCTCTTTTTCAGCCCCTCTGTTTCAGCCCCTCTGTTTCAGCCCCTCTGAATCAGCCCCTCTGTTTCAGCCCCTCTGTTTCAGCCCCTCTGTTTCTCGCCCTCTGTTTCAGCCCCTCTGTTTCTCACCCTCTGTTTCAGCACCTCTGTTTCAGCCTCTCGGTTTCTCGCCCTCTGTTTTAGCCCTTCTGTTTCTCGCCCTCTGTTTCAGCCCCTCTGATTCAGCCCCTCTGTTTCTCGCCCTCTGTTTCAGCCCCTCTGTTTCTCGCCATCTGTTTCACCCCCTCTGTTTCTCGCCCTCTGTTTCAGCCCCTCTGTTTCAGCCCCTCTGTTTCAGCCCCTCTGTTTCTCGCCCTCTGTTTCAGCCCCTCTGTTTCTCGCCCTCTGTTTCAGCCTCTCTGTTTCTCGCCCTCTGTTTCAGCCCCTCTGTTTCAGCCCCTCTGATTCAGCCCCTCTGTTTCAGCCCCTCTGTTTCTCGCCCTCTGTTTCAGCCCCTCTGATTCAGCCCACCTGTTTCAGCCCCTCTGATTCAGCCCCTCTGTTTCAGACCCTCTAATTCAGCCCCTCTGTTTCAGCCCCTCTGTTTCTCGCCCTCTGTTTCTGCCCCTCTGCTTCTCGCCCTCTGTTTCAGCCCCTCTGTTTCTCGCCTTCTGTTTCAGCCCCTCTGATTCAGCCCCTCTGTTTCAGTCCCTCTGATTCAGCCCCTCTGATTCAGCCCCTCTGTTTCTCGCCCTCTGTTTCAGCCTCTCTGTTTCAGCCCTTCTGTTTCAGACACTCGGTTTCAGCCCCTCTGTTTCTCGCCCTCTGTTTCTGCCCCTCTGCTTCTCGCCCTCTGTTTCAGCCCCTCTGTTTCTCGCCTTCTGTTTCAGCCCCTCTGATTCAGCCCCTCTGATTCAGCCCCTCTGTTTCTCGCCCTCTGTTTCAGCCCCTCTGTTTCAGCCCTTCTGTTTCAGACACTCGGTTTCAGCCCCTCTGTTTCTTGCCCTCTGTTTCAGCCCCTCTGTTTCTCGCCCTCTGTTTCAGCCCCTCTGTTTCTCGCCCTCTGTTTCAGCCCCTCTGTTTCGCACTCTCTGTTTCAGCCCCTCTGTTTCAGCCCCTCTGTTTCTCGCCCTCTGTTTCTGCTCCTCTGTTTCTCGCCCTCTGTTTCAGCCGCTCTGTTTCTCGCCCTCTGTTTCAGCCCCTCTGATTCAGCCCCTCTGTTTCAGCCCCTCTGAATCAGCCCCTCTGTTTCAGCCCCTCTGTTTCAGCCCCTCTGTTTCTCGCCCTCTGTTTCAGCCCCTCTGTTTCTCACCCTCTGTTTCAGCACCTCTGTTTCAGCCCCTCTGTTTCTCGCCCTCTGTTTTAGCCCCTCTGTTTCTCGCCCTCTGTTTCAGCCCCTCTGATTCAGCCCCTCTGTTTCTCGCCCTCTGTTTCAGCCCCTCTGTTTCTCGCCATCTGTTTCACCCCCTCTGTTTCTCGCCCTCTGTTTCAGCCGCTCTGTTTCAGCCCCTCTGTTTCAGCCCCTCTGTTTCTCGCCCTCTGTTTCAGCCCCTCTGTTTCTCGCCCTCTGTTTCAGCCTCTCTGTTTCTCGCCCTCTGTTTCAGCCCCTCTGTTTCAGCCCCTCTGATTCAGCCCCTCTGTTTCTGCCCCTCTGTTTCTCGCCCTCTGTTTCAGCCCCTCTGATTCAGCCCCTCTGTTTCAGCCACTCTGATTCAGCCCCTCTGTTTCAGACCCTCTATTTCAGCCCCTCTGTTTCAGCCACTCTGTTTCAGGCTCTCTGTTTCAGCCCGTCTGTTTCAGCCCCTCTGTTTCAGCCCCTCTGTTTCAGCCCCTCTGATTCAGTACCTTAGTTTCTCGCCCTCTGTTTCAGCCCCTCTGTTTCAGCCCCTCTGATTCAGCCCCTCTGATTCAGCCCCTCTGATTCAGCCCCTCTGTTTCTCGCCCTCTGTTTCTGCCCCTCTGTTTCAGCCCCTCTGTTTCAGCCCCTCTGTTTCTTGCCCTCTGTTTCAGCCCCTCTGTTTCAGCCCCTCTGTTTCAGCCCCTCCGATTCAGCCCCTCTGTTTCAGCCCCTCTGTTTCTGCCCCTCTGTTTCAGCCCCTCTGTTTCTCGCCCTTTGTTTCAGCCCCTCTGTTTCTCGCACACTGTTTCAGCCCCTCTGCTTCAGCCCCACTGTTTCAGCGCCTCTGTTTCTCGCCCTCTGTTTCAGCCCCTCTGTTTCTTGCCCTCTGTTTCAGGCCCTCTGTTTCAGCCCCACTGTTTCTCGCCCTCTGTTTCTGCCCCTCTGTTTCTCGCCCTCTGTTTCAGCCCCTCTGTTTCTCGCCTTCTGTTTCAGCCCCTCTGATTCAGGCCCTCTGTTTCAGCCCCTCTGATTCAGCCCCTCTGATTCAGCCCCTCTGTTTCTCGCCCTCTGTTTCAGCCCCTCTGTTTCAGCCCTTCTGTTTCAGCCACTCGGTTTCAGCCCCTCTGTTTCTTGCCCTCTGTTTCAGCCCCTCTGTTTATCGACCTCTGTTTCAGCCCCTCTGTTTCTCGCCCTCTGTTTCAGCCCCTCTGTTTCTCACCCTCTGTTTCAGCACCTCTGTTTCAGCCCCTCTGTTTCTCGCCCTCTGTATCAGCCCCTCTGTTTCTCGCCCTCTGTTTCAGCCCCTCTGATTCAGCCCCTCTGTTTCTCGCCCTCTGTTTCAGCCCCTCTGTTTCTCGCCATCTGTTTCAGCCCCTCCGTTTCTCGCCCTCTGTTTCAGCCCCTCTGTTTCAGCCCCTCTGTTTCAGCCCCTCTGTTTCTCACCCTCTGTTTCAGCCCCTCTGTTTGTTGCCCTCTGTTTCAGCCTCTCTGTTTCTCGCCCTCTGTTTCAGCCCCTCTGTTTCAGCCCCTCTGATTCAGCCCCTCTGTTTCAGCCCCTCTGATTCAGCCCCTCTGATTCAGCCCCTCTGTTTCTCGCCCTCTGTTTCAGCCCCTCTGTTTCAGCCCTTCTGTTTCAGACACTCGGTTTCAGCCCCTCTGTTTCTTGCCCTCTGTTTCAGCCCCTCTGTTTCTCGCCCTCTGTTTCAGCCCCTCTGTTTCGCACTCTCTGTTTCAGCCCCTCTGAATCAGCCCCTCTGTTTCTCGCCCTCTGTTTCTGCTCCTCTGTTTCTCGCCCTCTGTTTCAGCCGCTCTGTTTCTCGCCCTCTGTTTCAGCCCCTCTGATTCAGCCCCTCTGTTTCAGCCCCTCTGAATCAGCCCCTCTGTTTCAGCCCCTCTGTTTCAGCCCCTCTGTTTCTCGCCCTCTGTTTCAGCCCCTCTGTTTCTCACCCTCTGTTTCAGCACCTCTGTTTCAGCCCCTCTGTTTCTCGCCCTCTGTTTTAGCCCCTCTGTTTCTCGCCCTCTGTTTCAGCCCATCTGATTCAGCCCCTCTCTTTCTCGCCCTCTGTTTCAGCCCCTCTGTTTCTCGCCATCTGTTTCACCCCCTCTGTTTCTCGCCCTCTGTTTCAGCCCCTCTGTTTCAGCCCCTCTGTTTCAGCCCCTCTGTTTCTCGCCCTCTGTTTCAGCCCCTCTGTTTCTCGCCCTCTGTTTCAGCCTCTCTGTTTCTCGCCCTCTGTTTCAGCCCCTCTGCTTCAGCCCCTCTGATTCAGCCCCTCTGTTTAAGCCCCTCTGTTTCTCGCCCTCTGTTTCAGCCCCTCTGATTCAGCCCCTCTGTTTCAGCCCCTCTGATTCAGCCCCTCTGTTTCAGACCCTCTATTTCAGCCCCTCTGTTTCAGCCCCTCTGTTTCTCGCCCTCTGTTTCTGCCCCTCTGCTTCTCGCCCTCTGTTTCAGCCCCTCTGTTTCTCGCCTTCTGTTTCAGCCCCTCTGATTCAGCCCCTCTGTTTCAGTCCCTCTGATTCAGCCCCTCTGATTCAGCCCCTCTGTTTCTCGCCCTCTGTTTCAGCCCCTCTGTTTCAGCCCTTCTGTTTCAGACACTCGGTTTCAGCCCCTCTGTTTCTCGCCCTCTGTTTCTGCCCCTCTGCTTCTCGCCCTCTGTTTCAGCCCCTCTGTTTCTCGCCTTCTGTTTCAGCCCCTCTGATTCAGCCCCTCTGATTCAGCCCCTCTGTTTCTCGCCCTCTGTTTCAGCCCCTCTGTTTCAGCCCTTCTGTTTCAGACACTCGGTTTCATCCCCTCTGTTTCTTGCCCTCTGTTTCAGCCCCTCTGTTTCTCGCCCTCTGTTTCAGCCCCTCTGTTTCTCGCCCTCTGTTTCAGCCCCTCTGTTTCGCACTCTCTGTTTCAGCCCCTCTGTTTCAGCCCCTCTGTTTCTCGCCCACTGTTTCTGCTCCTCTGTTTCTCGCCCTCTGTTTCAGCCGCTCTGTTTCTCGCCCTCTGTTTCAGCCCCTCTGATTCAGCCCCTCTGTTTCAGCCCCTCTGAATCAGCCCCTCTGTTTCAGCCCCTCTGTTTCAGCCCCTCTGTTTCTCGCCCTCTGTTTCAGCCCCTCTGTTTCTCACCCTCTGTTTCAGCACCTCTGTTTCAGCCCCTCTGTTTCTCGCCCTCTGTTTTAGCCCCTCTGTTTCTCGCCCTCTGTTTCAGCCCCTCTGATTCAGCCCCTCTGTTTCTCGCCCTCTGTTTCAGCCCCTCTGTTTCTCGCCATCTGTTTCACCCCCTCTGTTTCTCGCCCTCTGTTTCAGCCCCTCTGTTTCAGCCCCTCTGTTTCAGCCCCTCTGTTTCTCGCCCTCTGTTTCAGCCCCTCTGTTTCTCGCCCTCTGTTTCAGCCTCTCTGTTTCTCGCCCTCTGTTTCAGCCCCTCTGTTTCAGCCCCTCTGATTCAGCCCCTCTGTTTCAGCCCCTCTGTTTCTCGCCCTCTGTTTCAGCCCCTCTGATTCAGCCCCTCTGTTTCAGCCACTCTGATTCAGCCCCTCTGTTTCAGACCCTCTATTTCAGCCCCTCTGTTTCAGCCACTCTGTTTCAGGCTCTCTGTTTCAGCCCGTCTGTTTCAGCCCCTCTGTTTCAGCCCCTCTGTTTCAGCCCCTCTGATTCAGTACCTTAGTTTCTCGCCCTCTGTTTCAGCCCCTCTGTTTCAGCCCCTCTGATTCAGCCCCTCTGATTCAGCCCCTCTGTTTCTCGCCCTCTGTTTCTGCCCCTCTGTTTCAGCCCCTCTGTTTCAGCCCCTCTGTTTCTTGCCCTCTGTTTCAGCCCCTCTGTTTCAGCCCCTCTGTTTCAGCCCCTCCGATTCAGCCCCTCTGTTTCAGCCCCTCTGTTTCTGCCCCTCTGCTTCAGCCCCTCTGTTTCTCGCCCTTTGTTTCAGCCCCTCTGTTTCTCGCCATCTGTTTCACCCCCTCTGTTTCTCGCCCTCTGTTTCAGCCCCTCTGTTTCAGCCCCTCTGTTTCAGCCCCTCTGTTTCTCGCCCTCTGTTTCAGCCCCTCTGTTTCTCGCCCTCTGTTTCAGCCTCTCTGTTTCTCGCCCTCTGTTTCAGCCCCTCTGTTTCAGCCCCTCTGATTCAGCCCCTCTGTTTCAGCCCCTCTGTTTCTCGCCCTCTGTTTCAGCCCCTCTGATTCAGCCCCTCTGTTTCAGCCCCTCTGATTCAGCCCCTCTGTTTCTCGCCCTCTGCTTCTCGCCCACTGTTTCAGCCCCTCTGTTTCTCGCCTTCTGTTTCAGCCCCTCTGATTCAGCCCCTCTGTTTCAGTCCCTCTGATTCAGCCCCTCTGATTCAGCCCCTCTGTTTCTCGCCCTCTGTTTCAGCCCCTCTGTTTCAGCCCTTCTGTTTCAGACACTCGGTTTCAGCCCCTCTGTTTCTGCCCCTCTGCTTCTCGCCCTCTGTTTCAGCCCCTCTGTTTCTCGCCTTCTGTTTCAGGCCCTCTGATTCAGCCCCTCTGATTCAGCCCCTCTGTTTCTCGCCCTCTGTTTCAGCCCCTCTGTTTCAGCCCTTCTGTTTCAGACACTCGGTTTCATCCCCTCTGTTTCTTGCCCTCTGTTTCAGCCCCTCTGTTTCTCGCCCTCTGTTTCAGCCCCTCTGTTTCTCGCCCTCTGATTCAGCCCCTCTGTTTCGCACTCTCTGTTTCAGCCCCTCTGTTTCAGCCCCTCTGTTTCTCGCACTCTGTTTCTGCTCCTCTGTTTCTCGCCCTCTGTTTCAGCCGCTCTGTTTCTCGCCCTCTGTTTCAGCCCCTCTGATTCAGCCCCTCTGTTTCAGCCCCTCTGAATCAGCCCCTCTGTTTCAGCCCCTCTGTTTCAGCCCCTCTGTTTCTCGCCCTCTGTTTCAGCCCCTCTGTTTCTCACCCTCTGTTTCAGCACCTCTGTTTCAGCCCCTCTGTTTTAGCCCCTCTGTTTCTCGCCCTCTGTTTCAGCCCCTCTGATTCAGCCCCTCTGTTTCTCGCCCTCTGTTTCAGCCCCTCTGTTTCTCGCCATCTGTTTCACCCCCTCTGTTTCTCGCCCTCTGTTTCAGCCCCTCTGTTTCAGCCCCTCTGTTTCAGCCCCTCTGTTTCTTGCCCTCTGTTTCAGCCCCTCTGTTTCTCGCCCTCTGTTTCAGCCTCTCTGTTTCTCGCCCTCTGTTTCAGCCCCTCTGTTTCAGCCCCTCTGATTCAGCCCCTCTGTTTCAGCCCCTCTGTTTCTCGCCCTCTGTTTCAGCCCCTCTGATTCAGCCCCTCTGTTTCAGCCACTCTGATTCAGCCCCTCTGTTTCAGACCCTCTATTTCAGCCCCTCTTTTTCAGCCACTCTGTTTCAGGCTCTCTGTTTCAGCCCGTCTGTTTCAGCCCCTCTGTTTCAGCCCCTCTGTTTCAGCCCCTCTGATTCAGTACCTTAGTTTCTCGCCCTCTGTTTCAGCCCCTCTGTTTCAGCCCCTCTGATTCAGCCCCTCTGATTCAGCCCCTCTGATTCAGCCCCTCTGTTTCTCGCCCTCTGTTTCTGCCCCTCTGTTTCAGCCCCTCTGTTTCAGCCCCTCTGTTTCTTGCCCTCTGTTTCAGCCCCTCTGTTTCAGCCCCTCTGTTTCAGCCCCTCCGATTCAGCCCCTCTGTTTCAGCCCCTCTGTTTCTGCCCCTCTGTTTCAGCCCCTCTGTTTCTCGCCCTTTGTTTCAGCCCCTCTGTTTCTCGCCCACTGTTTCAGCCCCTCTGCTTCAGCCCCACTGTTTCAGCGCCTCTGTTTCTCGCCCTCTGTTTCAGCCCCTCTGTTTCTTGCCCTCTGTTTCAGGCCCTCTGTTTCAGCCCCACTGTTTCTCGCCCTCTGTTTCTGCCCCTCTGTTTCTCGCCCTCTGTTTCAGCCCCTCTGTTTCTCGCCTTCTGTTTCAGCCCCTCTGATTCAGGCCCTCTGTTTCAGCCCCTCTGATTCAGCCCCTCTGTTTCTCGCCCTCTGTTTCAGCCCCTCTGTTTCAGCCCTTCTGTTTCAGCCACTCGGTTTCAGCCCCTCTGTTTCTTGCCCTCTGTTTCAGCCCCTCTGTTTATCGACCTCTGTTTCAGCCCCTCTGTTTCTCGCCCTCTGTTTCAGCCCCTCTGTTTCTCACCCTCTGTTTCAGCACCTCTGTTTCAGCCCCTCTGTTTCTCGCCCTCTGTATCAGCCCCTCTGTTTCTCGCCCTCTGTTTCAGCCCCTCTGATTCAGCCCCTCTGTTTCTCGCCCTCTGTTTCAGCCCCTCTGTTTCTCGCCATCTGTTTCAGCCCCTCCGTTTCTCGCCCTCTGTTTCAGACCCTCTGTTTCAGCCCCTCTGTTTCAGCCCCTCTGTTTCTCGCCCTCTGTTTCAGCCCCTCTGTTTGTTGCCCTCTGTTTCAGCCTCTCTGTTTCTCGCCCTCTGTTTCAGCCCCTCTGTTTCAGTCCCTCTGATTCAGCCCCTCTGTTTCAGCCCCTCTGATTCAGCCCCTCTGTTTCAGACCCTCTATTTCAGCCCCTCTGTTTCAGCCACTCTGTTTCAGGCTCTCTGTTTCAGCCCGTCTGTTTCAGCCCCTCTGTTTCAGCCCCTCTGATTCAGTACCTTAGTTTCTCGCCCTCTGTTTCAGCCCCTCTGTTTCAGCCCCTCTATTTCAGCCCCTCTGTTTCAGCCCCTCTGTTTCAGCCCCTCTGTTTCAGCCCGTCTGTTTCAGCCACTCTGTTTCAGCCCCTCTGATTCAGTCCCTTAGTTTCTCGCCCTCTGTTTCAGCCCCTCTGTTTCAGCCCCTCTGATTCAGCCCCTCTGATTCAGCCCCTCTGTTTCTCGCCCTCTGTTTCAGCCCCTCTGTTTCAGCCCCTCTGATTCAGCCCCTCTGATTCAGCCCCTCTGTTTCTCGCCCTCTGTTTCTGCCCGTCTGTTTCAGCCCCTCTGTTTCAGCCCCTCTGTTTCTTGCCCTCTGTTTCAGCCCCTCTGTTTCAGCCCCTCTGTTTCAGCCCCTCCGATTCAGCCCCTCTGTTTCAGCCCCTCTGTTTCTGCCCCTCTGTTTCAGCCACTCTGTTTCTCGCCCTTTGTTTCAGCCCCTCTGTTTCAGCCCCTCTGTTTCTTGCCCTCTGTTTCAGCCCCTCTGTTTCAGCCCCTCTGTTTCTCGCCCTCTGTTTCTGCCCCTCTGCTTCTCGCCCTCTGTTTCAGCCCCTCTGTTTCTCGCCTTCTGTTTCAGACCCTCTGATTCAGCCCCTCTGTTTCAGCCCCTCTGATTCAGCCCCTCTGATTCAGCCCCTCTGTTTCTCGCCCTCTGTTTCAGCCCCTCTGTTTCAGCCCTTCTGTTTCAGACACTCGGTTTCAGCCCCTCTGTTTCTTGCCCTCTGTTTCAGCCCCTCTGTTTCTCGCCCTCTGTTTCAGCCCCTCTGTTTCTCTTCCTCTGTTTCAGCCCCTCTGTTTCGCACTCTCTGTTTCAGCCCCTCTGTATCAGCCCCTCTGTTTCTCGCCCTCTGTTTCTGCTCCTCTGTTTCTCGCCCTCTGTTTCAGCCGCTCTGTTTCTCGCCCTCTGTTTCAGCCCCTCTGATTCAGCCCCGCTGTTTCAGCCCCTCTGAATCAGCCCCTCTGTTTCAGCCCCTCTGTTTCAGCCCCTCTGTTTCTCGCCCTCTGTTTCAGCCCCTCTGTTTCTCACCCTCTGTTTCAGCACCTCTGTTTCAGCCCCTCTGTTTCTCGCCCTCTGTTTTAGCCCCTCTGTTTCTCGCCCTCTGTTTCAGCCCCTCTGATTCAGCCCCTCTGTTTCTCGCCCTCTGTTTCAGCCCCTCTGTTTCTCGCTATCTGTTTCACCCCCTCTGTTTCTCGCCCTCTGTTTCAGCCCCTCTGTTTCAGCCCCTCTGTTTCGCACTCTCTGTTTCAGCCCCTCTGTATCAGCCCCTCTGTTTCTCGCCCTCTGTTTCAGCCCCTCTGTTACTCGCCCTCTGTTTCAGCCTCTCTGTTTCTCGCCCTCTGTTTCAGCCCCTCTGTTTCAGCCCCTCTGATTCAGCCCCTCTGTTTCAGCCCCTCTGTTTCTCGCCCTCTGTTTCAGACCCTCTGATTCAGCCCCTTCGTTTCAGCCCCTCTGATTCAGCCCCTCTGTTTCAGATCCTCTATTTCAGCCCCTCTGTTTCAGCCCCTCTGTTTCTCGCCCTCTGTTTCTGCCCCTCTGCTTCTCGCCCTCTGTTTCAGCCCCTCTGTTTCTCGCCTTCTGTTTCAGCCCCTCTGATTCAGCCCCTCTGATTCAGCCCCTCTGTTTCTCGCCCTCTGTTTCAGCCCCTCTGTTTCAGCCCTTCTGTTTCAGACACTCGGTTTCAGCCCCTCTGTTTCTTGCCCTCTGTTTCAGCCCCTCTGTTTCTCGCCCTCTGTTTCAGCCCCTCTGTTTCTCGCCCTCTGTTTCAGCCCCTCTGTTTCGCACTCTCTGTTTCAGCCCCTCTGTTTCAGCCCCTCTGTTTCTCGCCCTCTGTTTCTGCTCCTCTGTTTCTCGCCCTCTGTTTCAGCCGCTCTGTTTCTCGCCCTCTGTTTCAGCCCCTCTGATTCAGCCCCTCTGTTTCAGCCCCTCTGAATCAGCCCCTCTGTTTCAGCCCCTCTGTTTCAGCCCCTCTGTTTCTCGCCCTCTGTTTCAGCCCCTCTGTTTCTCACCCTCTGTTTCAGCACCTCTGTTTCAGCCCCTCTGTTTCTCGCCCTCTGTTTTAGCCCCTCTGTTTCTCGCCCTCTGTTTCAGCCCCTCTGATTCAGCCCCTCTGTTTCTCGCCCTCTGTTTCAGCCCCTCTGTTTCTCGCCATCTGTTTCAACCCCTCTGTTTCTCGCCCTCTGTTTCAGCCCCTCTGTTTCAGCCCCTCTGTTTCAGCCCCTCTGTTTCTCGCCCTCTGTTTCAGCCCCTCTGTTTCTCGCCCTCTGTTTCAGCCTCTCTGTTTCTCGCCCTCTGTTTCAGCCCCTCTGTTTCAGCCCCTCTGATTCAGCCCCTCTGTTTCAGCCCCTCTGTTTCTCGCCTTCTGTTTCAGCCCCTCTGATTCAGCCCCTCTGTTTCAGCCCCTCTGATTCAGCCCCTCTGTTTCAGACCCTCTATTTCAGCCCCTCTGTTTCAGCCACTCTGTTTCAGGCTCTCTGTTTCAGCCCGTCTGTTTCAGCCCCTCTGTTTCAGCCCCTCTGTTTCAGCCCCTCTGATTCAGTACCTTAGTTTCTCGCCCTCTGTTTCAGCCCCTCTGTTTCAGCCCCTCTGTTTCTGCCCCTCTGTTTCAGCCCCTCTGTTTCAGCCCCTCTGTTTCTTGCCCTCTGTTTCAGCCCCTCTGTTTCAGCCCCTCCGATTCAGCCCCTCTGTTTCAGCCCCTCTGTTTCTGCCCCTCTGTTTCAGCCCCTCTGTTTCTCGCCCTTTGTTTCAGCCCCTCTGTTTCTCGCCCACTGTTTCAGCCCCTCTGCTTCAGCCCCACTGTTTCAGCCCCTCTGTTTCTCGCCCTCTGTTTCAGCCCCTCTGTTTCTTGCCCTCTGTTTCAGGCCCTCTGTTTCAGCCCCACTGTTTCTCGCCCTCTGTTTCTGCCCCTCTGTTTCTCGCCCTCTGTTTCAGCCCCTCTGTTTCTCGCCTTCTGTTTCAGCCCCTCTGATTCAGGCCCTCTGTTTCAGCCCCTCTGATTCAGCCCCTCTGATTCAGCCCCTCTGTTTCTCGCCCTCTGTTTCAGCCCCTCTGTTTCAGCCCTTCTGTTTCAGCCACTCGGTTTCAGCCCCTCTGTTTCTTGCCGTCTGTTTCAGCCCCTCTGTTTCTCGACCTCTGTTTCAGCCCCTCTGTTTCTCGCCCTCTGTTTCAGCCCCTCTGTTTCGCACTCTCTGTTTCAGCCCCTCTGTTTCAGCCCCTCTGTTTCTCGCCCTCTGTTTCTGCTCCTCTGTTTCTCGCCCTCTGTTTCAGCCCCTCTGTTTCTCGCCCTCTGTTTCAGCCCCTCTGTTTCTCACCCTCTGTTTCAGCACCTCTGTTTCAGCCCCTCTGTTTCTCGCCCTCTGTTTCAGCCCCTCTGTTTCTCGCCCTCTGTTTCAGCCCCTCTGATTCAGCCTCTCTGTTTCTCCCCCTCTGTTTCAGCCCCTCTGTTTCTTCACATCTGTTTCAGCCCCTCTGTTTCTCGCCCTCTGTTTCAGCCCCTCTGTTTCAGCCCCTCTGTTTCAGCCCCTCTGTTTCTCGCCCTCTGTTTCAGCCCCTCTGTTTCTCGCCCTCTGTTTCAGTCTCTCTGTTTCTCGCCCTCTTTGTCAGCCCATCTGTTTCAACCCCTCTGATTCAGCCCCTCTGTTTCAGCCGCTCTGTTTCTCGCCCTCTGTTTCAGCCCCTCTGATTCAGCCCCTCTGTTTCAGCCCCTCTGATTCAGCCCCTCTGTTTCAGACCCTCTATTTCAGCACCTCTGTTTCAGCCACTCTGTATCAGGCTCTCTGTTTCAGCCCGTCTGTTTCAGCCCCTCTGTTTCAGCCCCTCTGTTTCTCACCCTCTGTTTCAGCACCTCTGTTTCAGCCCCTCTATTTCTCGCCCTCTGTTTCAGCCCCTCTGTTTCTCGCCCTCTGTTTCAGCCACTCTGATTCAGCCCCTCTGTTTCTCGCCCTCTGTTTCAGCCCCTCTGTTTCTCGCCATCTGTTTCAGCCCCTCTGTTTCTCGCCCTCTGTTTCTGCCCCGCTGTTTCAGCCCCTCTGTTTCAGCCCCTCTGTTTCTTGCCCTCTGTTTCAGCCCCTCTGTTTCAGCCCCTCTGTTTCAGCCCCTCCGATTCAGCCCCTCTGTTTCAGCCCCTCTGTTTCTGCCCCTCTGTTTCAGCCACTCTGTTTCTCGCCCTTTGTTTCAGCCCCTCTGTTTCAGCCCCTCTGTTTCTTGCCCTCTGTTTCAGCCCCTCTGTTTCAGCCCCTCTGTTTCTCGCCCTCTGTTTCTGCCCCTCTGCTTCTCGCCCTCTGTTTCAGCCCCTCTGTTTCTCGCCTTCTTTTTCAGCCCCTCTGATTCAGCCCCTCTGTTTCAGCCCCTCTGATTCAGCCCCTCTGATTCAGCCCCTCTGTTTCTCGCCCTCTGTTTCAGCCCCTCTGTTTCAGCCCTTCTGTTTCAGACACTCGGTTTCAGCCCCTCTGTTTCTTGCCCTCTGTTTCAGTCCCTCTGTTTCTCGCCCTCTGTTTCAGCCCCTCGGTTTCTCGCCCTCTGTTTCAGCCCCTCTGTTTCGCACTCTCTGTTTCAGCCCCTCTGTATCAGCCCCTCTGTTTCTCGCCCTCTGTTTCTGCTCCTCTGTTTCTCGCCCTATTTTTCAGCCGCTCTGTTTCTCGCCCTCTGTTTCAGCCCCTCTGATTCAGCCCCTCTGTTTCAGCCCCTCTGAATCAGCCCCTCTGTTTCAGCCCCTCTGTTTCAGCCCCTTTGTTTCTCGCCCTCTGTTTCAGCCCCTCTGTTTCTCACTCTCTGTTTCAGCACCTCTGTTTCAGCCCCTCTGTTTCTCGCCCTCTGTTTTAGCCCCTCTGTTTCTCGCCCTCTGTTTCAGCCCCTCTGATTCAGCCACTCTGTTTCTCGCCCTCTGTTTCAGCCCCTCTGTTTCTCGCCATCTGTTTCACCCCCTCTGTTTCTTGCCCTCTGTTTCAGCCCCTCTGTTTCAGCCCCTCTGTTTCAGCCCCTCTGTTTCTCGCCCTCTGTTTCTCGCCCTCTGTTTCAGCCTCTCTGTTTCTCGCCCTCTGTTTCAGCCCCTCTGTTTCAGCAGCTCTGATTCAGCCCCTCTGTTTCAGCCCCTCTGTTTCTCGCCTTCTGTTTCAGCCCCTCTGATTCAGCCCCTCTGTTTCAGCCCCTCTGATTCAGCCCCTCTGTTTCAGACCCTCTATTTCAGCCCCTCTGTTTCAGCCACTCTGTTTCAGGCTCTCTGTTTCAGCCCGTCTGTTTCAGCCCCTCTGTTTCAGCCCCTCTGTTTCAGCCCCTCTGATTCAGTACCTTAGTTTCTCGCCCTCTGTTTCAGCCCCTCTGTTTCAGCCCTTCTGATTCAGCCCCTCTGATTCAGCCCCTCTGATTCAGCCCCTCTGTTTCTCGCCCTCTGTTTCTGCCCCTCTGTTTCAGCCCCTCTGTTTCAGCCCCTCTGTTTCTTGCCCTCTGTTTCAGCCCCTCTGTTTCAGCCCCTCTGTTTCAGCCCCTCCGATTCAGCCCCTCTGTTTCAGCCCCTCTGTTTCTGCCCCTCTGTTTCAGCCCCTCTGTTTCTCGCCCTTTGTTTCAGCCCCTCTGTTTCTCGCCCACTGTTTCAGCCCCTCTGCTTCAGCCCCACTGTTTCAGCCCCTCTGTTTCTCGCCATCTGTTTCACCCCCTCTGTTTCTCGCCCTCTGTTTCAGCCCCTCTGTTTCAGCCCCTCTGTTTCAGCCCCTCTGTTTCTCGCCCTCTGTTTCAGCCCCTCCGTTTCTCGCCCTCTGTTTCAGCCTCTCTGTTTCAGCCCCTCTGTTTCTCGCCCTCTGTTTCTGCTCCTCTGTTTCTCGCCCTCTGTTTCAGCCCCTCTGTTTCTCGCCCTCTGTTTCAGCCCCTCTGTTTCTCACCCTCTGTTTCAGCACCTCTGTTTCAGCCCCTCTGTTTCTCGCCCTCTGTTTCAGCCCCTCTGTTTCTCGCCCTCTGTTTCAGCCCCTCTGATTCAGCCTCTCTGTTTCTCCCCCTCTGTTTCAGCCCCTCTGTTTCTTCACATCTGTTTCAGCCCCTCTGTTTCTCGCCCTCTGTTTCAGCCCCTCTGTTTCAGCCCCTCTGTTTCAGCCCCTCTGTTTCTCGCCCTCTGTTTCAGCCCCTCTGTTTCTCGCCCTCTGTTTCAGTCTCTCTGTTTCTCGCCCTCTTTGTCAGCCCCTCTGTTTCAACCCCTCTGATTCAGCCCCTCTGTTTCAGCCGCTCTGTTTCTCGCCCTCTGTTTCAGCCCCTCTGATTCAGCCCCTCTGTTTCAGCCCCTCTGATTCAGCCCCTCTGTTTCAGACCCTCTATTTCAGCACCTCTGTTTCAGCCACTCTGTATCAGGCTCTCTGTTTCAGCCCGTCTGTTTCAGCCCCTCTGTTTCAGCCCCTCTGTTTCAGCCCCTCTGTTTCTCACCCTCTGTTTCAGCACCTCTGTTTCAGCCCCTCTGTTTCTCGCCCTCTGTTTCAGCCCCTCTGTTTCTCGCCCTCTGTTTCAGCCCCTCTGATTCAGCCCCTCTGTTTCTCGCCCTCTGTTTCAGCCCCTCTGTTTCTCGCCATCTGTTTCAGCCCCTCTGTTTCTCGCCCTCTGTTTCTGCCCCGCTGTTTCAGCCCCTCTGTTTCAGCCCCTCTGTTTCTTGCCCTCTGTTTCAGCCCCTCTGTTTCAGCCCCTCTGTTTCAGCCCCTCCGATTCAGCCCCTCTGTTTCAGCCCCTCTGTTTCTGCCCCTCTGTTTCAGCCACTCTGTTTCTCGCCCTTTGTTTCAGCCCCTCTGTTTCAGCCCCTCTGTTTCTTGCCCTCTGTTTCAGCCCCTCTGTTTCAGCCCCTCTGTTTCTCGCCCTCTGTTTCTGCCCCTCTGCTTCTCGCCCTCTGTTTCAGCCCCTCTGTTTCTCGCCTTCTTTTTCAGCCCCTCTGATTCAGCCCCTCTGTTTCAGCCCCTCTGATTCAGCCCCTCTGATTCAGCCCCTCTGTTTCTCGCCCTCTGTTTCAGCCCCTCTGTTTCAGCCCTTCTGTTTCAGACACTCGGTTTCAGCCCCTCTGTTTCTTGCCCTCTGTTTCAGCCCCTCTGTTTCTCGCCCTCTGTTTCAGCCCCTCGGTTTCTCGCCCTCTGTTTCAGCCCCTCTGTTTCGCACTCTCTGTTTCAGCCCCTCTGTATCAGCCCCTCTGTTTCTCGCCCTCTGTTTCTGCTCCTCTGTTTCTCGCCCTCTGTTTCAGCCGCTCTGTTTCTCGCCCTCTGTTTCAGCCCCTCTGATTCAGCCCCTCTGTTTCAGCCCCTCTGAATCAGCCCCTCTGTTTCAGCCCCTCTGTTTCAGCCCCTTTGTTTCTCGCCCTCTGTTTCAGCCCCTCTGTTTCTCACCCTCTGTTTCAGCACCTCTGTTTCAGCCCCTCTGTTTCTCGCCCTCTGTTTTAGCCCCTCTGTTTCTCGCCCTCTGTTTCAGCCCCTCTGATTCAGCCACTCTGTTTCTCGCCCTCTGTTTCAGCCCCTCTGTTTCTCGCCATCTGTTTCACCCCCTCTGTTTCTTGCCCTCTGTTTCAGCCCCTCTGTTTCAGCCCCTCTGTTTCAGCCCCTCTGTTTCTCGCCCTCTGTTTCTCGCCCTCTGTTTCAGCCTCTCTGTTTCTCGCCCTCTGTTTCAGCCCCTCTGTTTCAGCAGCTCTGATTCAGCCCCTCTGTTTCAGCCCCTCTGTTTCTCGCCTTCTGTTTCAGCCCCTCTGATTCAGCCCCTCTGTTGCAGCCCCTCTGATTCAGCCCCTCTGTTTCAGACCCTCTATTTCAGCCCCTCTGTTTCAGCCACTCTGTTTCAGGCTCTCTGTTTCAGCCCGTCTGTTTCAGCCCCTCTGTTTCAGCCCCTCTGTTTCAGCCCCTCTGATTCAGTACCTTAGTTTCTCGCCCTCTGTTTCAGCCCCTCTGTTTCAGCCCCTCTGATTCAGCCCCTATGATTCAGCCCCTCTGATTCAGCCCCTCTGTTTCTCGCCCTCTGTTTCTGCCCCTCTGTTTCAGCCCCTCTGTTTCAGCCCCTCTGTTTCTTGCCCTCTGTTTCAGCCCCTCTGTTTCAGCCCCTCTGTTTCAGCCCCTCCGATTCAGCCACTCTGTTTCAGCCCCTCTGTTTCTGCCCCTCTGTTTCAGCCCCTCTGTTTCTCGCCCTTTGTTTCAGCCCCTCTGTTTCTCGCCCACTGTTTCAGCCCCTCTGCTTCAGCCCCACTGTTTCAGCCCCTCTGTTTCTCGCCCTCTGTTTCAGCCCCTCTGTTTCTTGCCCCCTGTTTCAGGCCCTCTGTTTCAGCCCCACTGTTTCTCGCCCTCTGTTTCTGCCCCTCTATTTCTCGCCCTCTGTTTCAGCCCCTCTGTTTCTCGCCTTCTGTTTCAGCCCCTCTGATTCAGGCCCTCTGTTTCAGCCCCTCTGTTTCAGCCCTTCTGTTTCAGCCACTCGGTTTCAGCCCCTCTGTTTCTTGCCGTCTGTTTCAGCCCCTCTGTTTCTCGACCTCTGTTTCAGCCCCTCTGTTTCTCGCCCTCTGTTTCAGCCCCTCTGTTTCGCACCCTCTGTTTCAGCCCCTCTGTTTCAGCCCCTCTGTTTCTCGCCCTCTGTTTCTGCCCCTCTGTTTCAGCCCCTCTGTTTCAGCCCCTCTGTTTCTCGCCCACTGTTTCAGCCCCTCTGCTTCAGCCCCACTGTTTCAGCCCCTCTGTTTCTCGCCCTCTGTTTCAGCCCCTCTGTTTCTTGCCCCCTGTTTCAGGCCCTCTGTTTCAGCCCCACTGTTTCTCGCCCTCTGTTTCTGCCCCTCTATTTCTCGCCCTCTGTTTCAGCCCCTCTGTTTCTCGCCTTCTGTTTCAGCCCCTCTGATTCAGGCCCTCTGTTTCAGCCCATCTGATTCAGCCCCTCTGATTCAGCCCCTCTGTTTCTCGCCCTCTGTTTCAGCCCCTCTGTTTCAGCCCTTCTGTTTCAGCCACTCGGTTTCAGCCCCTCTGTTTCTTGCCGTCTGTTTCAGCCCCTCTGTTTCTCGACCTCTGTTTCAGCCCCTCTGTTTCTCGCCCTCTGTTTCAGCCCCTCTGTTTCGCACCCTCTGTTTCAGCCCCTCTGTTTCAGCCCCTCTGTTTCTCGCCCTCTGTTTCAGCCCCTCTGTTTCAGCCCCTCTATTTCAGCCCCTCTGTTTCAGCCCCTCTGTTTCAGGCTCTCTGTTTCAGCCCGTCTGTTTCAGCCCCTCTGTTTCAGCCCCTCTGATTCAGTCCCTTAGTTTCTCGCCCTCTGATTCAGCCCCTCTGATTCAGCCCCTCTGTTTCTCGCCCTCTCTTTCAGCCCCTCTGTTTCAGCCCCTCTGATTCAGCCCCTCTGATTCAGCCCCTCTGTTTCTTGCCCTCTGTTTCAGCCACTCTGTTTCAGCCCCTCTGTTTCAGCCCCACCGATTCAGCCCCTCTGTTTCAGCCCCTCTGTTTCTGCCCCTCTGTTTCAGCCCCTCTGTTTCTCGCCCTTTGTTTCAGCCCCTCTGTTTCAGCCCCTCTGTTTCTTGCCCTCTGTTTCAGCCCCTCTGTTTCAGCCCCTCTGTTTCTCGCCCTCTGTTTCTGCCCCTCTGCTTCTCGCCCTCTGTTTCAGCCCCTCTGTTTCTCGCCTTCTGTTTCAGCCCCTCTGATTCAGCCCCTCTGTTTCAGCTACTCTGATTCAGCCCCTCTGATTCAGCCCCTCTGTTTCTCGCCCTCTGTTTCAGCCCCTCTGTTTCAGCCCTTCTGTTTCAGACACTCGGTTTCAGCCCCTCTGTTTCTTGCCCTCTGTTTCAGCCCCTCTGTTTCTCGCCCTCTGTTTCAGCCCCTCTGTTTCTCGCCCTCTGTTTCAGCCCCTCTGTTTCGCACTCTCTGTTTCAGCCCCTCTGTATCAGCCCCTCTGTTTCTCGCCCTCTGTTTCTGCTCCTCTGTTTCTCGCCCTCTGTTTCAGCCGCTCTGTTTCTCGCCCTCTGTTTAAGCCCCTCTGATTCAGCCCCTCTGTTTCAGCCCCTCTGAATCAGCCCCTCTGTTTCAGCCCCTCTGTTTCAGCCCCTCTGTTTCTCGCCCTCTGTTTCAGCCCCTCTGTTTCTCACCCTCTGTTTCAGCACCTCTGTTTCAGCCCCTCTGTTTCTCGCCCTCTGTTTTAGCCCCTCTGTTTCTCGCCCTCTGTTTCAGCCCCTCTGATTCAGCCCCTCTGTTTCTCGCCCTCTGTTTCAGCCCCTCTGTTTCTCGCCATCTGTTTCACCCCCTCTGTTTCTTGCCCTCTGTTTCAGCCCCTCTGTTTCAGCCCCTCTGTTTCAGCCCCTCTGTTTCTCGCCCGCTGTTTCTCGCCCTCTGTTTCTCGCCCTCTGTTTCAGCCTCTCTGTTTCTCGCCCTCTGTTTCAGCCCCTCTGTTTCAGCCCCTCTGATTCAGCCCCTCTGTTTCAGCCCCTCTGTTTCTCGCCATCTGTTTCAGCCCCTCTGATTCAGCCCCTCTGTTTCAGCCCCTCTGATTCAGCCCCTCTGTTTCAGACCCTCTATTTCAGCCCCTCTGTTTCAGCCACTCTGTTTCAGGCTCTCTGTTTCAGCCCGTCTGTTTCAGCCCCTCTGTTTCAGCCCCTCTGTTTCAGCCCCTCTGATTCAGTACCTTAGTTTCTCGCCCTCTGTTTCAGCCCCTCTGTTTCAGCCCCTCTGATTCAGCCCCTCTGATTCAGCCCCTCTAATTCAGCCCCTCTGTTTCAGCCCCTCTGTTTCTGCCCCTCTGTTTCAGCCCCTCTGTTTCAGCCCCTCTGTTTCTTGCCCTCTGTTTCAGCCCCTCTGTTTCAGCCCCTCTGTTTCAGCCCCTCCGATTCAGCCCCTCTGTTTCAGCCCCTCTGTTTCTGCCCCTCTGTTTCAGCCCCTCTGTTTCTCGCCCTTTGTTTCAGTCCCTCTGTTTCTCGCCCACTGTTTCAGCCCCTCTGCTTCAGCCCCACTGTTTCAGCCCCTCTGTTTCTCGCCCTCTGTTTCAGCCCCTCTGTTTCTTGCCCTCTGTTTCAGGCCCTCTGTTTCAGCCCCACTGTTTCTCGCCCTCTGTTTCTGCCCCTCTGTTTCTCGCCCTCTGTTTCAGCCCCTCTGTTTCTCGCCTTCTGTTTCAGCCCCTCTGATTCAGGCCCTCTGTTTCAGCCCCTCTGATTCAGCCCCTCTGATTCAGCCCCTCTGTTTCTCGCCCTCTGTTTCAGCCCCTCTGTTTCAGCCCTTCTGTTTCAGCCACTCGGTTTCAGCCCCTCTGTTTCTTGCCGTCTGTTTCAGCCCCTCTGTTTCTCGACCTCTGTTTCAGCCCCTCTGTTTCTTGCCCTCTGTTTCAGCCCCTCTGTTTCGCACTCTCTGTTTCAGCCCCTCTATTTCAGCCCCTCTGTTTCTCGCCCTCTGTTTCTGCTCCTCTGTTTCTCGCCCTCTGTTTCAGCCCCTCTGTTTCTCGCCCTCTGTTTCAGCCCCTCTGATTCAGCCCCTCTGTTTCAGCCCCTCTGAATCAGCCCCTCTGTTTCAGCCCCTCTGTTTCAGCCCCTCTGTTTCTCGCCCTCTGTTTCAGCCCCTCTGTTTCTCACCCTCTGTTTCAGCACCTCTGTTTCAGCCCCTCTGTTTCTCGCCCTCTGTTTCAGCCCCTCTGTTTCTCGCCCTCTGTTTCAGCCCCTCTGATTCAGCCTCTCTGTTTCTCGCCCTCTGGTTCAGCCCCTCTGTTTCTCCACATCTGTTTCAGCCCCTCTGTTTCTCGCCCTCTGTTTCAGCCCCTCTGTTTCAGCCCCTCTGTTTCAGCCCCTCTGTTTCTCGCCCTCTGTTTCAGCCCCTCTGTTTCTCGCACTCTGTTTCAGCCTCTCTGTTTCTCGCCCTCTGAGTCAGCCCCTCTGTTTCAACCCCTCTGATTCAGCACCTCTGTTTCAGTCCCTCTGTTTCTCGCCCTCTGTTTCAGCACCTCTGATTCAGCCCCTCTGTTTCAGACCCTCTATTTCAGCCCCTCTGTTTCAGCCACTCTGTTTCAGGCTCTCTGTTTCAGCCCGTCTGTTTCAGCCCCTCTGTTTCAGCCCCTCTGTTTCAGCCGCTCTGATTCAGTACCTTAGTTACTCGCCCTCTGTTTCAGCCCCTCTGTTTCAGCCCCTCTGATTCAGCCCCTCTGATTCAGCCCCTCTGTTTCTCGCCCTCTGTTTCAGCCCCTCTGATTCAGCCCCTCTGTTTCTCGCCCTCTGTTTCTCGACCTTTTTTTCTGCCCATCTGTTTCAGCCCTTCTGTTTAAGCCCCTCTGTTTCTTGCCCTCTGTTTCAGCCCCTCTGTTCCAGCCCCTCTGTTTCAGCCCCTCTGATTCAGTACCTTAGTTTCTCGCCCTCTGTTTCAGCCCCTCTGTTTCAGCCCCTCTGATTCAGCCCCTCTGATTCAGCCCCTCTGATTCAGCCCCTCTGTTTCTCGCCCTCTGTTTCTGCCCCTCTGTTTCAGCCCCTCTGTTTCTTGCCCTCTGTTTGAGCCCCTCTGTTTCAGCCCCTCTGTTTCAGCCCCTCCGATTCAGCCCCTCTGTTTCAGCCCCTCTGTTTCTGCCCCTCTGTTTCAGCCCCTCTGTTTCTCGCCCTTTGTTTCAGCCCCTCTGTTTCTCGCCCACTGTTTCAGCCCCTCTGCTTCAGCCCCACTGTTTCAGCCCCTCTGTTTCTCGCCCTCTGTTTCAGCCCCTCTGTTTCTTGCCCTCTGTTTCAGGCCCTCTGTTTCAGCCCCACTGTTTCTCGCTCTCTGTTTCTGCCCCTCTGTTTCAGCCCCTCTGTTTCTCGCCTTCTGTTTCAGCCCCTCTGATTCAGGCCCTCTGTTTCGGCCCCTCTGATTCAGCCCCTCTGATTCAGCCCCTCTGTTTCTCGCCCTCTGTTTCAGACCCTCTGTTTCAGCCCTTCTGTTTCAGCCACTCGGTTTCAGCCCCTCTGTTTCTTGCCGTCTGTTTCAGCCCCTCTGTTTCTCGACCTCTGTTTCAGCCCCTCTGTTTCTCGCCCTCTGTTTCAGCCCCTCTGTTTCGCACTCTCTGTTTCAGCCCCTCTGTTTCAGCCCCTCTGTTTCTCGCCCTCTGTTTCTGCTCCTCTGTTTCTCGCCCTCTGTTTCAGCCCCTCTGTTTCTCGCCCTCTGTTTCAGCCCCTCTGATTCAGCCCCTCTGTTTCAGCCCCTCTGAATCAGACCCTCTGTTTCAGCCCCTCTGTTTCAGCCCTCTCTGTTTCTCGCCCTCTGTTTCAGCCCCTCTGTTTCTCACCCTCTGTTTCAGCACCTCTGTTTCAGCCCCTCTGTTTCTCGCCCTCTGTTTCAGCCCCTCTGTTTCTCGCCCTCTGTTTCAGCCCCTCTGTTTCAGCCTCTCTGTTTCTCGCCCTCTGAGTCAGCCCCTCTGTTTCAACCCCTCTGATTCAGCACCTCTGTTTCAGCCCCTCTGTTTCTCGCCCTCTGTTTCAGCACCTCTGATTCAGCCCCTCTGTTTCAGACCCTCTATTTCAGCCCCTCTGTTTCAGCCACTCTGTTTCAGGCTCTCTGTTTCAGCCCGTCTGTTTCAGCCCCTCTGTTTCAGCCCCTCTGTTTCAGCCCCTCTGATTCAGTACCTTAGTTTCTCGCCCTCTGTTTCAGCCCCTCTGTTTCAGCCCCTCTGATTCAGCCCCTCTGATTCAGCCCCTCTGTTTCTCGCCCTCTGTTTCAGCCCCTCTGATTCAGCCCCTCTGTTTCTCGCCCTCTGTTTCTCGCCCTCTGTTTCTCGACCTTTTTTTCTGCCCATCTGTTTCAGCCCTTCTGTTTCAGCCCCTCTGTTTCTTGCCCTCTGTTTCAGCCCCTCTGTTCCAGCCCCTCTGTTTCACCCCCTCCGTTTCAGCCCCTCTGTTTCAGCCCCTCTGGTTCAGCCCCTCTGTTTCATCCCCTCTGTTTCTCGCCCTTTGTTTCAGCCCCTCTGTTTGTCGCCCTCTGTTTCAGCCCCTCTGTTTCTCGACCTCTGTGTCAGCCCCTCTGTTTCAGCCCCTCAGTTTCAGTCCCTCTGTTTCTCGCCCTATGTTTCAGCCCCTCTGTTTCTTGCCCTCTGTTTCATCCCCTCTGTTTCAGCCCCTCTGTTTCTCGCCCTTTGTTTCTGCCCCTCTGTTTCTCGCCTTCTGTTTCAGCCCCTCTGATTCAGCCCCTCTGTTTCAGCCCCTCTGATTCAACCCCTCTGATTCAGCCCCTCTGTTTCTCGCCCTCTGTTTCAGCCCCTCTGTTTCAGCCCTTCTGTTTCAGCCACTCGGTTTCAGCCCCTCTGTTTCTTGCCCTCTGTTTCAGCCCCTTTGTTTCAGACCCTCTGTTTCAGCCCCTCTGTTTCTCGCCCTCTGTTTCAGCCCCTCTGTTTCGCACTCTCTGTTTCAGCCCCTCTGTTTCAGCCCCTCTGTTTCTCGCCCTCTGTTTCTGCTCCTCTGTTTCTCGCCCTCTGTTTCAGCCCCTCTGTTTCTCGCCCTCTGTTTCAGCCCCTCCGATTCAGCCCCTCTGTTTCAGCCCCTCTGAATCAGCGCCTCTGTTTCATCCCCTCTGTTTCAGCCCCTCTGTTTCTCGCCCTCTGTTTCAGCCCCTCTGTTTCTCACCCTCTGTTTCAGCACCTCTGTTTCAGCCCCTCTGTTTCTCGCCCTCTGTTTCAGCCCCTCTGTTTCTCGCCCTCTGTTTCTCGCCCTCTGTTTCAGCCCCTCTGTTTCTCGCCATCTCTTTCAGCCCCTCTGTTTCTCGCCCTCTGTTTCTCGCCCTCTGTTTCAGCCCCTCTGTTTCAGCCCCTCTGTTTCTGGCCCTCTGTTTCAGCCCCTCTGTTTCTCGCCCTCTGTTTCAGCCCCTCTATTTCTCGACCTCTGTTTCTCGTCCTTTTTTTCTGCCCATCTGTTTCAGCCCTTCTGTTTCAGCCCCTCTGTTTCTTGCCCTCTGTTTCAGCCCCTCTGTTCCAGCCCCTCTGTTTCAGCCCCTCCGTTTCAGCCCCTCTGTTTCAGCCCCTCTGGTTCAGCCCCTCTGTTTCAGCCCCTCTGTTTCTCGCCCTTTGTTTCAGCCCCTCTGTTTGTCGCCCTCTGTTTCAGCCCCTCTGTTTCTCGACCTCTGTGTCAGCCCCTCTGTTTCAGCCCCTCAGTTTCAGTCCCTCTGAAACTCGCCCTATGTTTCAGCCCCTCTGTTTCTTGCCCTCTGTTTCATCCCCTCTGTTTCAGCCCCTCTGTTTCTCGCCCTTTGTTTCTGCCCCTCTGTTTCTCGCCTTCTGTTTCAGCCCCTCTGATTCAGCCCCTCTGTTTCAGCCCCTCTGATTCAGCCCCTCTGATTCAGCCCCTCTGTTTCTCGCCCTCTGTTTCAGCCCCTCTGTTTCAGCCATTCTGTTTCAGCCACTCGGTTTCAGCCCCTCTGTTTCTTGCCCTCTGTTTCAGCCCCTCTGTTTCAGACCCTCTGTTTCAGCCCCTCTGTTTCTCGCCCTCTGTTTCAGCCCCTCTGTTTCGCACTCTCTGTTTCAGCCCCTCTGTTTCAGCCCCTCTGTTTCTCGCCCTCTGTTTCTGCTCCTCTGTTTCTCGCCCTCTGTTTCAGCCCCTCTGTTTCTCGCCCTCTGTTTCAGCCCCTCCGATTCAGCCCCTCTGTTTCAGCCCCTCTGAATCAGCCCCTCTGTTTCAGCTCCTCTGTTTCAGCCCCTCTGTTTCTCGCCCTCTGTTTCAGCCCCTCTGTTTCTCACCCTCTGTTTCAGCACCTCTGTTTCAGCCCCTCTGTTTCTCGCCCTCTGTTTCAGCCCCTCTGTTTCTCGCCCTCTGTTTCTCGCCCTCTGTTTCAGCCCCTCTGTTTCTCGCCATCTCTTTCAGCCCCTCTGTTTCTCGTCCTCTGTTTCAGCCCCTCTGTTTCAGCCCCTGTGTTTCTGGCCCTCTGTTTCAGTCCCTCTGTTTCTCGCCCTCTGTTTCAGCCCCTCTATTTCTCGCCCTCTGTTTCAGCCCCTCTGTTTCAGCCCCACTGTTTCAGCCCCTCTGATTCAGCCCCTCTGTTTCTCGCCCTCTGTTTCAGCCCCTCTGTTTCTCGCCCTCTGTTTCTCGCCCTCTGTTTCAGCCCCTCTGTTTCTCGCCATCTCTTTCAGCCCCTCTGTTTCTCGCCCTCTGTTTCTCGCCCTCTGTTTCAGCCCCTCTGTTTCTCGCCATCTGTTTCACCCCCTCTGTTTCTTGCCCTCTGTTTCAGCCCTTCTGTTTCAGCCCCTCTGTTTCAGCCCCTCTGTTTCTCGCCCTCTGTTTCTCGCCCTCTGTTTCTCGCCCTCTGTTTCAGCCTCTCTGTTTCTCGCCCTCTGTTTCAGCCCCTCTGTTTCAGCCCCTCTGATTCAGCCCCTCTGTTTCAGCCCCTCTGTTTCTCGCCTTCTGTTTCAGCCCCTCTGATTCAGCCCCTCTGTTTCAGCCCCTCTGATTCAGCCCCTCTGTTTCAGACCCTCTATTTCAGCCCCTCTGTTTCAGCCACTCTGTTTCAGGCTCTCTGTTTCAGCCCGTCTGTTTCAGCCCCTCTGTTTCAGCCCCTCTGTTTCAGCCCCTCTGATTCAGCCCCTCTGATTCATCCCCTCTGATTCAGCCCCTCTGTTTCAGCCCCTCTGTTTCTGCCCCTCTGTTTCAGCCCCTCTGTTTCAGCCCCTCTGTTTCTTGCCCTCTGTTTCAGCCCCTCTGTTTCAGCCCCTCTGTTTCAGCCCCTCCGATTCAGCCCCTCTGTTTCAGCCCCTCTGTTTCTGCCCCTCTGTTTCAGCCCCTCTGTTTCTCGCCCTTTGTTTCAGCCCCTCTTTTTCTCGCCCACTGTTTCAGCCCCTCTGCTTCCGCCCCACTGTTTCAGCCCCTCTGTTTCTCGCCCTCTGTTTCAGGCCCTCTGTTTCTTGCCCTCTGTTTCAGGCCCTCTGTTTCAGCCCCACTGTTTCTCGCCCTCTGTTTCTGCCCCTCTGTTTCTCACCCTCTGTTTCAGCCCCTCTGTTTCTCGCCTTCTGTTTCAGCCCCTCTGATTCAGGCCCTCTGTTTCAGCCCCTCTGATTCAGCCCCTCTGATTCAGCCCCTCTGTTTCTCGCCCTCTGTTTCAGCCCCTCTGTTTCAGCCCTTCTGTTTCAGCCACTCGGTTTCAGCCCCTCTGTTTCTTGCCGTCTGTTTCAGCCCCTCTGTTTCTCGACCTCTGTTTCAGCCCCTCTGTTTCTTGCCCTCTGTTTCAGCCCCTCTGTTTCGCACTCTCTGTTTCAGCCCCTCTATTTCAGCCCCTCTGTTTCTCGCCCTCTGTTTCTGCTCCTCTGTTTCTCGCCCTCTGTTTCAGCCCCTCTGTTTCTCGCCCTCTGTTTCAGCCCCTCTGATTCAGCCCCTCTGTTTCAGCCCCTCTGAATCAGCCCCTCTGTTTCAGCCCCTCTGTTTCAGCCCCTCTGTTTCTCGCCCTCTGTTTCAGCCCCTCTGTTTCTCACCCTCTGTTTCAGCACCTCTGTTTCAGCCCCTCTGTTTCTCGCCCTCTGTTTCAGCCCCTCTGTTTCTCGCCCTCTGTTTCAGCCCCTCTGATTAAGCCTCCCTGTTTCTCGCCCTCTGTTTCAGCCCCTCTGTTTTTCCACATCTGTTTCAGCACCTCTGTTTCTCGCCCTCTGTTTCAGCCCCTCTGTTTCAGCCCCTCTGTTTCAGCCCCTCTGTTTCTCGCCCTCTGTTTCAGCCCCTCTGTTTCTCGCACTCTGTTTCAGCCTCTCTGTTTCTCGCCCTCTGAGTCAGCCCCTCTGTTTCAACCCCTCTGATTCAGCACCTCTGTTTCAGTCCCTCTGTTTCTCGCCCTCTGTTTCAGCACCTCTGATTCAGCCCCTCTGTTTCAGACCCTCTATTTCAGCCCCTCTGTTTCAGCCACTCTGTTTCAGGCTCTCTGTTTCAGCCCGTCTGTTTCAGCCCCTCTGTTTCAGCCCCTCTGTTTCAGCCCCTCTGATTCAGTACCTTAGTTACTCGCCCTCTGTTTCAGCCCCTCTGTTTCAGCCCCTCTGATTCAGCCCCTCTGATTCAGCCCCTCTGTTTCTCGCCCTCTGTTTCAGCCCCTCTGATTCAGCCCCTCTGTTTCTCGCCCTCTGTTTCTCGACCTTTTTTTCTGCCCATCTGTTTCAGCCCTTCTGTTTAAGCCCCTCTGTTTCTTGCCCGCTGTTTCAGCCCCTCTGTTCCAGCCCCTCTGTTTCAGCCCCTCTGTTTCAGCCCCTCTGATTCAGTACCTTAGTTTCTCGCCCTCTGTTTCAGCCCCTCTGTTTCAGCCCCTCTGATTCAGCCCCTCTGATTCAGCCCCTCTGATTCAGCCCCTCTGTTTCTCGCCCTCTGTTTCTGCCCCTCTGTTTCAGCCCCTCTGTTTCTTGCCCTCTGTTTCAGCCCCTCTGTTTCAGCCCCTCTGTTTCAGCCCCTCCGATTCAGCCCCTCTGTTTCAGCCCCTCTGTTTCTGCCCCTCTGTTTCAGCCCCTCTGTTTCTCGCCCTTTGTTTCAGCCCCTCTGTTTCTCGCCCACTGTTTCAGCCCCTCTGCTTCAGCCCCACTGTTTCAGCCCCTCTGTTTCTCGCCCTCTGTTTCAGCCCCTCTGTTTCTTGCCCTCTGTTTCAGGCCCTCTGTTTCAGCCCCACTGTTTCTCGCCCTCTGTTTCTGCCCCTCTGTTTCAGCCCCTCTGTTTCTCGCCTTCTGTTTCAGCCCCTCTGATTCAGGCCCTCTGTTTCAGCCCCTCTGATTCAGCCCCTCTGATTCAGCCCCTCTGTTTCTCGCCCTCTGTTTCAGCCCCTCTGTTTCAGCCCTTCTGTTTCAGCCACTCGGTTTCAGCCCCTCTGTTTCTTGCCGTCTGTTTCAGCCCCTCTGTTTCTCGACCTCTGTTTCAGCCCCTCTGTTTCTCGCCCTCTGTTTCAGCCCCTCTGTTTCGCACTCTCTGTTTCAGCCCCTCTGTTTCAGCCCCTCTGTTTCTCGCCCTCTGTTTCTGCTCCTCTGTTTCTCGCCCTCTGTTTCAGCCCCTCTGTTTCTCGCCCTCTGTTTCAGCCCCTCTGATTCAGCCCCTCTGTTTCAGCCCCTCTGAATCAGCCCCTCTGTTTCAGCCCCTCTGTTTCAGCCCTCTCTGTTTCTCGCCCTCTGTTTCAGCCCCTTTGTTTCTCACCCTCTGTTTCAGCACCTCTGTTTCAGCCCCTCTGTTTCTCGCCCTCTGTTTCAGCCCCTCTGTTTCTCGCCCTCTGTTTCAGCCCCTCTGTTTCAGCCTCTCTGTTTCTCGCCCTCTGAGTCAGCCCCTCTGTTTCAACCCCTCTGATTCAGCACCTCTGTTTCAGCCCCTCTGTTTCTCGCCCTCTGTTTCAGCACCTCTGATTCAGCCCCTCTGTTTCAGACCCTCTATTTCAGCCCCTCTGTTTCAGCCACTCTGTTTCAGGCTCTCTGTTTCAGCCCGTCTGTTTCAGCCCCTCTGTTTCAGCCCCTCTGTTTCAGCCCCTCTGATTCAGTACCTTAGTTTCTCGCCCTCTGTTTCAGCCCCTCTGTTTCAGCCCCTCTGATTCAGCCCCTCTGTTTCAGCCCCTCTGTTTCTCGCCCTCTGTTTCAGCCCCTCTGATTCAGCCCCTCTGTTTCTCGCCCTCTGTTTCTCGACCTTTTTTTCTGCCCATCTGTTTCAGCCCCTCTGTTCCAGCCCCTCTGTTTCACCCCCTCCGTTTCAGCCCCTCTGTTTCAGCCCCTCTGGTTCAGCCCCTCTGTTTCATCCCCTCTGTTTCTCGCCCTTTGTTTCAGCCCCTCTGTTTGTCGCCCTCTGTTTCAGCCCCTCTGTTTCTCGACCTCTGTGTCAGCCCCTCTGTTTCAGCCCCTCAGTTTCAGTCCCTCTGTTTCTCGCCCTATGTTTCAGCCCCTCTGTTTCTTGCCCTCTGTTTCATCCCCTCTGTTTCAGCCCCTCTGTTTCTCGCCCTTTGTTTCTGCCCCTCTGTTTCTCGCCTTCTGTTTCAGCCCCTCTGATTCAGCCCCTCTGTTTCAGCCCCTCTGATTCAACCCCTCTGATTCAGCCCCTCTGTTTCTCACCCTCTGTTTCAGCCCCTCTGTTTCAGCCCTTCTGTTTCAGCCACTCGGTTTCAGCCCCTCTGTTTCTTGCCCTCTGTTTCAGCCCCTTTGTTTCAGACCCTCTGTTTCAGCCCCTCTGTTTCTCGCCCTCTGTTTCAGCCCCTCTGTTTCGCACTCTCTGTTTCAGCCCCTCTGTTTCAGCCCCTCTGTTTCTCGCCCTCTGTTTCTGCTCCTCTGTTTCTCGCCCTCTGTTTCAGCCCCTCTGTTTCTCGCCCTCTGTTTCAGCACCTCTGATTCAGCCCCTCTGTTTCAGACCCTCTATTTCAGCCCCTCTGTTTCAGCCACTCTGTTTCAGGCTCTCTGTTTCAGCCCGTCTGTTTCAGCCCCTCTGTTTCAGCCCCTCTGTTTCAGCACCTCTGTTTCAGCCCCTCTGTTTCTCGCCCTCTGTTTCAGCCCCTCTGTTTCTCGCCCTCTGTTTCTCGCCCTCTGTTTCAGCCCCTCTGTTTCTCGCCATCTCTTTCAGCCCCTCTGTTTCTCGCCCTCTGTTTCTCGCCCTCTGTTTCAGCCCCTCTGTTTCAGCCCCACTGTTTCTGGCCCTCTGTTTCAGCCCCTCTGTTTCTCGCCCTCTGTTTCAGCCCCTCTATTTCTCGACCTCTGTTTCTCGTCCTTTTTTTCTGCCCATCTGTTTCAGCCCTTCTGTTTCAGCCCCTCTGTTTCTTGCCCTCTGTTTCAGCCCCTCTGTTCCAGCCCCTCTGTTTCAGCCCCTCCGTTTCAGCCCCTCTGTTTCAGCCCCTCTGGTTCAGCCCCTCTGTTTCAGCCCCTCTGTTTCTCGCCCTTTGTTTCAGCCCCTCTGTTTGTCGCCCTCTGTTTCAGCCCCTCTGTTTCTCGACCTCTGTGTCAGCCCCTCTGTTTCAGCCCCTCAGTTTCAGTCCCTCTGTTTCTCGCCCTATGTTTCAGCCCCTCTGTTTCTTGCCCTCTGTTTCATCCCCTCTGTTTCAGCCCCTCTGTTTCTCGCCCTTTGTTTCTGCCCCTCTGTTTCTCGCCTTCTGTTTCAGCCCCTCTGATTCAGCCCCGCTGTTTCAGCCCCTCTGATTCAGCCCCTCTGATTCAGCCCCTCTGTTTCTCGCCCTCTGTTTCAGCCCCTCTGTTTCAGCCCTTCTGTTTCAGCCACTCGGTTTCAGCCCCTCTGTTTCTTGCCCTCTGTTTCAGCCCCTCTGTTTCAGACCCTCTGTTTCAGCCCCTCTGTTTCTCGCCCTCTTTTTCAGCCCCTCTGTTTCGCACTCTCTGTTTCAGCCCCTCTGTTTCAGCCCCTCTGTTTCTCGCCCTCTGTTTCTGCTCCTCTGTTTCTCGCCCTCTGTTTCAGCCCCTCTGTTTCTCGCCCTCTGTTTCAGCCCCTCCGATTCAGCCCCTCTGTTTCAGCCCCTCTGAATCAGCCCCTCTGTTTCAGCTCCTCTGTTTCAGCCCCTCTGTTTCTCGCCCTCTGTTTCAGCCCCTCTGTTTCTCACCCTCTGTTTCAGCACCTCTGTTTCAGCCCCTCTGTTTCTCGCCCTCTGTTTCAGCCCCTCTGTTTCTCGCCCTCTGTTTCTCGCCCTCTGTTTCAGCCCCTCTGTTTCTCGCCATCTCTTTCAGCCCCTCTGTTTCTCGCCCTCTGTTTCAGCCCCTCTGTTTCAGCCCCTCTGTTTCTGGCCCTCTGTTTCAGTCCCTCTGTTTCTCGCCCTCTGTTTCAGCCCCTCTATTTCTCGCCCTCTGTTTCAGCCCCTCTGTTTCAGCCCCACTGTTTCAGCCCCTCTGATTCAGCCCCTCTGTTTCTCGCCCTCTGTTTCAGCCCCTCTGTTTCTCGCCATCTGTTTCAGCCCCTCTGTTTCTCGCCCTCTGTTTCAGCCCCTCTGTTTCAGCCCCTCTGTTTCAGCCCCTCTGTTTCTCGCCCTCTGTTTCAGCCCCTCTGTTTCTTGCCCTCTGTTTCAGCCTCTCTGTTTCTCGCCCTCTGTTTCAGCCCCTCTGTTTCAGCCCCTCTGATCCAGCCCCTCTGTTTCAGCCCCTCTGATTCAGCCCCTCTGTTTCAGACCCTCTATTTCAGCCCCTCTGTTTCAGCCCTTCTGTTTCAGCCCCTCTGTTTCAGCCCCTCTGTTTCAGCCCCTCTGTTTCTCGCCCTCTGTTTCAGCCCCTCTGTTTCTCGCACTCTGTTTCAGCCTCTCTGTTTCTAGCCTCTGTGTCAGCCCCTCGTTTTCAACCCCTCTGATTCAGCCCCTCTGTTTCAGCCCCTCTGTTTCTCGCCCTCTGTTTCAGCACCTCTGATTCAGCCCCTCTGTTTCAGACCCTCTATTTCAGCCCCTCTGTTTCAGCCACTCTGTTTCAGGCTCTCTGTTTCAGCCCGTCTGTTTCAGCCCCTCTGTTTCAGCCCCTCTGTTTCAGCCCCTCTGATTCAGTACCGTAGTTTCTCGCCCTCTGTTTCAGCCCCTCTGTTTCAGCCCCTCTGATTCAGCCCCTCTGATTCAGCCCCTCTGTTTCTCGCCCTCTGTTTCAGCCACTCTGATTCAGCCCCTATGTTTCTCGCCCTCTGTTTCTCGACCTTTTTTTCTGCCCATCTGTTTCAGCCCTTCTGTTTCAGCCCCTCTGTTTCTTGCCCTCTGTTTCAGCCCCTCTGTTCCAGCCCCTCTGTTTCAGCCCCTCCGTTTCAGCCCCACTGTTTCAGCCCCTCTGGTTCAGCCCCTCTGTTTCAGCCCCTCTGTTTCTCGCCCTTTGTTTCAGCCCCTCTGTTTGTCGCCCTCTGTTTCAGCCCCTCTGTTTCTCGACCTCTGTGTCAGCCCCTCTGTTTCAGCCCCTCAGTTTCAGTCCCTCTGTTTCTCGCCCTCTGTTTCAGCCCCTCTGTTTCTTGCCCTCTGTTTCATCCCCTCTGTTTCAGCCCCTCTGTTTCTCGCCCTTTGTTTCTGCCCCTCTGTTTCTCGCCCTCTGTTTCAGCCCCTCTGTTTCTCGCCTTCTGTTTCAGCCCCTCTGATTCAGCCCCTCTGTTTCAGCCCCTCTGATTCAGCCCCTCTGATTTAGCCCCTCTGTTTCTCGCCCTCTGTTTCATCCCCTCTGTTTCAGCCCTTCTGTTTCAGCCACTCGGTTTCAGCCCCTCTGTTTCTTGCCCTCTGTTTCAGCCCCTCTGTTTCAGCCACTCGGTTTCAGCCCCTCTGTTTCTCGCCCTCTGTTTCTGCTCCTCTGTTTCTCGCCCTCTGTTTCAGCCCCTCTGTTTCTCGCCCTCTGTTACAGCCCCTCCGATTCAGCCCCTCTGTTTCAGCCCCTCTGAATCAGCCCCTCTGTTTCAGCCCCTCTGTTTCAGAACCATCTGTTTCTCGCCCTCTGTTTCAGCCCCTCTGTTTCTCACCCTCTGTTTCAGCACCTCTGTTTCAGCCCCTCTGTTTCTCGCCCTCTGTTTCAGCCCCTCTGATTCAGCCCCTCTGTTTCTCGCCCTCTGTTTCAGCCCCTCTGTTTCTCGCCATCTCTTTCAGCCCCTCTGTTTCTCGCCCTCTGTTTCAGCCCCTCTGTTTCAGCCCCTCTGTTTCAGCCCCTCTGTTTCTGGCCCTCTGTTTCAGCCCCTCTGTTTCTCGCCCTCTGTTTCAGCCCCTCTATTTCTCGCCCTCTGTTTCAGCCCCTCTGTTTCAGCCCCACTGTTTCAGCCCCTCTGATTCAGCCCCTCTGTTTCTCGCCCTCTGTTTCAGCCCCTCTGTTTCTCGCCATCTGTTTCAGCCCCTCTGTTTCTCGCCCTCTGTTTCAGCCCCTCTGTTTCAGCCCCTCTGTTTCAGCCCCTCTGTTTCTCGCCCTCTGTTTCAGCCCATCTGTTTCAGCCCTTCTGTTTCAGCCCCTCTGTTTCTTGCCCTCTGTTTCAGCCCCTCTGTTCCAGCCCCTCTGTTTCAGCCCCTCCGTTTCAGCCCCTCTGTTTCAGCCCCTCTGGTTCAGCCCCTCTGTTTCAGCCCCTCTGTTTCTCGCCCTTTGTTTCAGCCCCTCTGTTTGTCGCCCTCTGTTTCAGCCCCTCTGTTTCTCGACCTCTGTGTCAGCCCCTCTGTTTCAGCCCCTCAGTTTCAGTCCCTCTGTTTCTCGCCCTATGTTTCAGCCCCTCTGTTTCTTGCCCTCTGTTTCATCCCCTCTGTTTCAGCCCCTCTGTTTCTCGCCCTTTGTTTCTGCCCCTCTGTTTCTCGCCTTCTGTTTCAGCCCCTCTGATTCAGCCCCTCTGTTTCAGCCCCTCTGATTCAGCCCCTCTGATTCAGCCCCTCTGTTTCTCGCCCTCTGTTTCAGCCCCTCTGTTTCAGCCCTTCTGTTTCAGCCACTCGGTTTCAGCCCCTCTGTTTCTTGCCCTCTGTTTCAGCCCCTCTGTTTCAGACCCTCTGTTTCAGCCCCTCTGTTTCTCGCCCTCTGTTTCAGCCCCTCTGTTTCGCACTCTCTGTTTCAGCCCCTCTGTTTCTCGCCCTCTGTTTCTGCTCCTCTGTTTCTCGCCCTCTGTTTCAGCCCCTCTGTTTCTCGCCCTCTGTTTCAGCCCCTCCGATTCTGCCCCTCTGTTTCAGCCCCTCTGAATCAGCCCCTCTGTTTCAGCCCCTCTGTTTCAGCCCCTCTGTTTCTCGCCCTCTGTTTCAGCCCCTCTGTTTCTCACCATCTGTTTCAGCACCTCTGTTTCAGCCCCTCTGTTTCTCGCCCTCTGTTTCAGCCCCTCTGTTTCTCGCCCTCTGTTTCTCGCCCTCTGTTTCAGCCCCTCTGTTTCTCGCCATCTCTTTCAGCCCCTCTGTTTCTCGCCCTCTGTTTCAGCCCCTCTGTTTCAGCCCCTCTATTTCAGCCCCTCTGTTTCTGGCCCTCTGTTTCAGCCCCTCTGTTTCTCGCCCTCTGTTTCAGCCCCTCTATTTCTCGCCCTCTGTTTCAGCCCCTCTGTTTCAGCCCCACTGTTTCAGCCCCTCTGATACAGCCCCTCTGTTTCTCGCCCTCTGTTTCAGCCCCCCTGTTTCTCGCCATCTGTTTCAGCCCCTCTGTTTCTCGCCCTCTGTTTCAGCCCCTCTGTTTCTGCCCCTCTGTTTCAGCCCCTCTGTTTCTCGCCCTCTGTTTCAGCCCCTCTGTTTCTTGCCCTCTGTTTCAGCCTCTCTGTTTCTCGCCCTCTGTTTCAGCCCCTCTGTTTCAGCCCCTCTGATTCAGCCCCTCTGTTTCAGCCCCTCTGATTCAGCCCCTCTGTTTCAGACCCTCTATTTCAGCCCCTCTGTTTCAGCCCTTCTGTTTCAGTCCCTCTGTTTCAGCCCCTCTGTTTCAGCCCCTCTGTTTCTCGCCCTCTGTTTCAGCCCCTCTGTTTCTCGCCCTCTGTTTCAGCCTCTCTGTTTCTCGCCTCTGTGTCAGCCCCTCGTTTTCAACCCCTCTGATTCAGCCCCTCTGTTTCAGCCCCTCTGTTTCTCGCCCTCTGTTTCAGCACCTCTGATTCAGCCCCTCTGTTTCAGACCCTCTATTTCAGCCCCTCTGTTTCAGCCACTCTGTTTCAGGCTCTCTGTTTCAGCCCGTCTGTTTCAGCCCCTCTGTTTCAGCCCCTCTGTTTCAGCCCCTCTGATTCAGTACCTTAGTTTCTCGCCCTCTGTTTCAGCCCCTCTGTTTCAGCCCCTCTGATTCAGCCCCTCTGATTCAGCCCCTCTGTTTCTCGCCCTCTGTTTCAGCCACTCTGATTCAGCCCCTCTGTTTCTCGCCCTCTGTTTCTCGACCTTTTTTTCTGCCCATCTGTTTCAGCCCTTCTGTTTCAGCCCCTCTGTTTCTTGCCCTCTGTTTCAGCCCCTCTGTTCCAGCCCCTCTGTTTCAGCCCCTCCGTTTCAGCCCCTCTGTTTCAGCCCCTCTGGTTCAGCCCCTCTATTTCAGCCCCTCTGTTTCTCGCCCTTTGTTTCAGCCCCTCTGTTTGTCGCTCTCTGTTTCAGCCCCTCTGTTTTTCGACCTCTGTGTCAGCCCCTCTGTTTCAGCCCCTCAGTTTCAGTCCCTCTGTTTCTCGCCCTCTGTTTCAGCCCCTCTGTTTCTTGCCCTCTGTTTCATCCCCTCCGTTTCAGCCCCTCTGTTTCTCGCCCTTTGTTTCTGCCCCTCTGTTTCTCGCCCTCTGTTTCAGCCCCTTTGTTTCTCGCCTTCTGTTTCAGCCCCTCTGATTCAGCCCCTCTGTTTCAGCCCCTCTGATTCAGCCCCTCTGATTCAGCCCCTCTGTTTCTCGCCCTCTGTTTCAGCCGCTCTGTTTCAGCCCTTCTGTTTCAGCCACTCGGTTTCAGCCCCTCTGTTTCTTGCCCTCTGTTTCAGCCCCTCTGTTTCAGACCCTCTGTTTCAGCCCCTCTGTTTCTCGCCCTCTGTTTCAGCCCCTCTGTTTCGCACTCTCTGTTTCAGCCCCTCTGTTTCAGCCCCTCTGTTTCAGCCCCTCTGTTTCTCGCCCTCTGTTTATTCTCCTCTGTTTCTCGCCCTCTGTTTCAGCCCCTCTGTTTCTCGCCCTCTGTTACAGCCCCTCCGATTCAGCCCCTCTGTTTCAGCCCCTCTGAATCAGCCCCTCTGTTTCAGCCCCTCTGTTTCAGCCCCTCTGTTTCTCGCCCTCTGTTTCAGCCCCTCTGTTTCTCACCCTCTGTTTCAGCACCTCTGTTTCAGCCCCTCTGTTTCTCGCCCTCTGTTTCAGCCCCTCTGATTCAGCCCCTCTGTTTCTCGCCCTCTGTTTC
The DNA here is from genome assembly GCF_047496795.1 of Chiloscyllium punctatum. Taxonomy (NCBI): domain Eukaryota; kingdom Metazoa; phylum Chordata; class Chondrichthyes; order Orectolobiformes; family Hemiscylliidae; genus Chiloscyllium; species Chiloscyllium punctatum. The sequence goes on along the minus strand of NC_092759.1, from coordinate 29,147,020 downwards.
AGCCCCTCTGTTTCTCGCCATCTCTTTCAGCCCCTCTGTTTCTCGCCCTCTGTTTCAGCCCCTCTGATTCAGCCCCTCTGTTTCTCGCCCTCTGTTTCAGCCCCTCTGTTTCTCGCCATCTCTTTCAGCACCTCTGTTTCTCGTCCTCTGTTTCAGCCCCTCTGTTTCAGCCCCTCTGTTTCAGCCACTCTGTTTCAGGCTCTCTGTTTCAGCCCGTCTGTTTCAGCCCCTCTGTTTCAGCCCCTCTGTTTCAGCCCCTCTGATTCAGTACCTTAGTTTCTCGCCCTCTGTTTCAGCCCCTCTGTTTCAGCCCCTCTGATTCAGCCCCTCTGATTCAGCCCCTCTGTTTCTCGCCCTCTGTTTCAGCCACTCTGATTCAGCCCCTCTGTTTCTCGCCCTCTGTTTCTCGACCTTTTTTTCTGCCCATCTGTTTCAGCCCTTCTGTTTCAGCCCCTCTGTTTCTTGCCCTCTGTTTCAGCCCCTCTGTTCCAGCCCCTCTGTTTCAGCCCCTCCGTTTCAGCCCCTCTGTTTCAGCCCCTCTGGTTCAGCCCCTCTGTTTCAGCCCCTCTGTTTCTCGCCCTTTGTTTCAGCCCCTCTGTTTGTCGCTCTCTGTTTCAGCCCCTCTGTTTTTCGACCTCGGTGTCAGCCCCTCTGTTTCAGCCCCTCAGTTTCAGTCCCTCTGTTTCTCGCCCTCTGTTTCAGCCCCTCTGATTCTTGCCCTCTGTTTCATCCCCTCCGTTTCAGCCCCTCTGTTTCTCGCCCTTTGTTTCTGCCCCTCTGTTTCTCGCCCTCTGTTTCAGCCCCTTTGTTTCTCGCCTTCTGTTTCAGCCCCTCTGATTCAGCCCCTCTGTTTCAGCCCCTCTGATTCAGCCCCTCTGATTCAGCCCCTCTGTTTCTCGCCCTCTGTTTCAGCCGCTCTGTTTCAGCCCTTCTGTTTCAGCCACTCGGTTTCAGCCCCTCTGTTTCTTGCCCTCTGTTTCAGCCCCTCTGTTTCAGACCCTCTGTTTCAGCCCCTCTGTTTCTCGCCCTCTGTTTCAGCCCCTCTGTTTCGCACTCTCTGTTTCAGCCCCTCTGTTTCAGCCCCTCTGTTTCTCGCCCTCTGTTTATTCTCCTCTGTTTCTCGCCCTCTGTTTCAGCCCCTCTGTTTCTCGCCCTCTGTTACAGCCCCTCCGATTCAGCCCCTCTGTTTCAGCCCCTCTGAATCAGCCCCTCTGTTTCAGCCCCTCTGTTTCAGCCCCTCTGTTTCTCGCCCTCTGTTTCAGCCCCTCTGTTTCTCACCCTCTGTTTCAGCACCTCTGTTTCAGCCCCTCTGTTTCTCGCCCTCTGTTTCAGCCCCTCTGATTCAGCCCCTCTGTTTCTCGCCCTCTGTTTCAGCCCCTCTGTTTCTCGCCATCTCTTTCAGCCCCTCTGTTTCTCGCCCTCTGTTTCAGCCCCTCTGATTCAGCCCCTCTGTTTCTCGCCCTCTGTTTCAGCCCCTCTGTTTCTCGCCATCTCTTTCAGCCCCTCTGTTTCTCGCCCTCTGTTTCAGCCCCTCTGTTTCAGCCCCTCTGTTTCAGCCCCTCTGTTTCTGGCCCTCTGTTTCAGCCCCTCTGTTTCTCGCCCTCTGTTTCAGCCCCTCTATTTCTCGCCCTCTGTTTCAGCCCCTCTGTTTCAGCCCCACTGTTTCAGCCCCTCTGATTCAGCCCCTCTGTTTCTCGCCCTCTGTTTCAGCCCCTCTGTTTCTCGCCATCTGTTTCAGCCCCTCTGTTTCTCGCCCTCTGTTTCAGCCCCTCTGTTTCAGCCCCTCTGTTTCAGCCCCTCTGTTTCTCGCCCTCTCTTTCAGCCCATCTGTTTCAGCCCTTCTGTTTCAGCCCCTCTGTTTCTTGCCCTCTGTTTCAGCCCCTCTGTTCCAGCCCCTCTGTTTCAGCCCCTCCGTTTCAGCCCCTCTGTTTCAGCCCCTCTGGTTCAGCCCCTCTGTTTCAGCCCCTCTGTTTCTCGCCCTTTGTTTCAGCCCCTCTGTTTGTCGCCCTCTGTTTCAGCCCCTCTGTTTCTCGACCTCTGTGTCAGCCCCTCTGTTTCAGCCCCTCAGTTTCAGTCCCTCTGTTTCTCGCCCTATGTTTCAGCCCCTCTGTTTCTTGCCCTCTGTTTCATCCCCTCTGTTTCAGCCCCTCTGTTTCTCGCCCTTTGTTTCTGCCCCTCTGTTTCTCGCCTTCTGTTTCAGCCCCTCTGATTCAGCCCCTCTGTTTCAGCCCCTCTGATTCAGCCCCTCTGATTCAGCCCCTCTGTTTCTCGCCCTCTGTTTCAGCCCCTCTGTTTCAGCCCTTCTGTTTCAGCCACTCGGTTTCAGCCCCTCTGTTTCTTGCCCTCTGTTTCAGCCCCTCTGTTTCAGACCCTCTGTTTCAGCCCCTCTGTTTCTCGCCCTCTGTTTCAGCCCCTCTGTTTCGCACTGTCTGTTTCAGCCCCTCTGTTTCTCGCCCTCTGTTTCTGCTCCTCTGTTTCTCGCCCTCTGTTTCAGCCCCTCTGTTTCTCGCCCTCTGTTTCAGCCCCTCCGATTCTGCCCCTCTGTTTCAGCCCCTCTGAATCAGCCCCTCTGTTTCAGCCCCTCTGTTTCAGCCCCTCTGTTTCTCGCCCTCCGTTTCAGCCCCTCTGTTTCTCACCATCTGTTTCAGCACCTCTGTTTCAGCCCCTCTGTTTCTCGCCCTCTGTTTCAGCCCCTCTGTTTCTCGCCCTGTGTTTCTCGCCCTCTGTTTCAGCCCCTCTGTTTCTCGCCATCTCTTTCAGCCCCTCTGTTTCTCGGCCTCTGTTTCAGCCCCTCTGTTTCAGCCCCTCTATTTCAGCCCCTCTGTTTCTGGCCCTCTGTTTCAGCCCCTCTGTTTCTCGCCCTCTGTTTCAGCCCCTCTATTTCTCGCCCTCTGTTTCAGCCCCTCTGTTTCAGCCCCACTGTTTCAGCCCCTCTGATACAGCCCCTCTGTTTCTCGCCCTCTGTTTCAGCCCCTCTGTTTCTCGCCATCTGTTTCAGCCCCTCTGTTTCTCGCCCTCTGTTTCAGCCCCTCTGTTTCTGCCCCTCTGTTTCAGCCCCTCTGTTTCTCGCCCTCTGTTTCAGCCCCTCTGTTTCTTGCCCTCTGTTTCAGCCTCTCTGTTTCTCGCCCTCTGTTTCAGCCCCTCTGTTTCAGCCCCTCTGATTCAGCCCCTCTGTTTCAGCCCCTCTGATTCAGCCCCTCTGTTTCAGACCCTCTATTTCAGCCCCTCTGTTTCAGCCCTTCTGTTTCAGTCCCTCTGTTTCAGCCCCTCTGTTTCAGCCCCTCTGTTTCTCGCCCTCTGTTTCAGCCCCTCTGTTTCTCGCCCTCTGTTTCAGCCTCTCTGTTTCTCGCCTCTGTGTCAGCCCCTCGTTTTCAACCCCTCTGATTCAGCCCCTCTGTTTCAGCCCCTCTGTTTCTCGCCCTCTGTTTCAGCACCTCTGATTCAGCCCCTCTGTTTCAGACCCTCTATTTCAGCCCCTCTGTTTCAGCCACTCTGTTTCAGGCTCTCTGTTTCAGCCCGTCTGTTTCAGCCCCTCTGTTTCAGCCCCTCTGTTTCAGCCCCTCTGATTCAGCCCCTCTGATTCAGCCCCTCTGTTTCTCGCCCTCTGTTTCAGCCACTCTGATTCAGCCCCTCTGTTTCTCGCCCTCTGTTTCTCGACCTTTTTTTCTGCCCATCTGTTTCAGCCCTTCTGTTTCAGCCCCTCTGTTTCTTGCCCTCTGTTTCTCGCCCTCTGTTTCAGCCCCTCTGTTTCTTGCCCTCTGTTTCATCCCCTCCGTTTCAGCCCCTCTGTTTCTCGCCCTTTGTTTCTGCCCCTCTGTTTCTCGCCCTCTGTTTCAGCCCCTTTGTTTCTCGCCTTCTGTTTCAGCCCCTCTGATTCAGCCCCTCTGTTTCAGCCCCTCTGATTCAGCCCCTCTGATTCAGCCCCTCTGTTTCTCGCCCTCTGTTTCAGCCGCTCTGTTTCAGCCCTTCTGTTTCAGCCACTCGGTTTCAGCCCCTCTGTTTCTTGCCCTCTGTTTCAGCCCCTCTGTTTCAGACCCTCTGTTTCAGCCCCTCTGTTTCTCGCCCTCTGTTTCAGCCCCTCTGTTTCGCACTCTCTGTTTCAGCCCCTCTGTTTCAGCCCCTCTGTTTCTCGCCCTCTGTTTATTCTCCTCTGTTTCTCGCCCTCTGTTTCAGCCCCTCTGTTTCTCGCCCTCTGTTACAGCCCCTCCGATTCAGCCCCTCTGTTTCAGCCCCTCTGAATCAGCCCCTCTGTTTCAGCCCCTCTGTTTCAGCCCCTCTGTTTCTCGCCCTCTGTTTCAGCCCCTCTGTTTCTCACCCTCTGTTTCAGCACCTCTGTTTCAGCCCCTCTGTTTCTCGCCCTCTGTTTCAGCCCCTCTGATTCAGCCCCTCTGTTTCTCGCCCTCTGTTTCAGCCCCTCTGTTTCTCGCCATCTCTTTCAGCCCCTCTGTTTCTCGCCCTCTGTTTCAGCCCCTCTGTTTCAGCCCCTCTGTTTCAGCCCCTCTGTTTCTGGCCCTCTGTTTCAGCCCCTCTGTTTCTCGCCCTCTGTTTCAGCCCCTCTATTTCTCGCCCTTTGTTTCAGCCCCTCTGTTTCAGCCCCACTGTTTCAGCCCCTCTGATTCAGCCCCTCTGTTTCTCGCCCTCTGTTTCAGCCCCTCTGTTTCTCGCCATCTGTTTCAGCCCCTCTGTTTCTCGCCCTCTGTTTCAGCCCTTCTGTTTCAGCCCCTCTGTTTCAGCCCCTCTGTTTCTCGCCCTCTGTTTCAGCCCCTCTGTTTCTTGCCCTCTGTTTCAGCCTCTCTGTTTCTCGCCCTCTGTTTCAGCCCCTCTGTTTCAGCCCCTCTGATTCAGCCCCTCTGTTTCAGCCCCTCTGATTCAGCCCCTCTGTTTCAGACCCTCTATTTCAGCCCCTCTGTTTCAGCCACTCTGTTTCAGGCTCTCTGTTTCAGCCCGTCTGTTTCAGCCCCTCTGTTTCAGCCCCTCTATTTCAGCCCCTCTGTTTCAGCCCCTCTGTTTCAGGCTCTCAGTTTCAGCCCGTCTGTTTCAGCCCCTCTGTTTCAGCCCCTCTGATTCAGTCCCTTAGTTTCTCGCCCTCTGTTTCTGCCCCTCTGTTTCAGCCCCTCTGATTCAGCCCCTCTGATTCAGCCCCTCTGTTTCTCGCCCTCTGTTTCAGCCCCTCTGTTTCAGCCCCTCTGATTCAGCCCCTCTGATTCAGCCCCTCTGTTTCTCGCCCTCTGTTTCTGCCCCTCTGTTTCAGCCCCTCTGTTTCAGCCCCTCTGTTTCTTGCCCTCTGTTTCAGCCCCTCTGTTTCAGCCCCTCTGTTTCAGCCCCTCCGATTCAGCCCCTCTGTTTCAGCCCCTCTGTTTCTGCCCCTCTGTTTCAGCCACTCTGTTTCTCGCCCTTTGTTTCAGCCCCTCTGTTTCTCGCACTCTGTTTCAGCCCCTCTGTTTCAGCCCCTCTGTTTCAGCCCCTCTGTTTCTCGCCCTCTGTTTCAGCCCCTCTGTTTCTTGCCCTCTGTTTCAGCCCCTCTGTTTCAGCCCCTCTGTTTCTCGCCCTCTGTTTCTGCCCCTCTGCTTCTCGCCCTCTGTTTCAGCCCCTCTGTTTCTCGCCTTCTGTTTCAGCCCCTCTGATTCAGCCCCTCTGTTTCAGCCCCTCTGATTCAGCCCCTCTGATTCAGCCCCTCTGTTTCTCGCCCTCTGTTTCAGCCCCTCTGTTTCAGCCCTTCTGTTTCAGACACTCGGTTTCAGCCCCTCTGTTTCTTGCCCTCTGTTTCAGCCCCTCTGTTTCTCGCCCTCTGTTTCAGCCCCTCTGTTTCTCGCCCTCTGTTTCAGCCCCACTGTTTCGCACTCTCTGTTTCAGCCCCTCTGTTTCAGCCCCTCTGTTTCTCGCCCTCTGTTTCTGCTCCTCTGTTTCTCGCCCTCTGTTTCAGCCGCTCTGTTTCTCGCCCTCTGTTTCAGCCCCTTTGATTCAGCCCCTCTGTTTCAGCCCCTCTGAATCAGCCCCTCTGTTTCAGCCCCTCTGTTTCAGCCCCTCTGTTTCTCGCCTCTGTTTCAGCCCCTCTGATTCTCACCCTCTGTTTCAGCACCTCTGTTTCAGCCCCTCTGTTTCTCGCCCTCTGTTTTAGCCCCTCTGTTTCTCGCCCTCTGTTTCAGCCCCTCTGATTCAGCCCCTCTGTTTCTTGCCCTCTGTTTCAGCCCCTCTGTTTCTCGCCATCTGTTTCACCCCCTCTGTTTCTCGCCCTCTGTTTCATCCCCTCTGTTTCAGCCGCTCTGTTTCAGACCCTCTGTTTCTAGACCTCTGTTTCAGCCCCTCTGTTTCTCGCCCTCTGTTTCAGCCTCTCTGTTTCTCGCCCTCTGTTTCAGCCCCTCTGTTTCAGCCCCTCTGATTCAGCCCCTCTGTTTCAGCCCCTCTGTTTCTCGCCCTCTGTTTCAGCCCCTCTGATTCAGCCCCTCTGTTTCAGCCCCTCTGATTCAGCCCCTCTGTTTCAGACCCTCTATTTAACCCCCCTGTTTCAGCCACTCTGTTTCAGGCTCTCTGTTTCAGCCCGTCTGTTTCAGCCCCTCTGTTTCAGCCCCTCTGTTTCAGCCCCTCTGATTCAGTACCTTAGTTTCTCGCCCTCTGTTTCAGCCCCTCTGTTTCAGCCCCTCTGATTCAGCCCCTCTGATTCAGCCCCTCTGATTCAGCCCCTCTGTTTCTCGCCCTCTGTTTCTGCCCCTCTGTTTCAGCCCCTCTGTTTCAGCCCCTCTGTTTCTTGCCCTCTGTTTCAGCCCCTCTGTTTCAGCCCCTCTGTTTCAGCCCCTCCGATTCAGCCCCTCTGTTTCAGCCCCTCTGTTTCTGCCCCTCTGTTTCAGCCCCTCTGTTTCTCGCCCTTTGTTTCAGCCCCTCTGTTTCTCGCCCACTGTTTCAGCCCCTCTGCTTCAGCCCCACTGTTTCAGCCCCTCTGTTTCTCGCCCTCTTTTTCAGCCCCTCTGTTTCTTGCCCTCTGTTTCAGGCCCTCTGTTTCAGCCCCACTGTTTCTCGCCCTCTGTTTCTGCCCCTCTGTTTCTCGCCCTCTGTTTCAGCCCCTCTGTTTCTCGCCTTCTGTTTCAGCCCCTCTGATTCAGGCCCTCTGTTTCAGCCCCTCTGATTCAGCCCCTCTGATTCAGCCCCTCTGTTTCTCGCCCTCTGTTTCAGCCCCTCTGTTTCAGCCCTTCTGTTTCAGCCACTCGGTTTCAGCCCCTCTGTTTCTTGCCCTCTGTTTCAGCCCCTCTGTTTCTCGACCTCTGTTTCAGCCCCTCTGTTTCTCGCCCTCTGTTTCAGCCCCTCTGTTTCGCACTCTCTGTTTCAGCCCCTCTCTTTCAGTCCCTCTGTTTCTCGCTCTCTGTTTCTGCTCCTCTGTTTCTCGCCCTCTGTTTCAGCCCCTCTGTTTCTCGCCCTCTGTTTCAGCCCCTCTGATTCAGCCCCTCTGTTTCAGACCCTCTGCATCAGCCCCTCTGTTTCAGCCCCTCTGTTTCAGCCCCTCTGTTTCTCGCCCTCTGTTTCAGCCCCTCTGTTTCTCACCCTCTGTTTCAGCACCTCTGTTTCCGCCCCTCTGTTTCTCGCCCTCTGTTTCAGCCCCTCTGTTTCTCGCCCTCTGTTTCAGCCCCTCTGATTCAGCCTCTCTGTTTCTCGCCCTCTGTTTCAGCCCCTCTGTTTCTCGCCCTCTGTTTCAGCCCCTCTGTTTCTCGCCCTCTGTTTCAGCCTCTCTGTTTCTCGCCCTCTGTGTCAGCCCCTCTGTTTCAACCCCTCTGATTCAGCCCCTCTGTTTCAGCCCCTCTGTTTCTCGCCCTCTGTTTCAGCACCTCTGATTCAGCCCCTCTGTTTCAGCCCCTCTGATTCAGCCCCTCTGTTTCAGACCCTCTATTTCAGCCCCTCTGTTTCAGCCACTCTGTTTCAGGCTCTCTGTTTCAGCCCGTCTGTTTCAGCCCCTCTGTTTCAGCCCCTCTGTTTCAGCCCCTCTGATTCAGTACCTTAGTTTCTCACCCTCTGTTTCAGCCCCTCTGTTTCAGCCCCTCTGATTCAGCCCCTCTGATTCAGCCCCTCTGTTTCTCGCCCTCTGTTTCAGCCCCTCTGATACAGCCCCTCTGTTTCTCGCCCTCTGTTTCTCGCCCTCTGTTTCTGCCCATCTGTTTCAGCCCCTCTGTTTCAGCCCCTCTGTTTCTTGCCCTCTGTTTCAGCCCCTCTGTTCCAGCCCCTCTGTTTCAGCCCCTCCGTTTCAGCCCCTCTGTTTCAGCCTCTCTGGTTCAGCCCCTCTGTTTCAGCCCCTCTGTTTCTCGCCCTTTGTTTCAGCCCCTCTGTTTGTCGCCCTCTGTTTCAGCCCCTCTGTTTCTCGACCTCTGTGTCAGCCCCTCTGTTTCAGCCCCTCAGTTTCAGTCCCTCTGTTTCTCGCCCTCTGTTTCATCCCCTCTGTTTCAGCCCCTCTGTTTCAGCCCCTCTGTTTCTAGCCCTCTGTTTCAGCCCCACTGTTTCTCGCCCTCTGTTTCAGCCTCTCTGTTTCTCGCCCTCTGTTTCAGCCCCTCTGTTTCAGCCCCTCAGATTCAGCCCCTCTGTTTCAGCCCCTCTGTTTCTCGCCCTCTGTTTCAGCCCCTCTGATTCAGCCCCTCTGTTTCAGCCCCTCTGATTCAGCCCCTCTGTTTCAGACCCTCTATTTAACCCCCCTGTTTCAGCCACTCTGTTTCAGGCTCTCTGTTTCAGACCGTCTGTTTCAGCCCCTCTGTTTCAGCCCCTCTGTTCAGCCCCTCTGATTCAGTACCTTAGTTTCTCGCCCTCTGTTTCAGCCCCTCTGTTTCAGCCCCTCTGATTCAGCCCCTCTGATTCAGCCCCTCTGATTCAGCCCCTCTGTTTCTCGCCCTCTGTTTCTGCCCCTCTGTTTCAGCCCCTCTGTTTCAGCCCCTCTGTTTCTTGCCCTCTGTTTCAGCCCCTCTGTTTCAGCCCCTCTGTTTCAGCCCCTCCGATTCAGCCCCTCTGTTTCAGCCCCTCTGTTTCTGCCCCTCTGTTTCAGCCCCTCTGTTTCTCGCCCTTTGTTTCAGCCCCTCTGTTTCTCGCCCACTGTTTCAGCCCCTCTGCTTCAGCCCCACTGTTTCAGCCCCTATGTTTCTCGCCCTCTTTTTCAGCCCCTCTGTTTCTTGCCCTCTGTTTCAGGCCCTCTGTTTCAGCCCCACTGTTTCTCGCCCTCTGTTTCTGCCCCTCTGTTTCTCGCCCTCTGTTTCAGCCCCTCTGTTTCTCGCCTTCTGTTTCAGCCCCTCTGATTCAGGCCCTCTGTTTCAGCCCCTCTGATTCAGCCCCTCTGATTCAGCCCCTCTGTTTCTCGCCCTCTGTTTCAGCCCCTCTGTTTCAGCCCTTCTGTTTCAGCCACTCGGTTTCAGCCCCTCTGTTTCTTGCCCTCTGTTTCAGCCCCTCTGTTTCTCGACCTCTGTTTCAGCCCCTCTGTTTCTCGCCCTCTGTTTCAGCCCCTCTGTTTCGCACTCTCTGTTTCAGCCCCTCTGTTTCAGTCCCTCTGTTTCTCGCTCTCTGTTTCTGCTCCTCTGTTTCTCGCCCTCTGTTTCAGACCCTCTGTTTCTCGCCCTCTGTTTCAGCCCCTCTGATTCAGCCCCTCTGTTTCAGCCCCTCTGAATCAGCCCCTCTGTTTCAGCCCCTCTGTTTCAGCCCCTCTGTTTCTCGCCCTCTGTTTCAGCCCCTCTGTTTCTCACCCTCTGTTTCAGCACCTCTGTTTCCGCCCCTCTGTTTCTCGCCCTCTGTTTCAGCCCCTCTGTTTCTCGCCCTCTGTTTCAGCCCCTCTGATTCAGCCTCTCTGTTTCTCGCCCTCTGTTTCAGCCCCTCTGTTTCTCGCCCTCTGTTTCAGCCCCTCTGTTTCTCGCCCTCTGTTTCAGCCTCTCTGTTTCTCGCCCTCTGTGTCAGCCCCTCTGTTTCAACCCCTCTGATTCAGCCCCTCTGTTTCAGCCCCTCTGTTTCTCGCCCTCTGTTTCAGCACCTCTGATTCAGCCCCTCTGTTTCAGCCCCTCTGATTCAGCCCCTCTGTTTCAGACCCTCTATTTCAGCCCCTCTGTTTCAGCCACTCTGTTTCAGGCTCTCTGTTTCAGCCCGTCTGTTTCAGCCCCTCTGTTTCAGCCCCTCTGTTTCAGCCCCTCTGATTCAGTACCTTAGTTTCTCACCCTCTGTTTCAGCCCCTCTGTTTCAGCCCCTCTGATTCAGCCACTCTGATTCAGCCCCTCTGTTTCTGCCCATCTGTTTCAGCCCTTCTGTTTCAGCCCCTCTGTTTCTTGCCCTCTGTTTCAGCCCCTCTGTTCCAGCCCCTCTGTTTCAGCCCCTCCGTTTCAGCCCCTCTGTTTCAGCCCCTCTGGTTCAGCCCCTCTGTTTCAATCCCTCTGTTTCTCGCCCTTTGTTTCAGCCCCTCTGTTTGTCGCCCTCTGTTTCAGCCCCTCTGTTTCTCGACCTCTGTGTCAGCCCCTCTGTTTCAGCCCCTCAGTTTCAGTCCCTCTGTTTCTCGCCCTCTGTTTCAGCCCCTCTGTTTCTTGCCCTCTGTTTCATCCTCTCTGTTTCAGCCCCTCTGTTTCTCGCCCTTTGTTTCAGCCCCTCTGTTTGTCGCCCTCTGTTTCAGCACCTCTGTTTCTCGCCTTCTGTTTCAGCCCCTCTGTTTCTCGACCTCTGTTTCAGCCCCTCTGTTTCTCGCCCTCTGTTTCAGCCCCTCTGTTTCGCACTCTCTGTTTCAGCCCCTCTGTTTCAGTCCCTCTGTTTCTCGCTCTCTGTTTCTGCTCCTCTGTTTCTCGCCCTCTGTTTCAGCCCCTCTGTTTCTCGCCCTCTGTTTTACCCCTCTGATTCAGCCCCTCTGTTTCAGCCCCTCTGAATCAGCCCCTCTGTTTCAGCCCCTCTGTTTCAGCCCCTCTGTTTCTCGCCCTCTGTTTCAGCCCCTCTGTTTCTCGCCCTCTGTTTCAGCCCCTCTGATTCAGCCTCTCTGTTTCTCGCCCTCTGTTTCAGCCCCTCTGTTTCTCGCCCTCTGTTTCAGCCCCTCTGTTTCTCGCCCTCTGTTTCAGCCTCTCTGTTTCTCGCCCTCTGTGTCAGCCCCTCTGTTTCAACCCCTCTGATTCAGCCCCTCTGTTTCAGCCCCTCTGTTTCTCGCCCTCTGTTTCAGCACCTCTGATTCAGCCCCTCTGTTTCAGCCCCTCTGATTCAGCCCCTCTGTTTCAGACCCTCTATTTCAGCCCCTCTGTTTCAGCCACTCTGTTTCAGGCTCTCTGTTTCAGCCCGTCTGTTTCAGCCCCTCTGTTTCAGCCCCTCTGTTTCAGCCGCTCTGATTCAGTACCTTAGTTTCTCACCCTCTGTTTCAGCCCGTCTGTTTCAGCCCCTCTGATTCAGCCCCTCTGATTCAGCCCCTCTGTTTCTCGCCCTCTGTTTCAGCCCCTCTGATTCAGCCCCTCTGTTTCTCGCCCTCTGTTTCTCGCCCTCTGTTTCTGCCCATCTGTTTCAGCCCCTCTGTTTCAGCCCCTCTGTTTCTTGCCCTCTGTTTCAGCCCCTCTGTTCCAGCCCCTCTCTTTCAGCCCCTCCGTTTCAGCCCCTCTGTTTCAGCCCCTCTGGTTCAGCCCCTCTGTTTCAGCCCCTCTGTTTCTCGCCCTTTGTTTCAGCCCCTCTGTTTGTCGCCCTCTGTTTCAGCCCCTCTGTTTCTCGACCTCTGTGTCAGCCCCTCTGTTTCAGCCCCTCAGTTTCTGTCCCTCTGTTTCTCGCCCTCTGTTTCAGCCCCTCTGTTTCTTGCCCTCTGTTTCATCCCCTCTGTTTCAGCCCCTCTGTTTCTCGCCCTTTGTTTCTGCCCCTCTGTTTCTCGCCCTCTGTTTCAGCACCTCTGATTCAGCCCCTCTGTTTCAGCCCCTCTGATTCAGCCCCTCTATTTCAGCCCCTCTGTTTCTCGCCCTCTGTTTCAGCCCCTCTGTTTCAGCCCTTCTGTTTCAGCCACTCGGTTTCAGCCACTCTGTTTCTTGCCCTCTGTTTCAGCCCCTCTGTTTCAGACCCTCTGTTTCAGCCCCTCTGTTTCTCGCCCTCTGTTTCAGCCCCTCTGTTTCGCACTCTCTGTTTCAGCCCCTCTGTTTCAGCCCCTCTGTTTCTCGCCCTCTGTTTCAGCCCCTCTGATTCAGCCCCTCTGTTTCAGCCCCTCTGTTTCTCGCCCTCTGTTTCAGCCCCTCCGATTCAGCCCCTCTGTTTCAGCCCCTCTGAATCTGCCCCTCTGTTTCAGCCCCTCTGTTTCTCGCCCTCTGTTTCAGCCCCTCTGTTTCTCACCCTCTGTTTCAGCACCTCTGTTTCAGCCCCTCTGTTTCTCGCCCTCTGTTTCAGCCCCTCTGTTTCTCGCCCTCTGTTTCAGCCCCTCTGATTCAGCCCCTCTGTTTCTCGCCCTCTGTTTCAGCCCCTCTGTTTCTCGCCATCTCTTTCAGACCCTCTGTTTCTCGCCCTCTGTTTCAGCCCCTCTGTTTCAGCCCCTCTGTTTCAGCCCCTCTGTTTCTGGCCCTCTGTTTAAGCCCCTCTGTTTTTCGCCCTCTGTTTCAGCCCCTCTATTTCTCGCCCTCTGTTTTAGCCACTCTGTTTCAGCCCCACTGTTTCAGCCCCTTTGCTTCAGCCCCTCTGTTTCTCGCCCTCTGTTTCAGCCCCTCTTATTCAGCCCCACTGTTTCAGCCCCTCTGAATCAGCCCCTCTGCTTCAGCCCCTCTTTTTCAGACCCTCTGTTTCAGCCCCTCTGTTTCTCGCCCTCTGTTTCAGCCCCTCTGTTTCTCACCCTCTGTTTCAGCCCCTCTGTTTCAGCCCCACTGTTTCTCGCCCTCTGTTTCAGCTCATCTGATTCAGACCCTCTGTTTCTCGCCCTCTGTTTCAGCCACTCTGTTTCTCGCCCTCTTTTTCAGCCCCTCTGTTTCTCGCCCTCTGTTTCAGCCCCTGTGTTTCAGCCCCTCTGTTTCAGCCCCTCTGTTTCTCGCCCTCTGTTTCAGCCCCTCTGTTTCTCGCCCTGTGTTTCAGCCCCTCTATTTCTCGCCCTCTGTTTCAGCCGCTCTGTTTCAGCCCCACTGTTTCAGTCCCTCTGTTTCAGCCCCTCTGTTTCTCGCCCTCTGTTTCAGCCCTTCTGTTTCTCGCCCTCTGTTTCAGCCCCTCTGTTTCTCGCCCTCTGTTTCAGCCCCTCTGTTTCAGTCCCGCTGTTTCTCGCCCTCTGTTTCTCGCACTCTGTTTCAGCCCCTCTGTTTCTCGCCCTCTGTTTCAGCCCCTCTGTTTCTCGCCCTCTGTTTCAGCCCCTCTGTTTCAGCCCCTCTGTTTCTCGCCCTCTGTTTCAGCCCCTCTGTTTCTTGCCCTCTGTTTCAGCCCCTCTGTTTCTCGCCCTCTGTTTCAGCCTCTCTGTTTCTCGCCCTCGGATTCAGCCCCTCTGTTTCAGCCCCTCTGTTTAAGCCCCTCTGTTTCAGCCGCTCTGTTTCTCGCCCTCTGTTTCAGCCCCTCTGTTTCTCGCCCTCTGTTTCAGCCCCTCTGATTCAGCCACTCTGTTTCAGCCCCTCTGATTCAGCCCCTCTGTTTCTGCCCCACTATTTCAGCCCCTTTGTTACAGCCCCTCTGTTTCATCCACTCTGTTTCTCGCCCTCTGTTTCTCACCCTCGGTTTCTCGCCCTCTGTTTCAGCCCCTCTGTTTTTCGCCCTCTGTTTCAGCCCCTCTGTTTCTCGCCCTCTGTTTCAGGCTCTCTGTTTCAGCCCATCTGTTTCAGCCCCTCTGTTTCAGCCCCTCTGTTTCTCGCCCTCTGTTTCAGCCCCTCTGATTCAGCCCCTCTGTTTCAGCCCCTCTGATTCAGCCCCTCTGTTTCAGACCCTCTATTTAACCCCCCTGTTTCAGCCACTCTGTTTCAGGCTCTCTGTTTCAGACCGTCTGTTTCAGCCCCTCTGTTTCAGCCCCTCTGTTCAGCCCCTCTGATTCAGTACCTTAGTTTCTCGCCCTCTGTTTCAGCCCCTCTGTTTCAGCCCCTCTGATTCAGCCCCTCTGATTCAGCCCCTCTGATTCAGCCCCTCTGTTTCTCGCCCTCTGTTTCTGCCCCTCTGTTTCAGCCCCTCTGTTTCAGCCCCTCTGTTTCTTGCCCTCTGTTTCAGCCCCTCTGTTTCAGCCCCTCTGTTTCAGCCCCTCCGATTCAGCCCCTCTGTTTCAGCCCCTCTGTTTCTGCCCCTCTGTTTCAGCCCCTCTGTTTCTCGCCCTTTGTTTCAGCCCCTCTGTTTCTCGCCCACTGTTTCAGCCCCTCTGCTTCAGCCCCACTGTTTCAGCCCCTATGTTTCTCGCCCTCTTTTTCAGCCCCTCTGTTTCTTGCCCTCTGTTTCAGGCCCTCTGTTTCAGCCCCACTGTTTCTCGCCCTCTGTTTCTGCCCGTCTGTTTCTCGCCCTCTGTTTCAGCCCCTCTGTTTCTCGCCTTCTGTTTCAGCCCCTCTGATTCAGGCCCTCTGTTTCAGCCCCTCTGATTCAGCCCCTCTGATTCAGCCCCTCTGTTTCTCGCCCTCTGTTTCAGCCCCTCTGTTTCAGCCCTTCTGTTTCAGCCACTCGGTTTCAGCCCCTCTGTTTCTTGCCCTCTGTTTCAGCCCCTCTGTTTCTCGACCTCTGTTTCAGCCCCTCTGTTTCTCGCCCTCTGTTTCAGCCCCTCTGTTTCGCACTCTCTGTTTCAGCCCCTCTGTTTCAGTCCCTCTGTTTCTCGCTCTCTGTTTCTGCTCCTCTGTTTCTCGCCCTCTGTTTCAGACCCTCTGTTTCTCGCCCTCTGTTTCAGCCCCTCTGATTCAGCCCCTCTGTTTCAGCCCCTCTGAATCAGCCCCTCTGTTTCAGCCCCTCTGTTTCAGCCCCTCTGTTTCTCGCCCTCTGTTTCAGCCCCTCTGTTTCTCACCCTCTGTTTCAGCACCTCTGTTTCCGCCCCTCTGTTTCTCGCCCTCTGTTTCAGCCCCTCTGTTTCTCGCCCTCTGTTTCAGCCCCTCTGATTCAGCCTCTCTGTTTCTCGCCCTCTGTTTCAGCCCCTCTGTTTCTCGCCCTCTGTTTCAGCCCCTCTGTTTCTCGCCCTCTGTTTCAGCCTCTCTGTTTCTCGCCCTCTGTGTCAGCCCCTCTGTTTCAACCCCTCTGATTCAGCCCCTCTGTTTCAGCCCCTCTGTTTCTCGCCCTCTGTTTCAGCACCTCTGATTCAGCCCCTCTGTTTCAGCCCCTCTGATTCAGCCCCTCTGTTTCAGACCCTCTATTTCAGCCCCTCTGTTTCAGCCACTCTGTTTCAGGCTCTCTGTTTCAGCCCGTCTGTTTCAGCCCCTCTGTTTCAGCCCCTCTGTTTCAGCCCCTCTGATTCAGTACCTTAGTTTCTCACCCTCTGTTTCAGCCCCTCTGTTTCAGCCCCTCTGATTCAGCCACTCTGATTCAGCCCCTCTGTTTCTGCCCATCTGTTTCAGCCCTTCTGTTTCAGCCCCTCTGTTTCTTGCCCTCTGTTTCAGCCCCTCTGTTCCAGCCCCTCTGTTTCAGCCCCTCCGTTTCAGCCCCTCTGTTTCAGCCCCTCTGGTTCAGCCCCTCTGTTTCAATCCCTCTGTTTCTCGCCCTTTGTTTCAGCCCCTCTGTTTGTCGCCCTCTGTTTCAGCCCCTCTGTTTCTCGACCTCTGTGTCAGCCCCTCTGTTTCAGCCCCTCAGTTTCAGTCCCTCTGTTTCTCGCCCTCTGTTTCAGCCCCTCTGTTTCTTGCCCTCTGTTTCATCCTCTCTGTTTCAGCCCCTCTGTTTCTCGCCCTTTGTTTCAGCCCCTCTGTTTGTCGCCCTCTGTTTCAGCACCTCTGTTTCTCGCCTTCTGTTTCAGCCCCTCTGTTTCTCGACCTCTGTTTCAGCCCCTCTGTTTCTCGCCCTCTGTTTCAGCCCCTCTGTTTCGCACTCTCTGTTTCAGCCCCTCTGTTTCAGTCCCTCTGTTTCTCGCTCTCTGTTTCTGCTCCTCTGTTTCTCGCCCTCTGTTTCAGCCCCTCTGTTTCTCGCCCTCTGTTTTACCCCTCTGATTCAGCCCCTCTGTTTCAGCCCCTCTGAATCAGCCCCTCTGTTTCAGCCCCTCTGTTTCAGCCCCTCTGTTTCTCGCCCTCTGTTTCAGCCCCTCTGTTTCTCGCCCTCTGTTTCAGCCCCTCTGTTTCTCGCCCTCTGTTTCAGCCCCTCTGATTCAGCCTCTCTGTTTCTCGCCCTCTGTTTCAGCCCCTCTGTTTCTCGCCCTCTGTTTCAGCCCCTCTGTTTCTCGCCCTCTGTTTCAGCCTCTCTGTTTCTCGCCCTCTGTGTCAGCCCCTCTGTTTCAACCCCTCTGATTCAGCCCCTCTGTTTCAGCCCCTCTGTTTCTCGCCCTCTGTTTCAGCACCTCTGATTCAGCCCCTCTGTTTCAGCCCCTCTGATTCAGCCCCTCTGTTTCAGACCCTCTATTTCAGCCCCTCTGTTTCAGCCACTCTGTTTCAGGCTCTCTGTTTCAGCCCGTCTGTTTCAGCCCCTCTGTTTCAGCCCCTCTGTTTCAGCCGCTCTGATTCAGTACCTTAGTTTCTCACCCTCTGTTTCAGCCCGTCTGTTTCAGCCCCTCTGATTCAGCCCCTCTGATTCAGCCCCTCTGTTTCTCGCCCTCTGTTTCAGCCCCTCTGATTCAGCCCCTCTGTTTCTCGCCCTCTGTTTCTCGCCCTCTGTTTCTGCCCATCTGTTTCAGCCCCTCTGTTTCAGCCCCTCTGTTTCTTGCCCTCTGTTTCAGCCCCTCTGTTCCAGCCCCTCTCTTTCAGCCCCTCCGTTTCAGCCCCTCTGTTTCAGCCCCTCTGGTTCAGCCCCTCTGTTTCAGCCCCTCTGTTTCTCGCCCTTTGTTTCAGCCCCTCTGTTTGTCGCCCTCTGTTTCAGCCCCTCTGTTTCTCGACCTCTGTGTCAGCCCCTCTGTTTCAGCCCCTCAGTTTCTGTCCCTCTGTTTCTCGCCCTCTGTTTCAGCCCCTCTGTTTCTTGCCCTCTGTTTCATCCCCTCTGTTTCAGCCCCTCTGTTTCTCGCCCTTTGTTTCTGCCCCTCTGTTTCTCGCCCTCTGTTTCAGCACCTCTGATTCAGCCCCTCTGTTTCAGCCCCTCTGATTCAGCCCCTCTATTTCAGCCCCTCTGTTTCTCGCCCTCTGTTTCATCCCCTCTGTTTCAGCCCTTCTGTTTCAGCCACTCGGTTTCAGCCACTCTGTTTCTTGCCCTCTGTTTCAGCCCCTCTGTTTCAGACCCTCTGTTTCAGCCCCTCTGTTTCTCGCCCTCTGTTTCAGCCCCTCTGTTTCGCACTCTCTGTTTCAGCCCCTCTGTTTCAGCCCCTCTGTTTCTCGCCCTCTGTTTCAGCCCCTCTGATTCAGCCCCTCTGTTTCAGCCCCTCTGTTTCTCGCCCTCTGTTTCAGCCCCTCCGATTCAGCCCCTCTGTTTCAGCCCCTCTGAATCTGCCCCTCTGTTTCAGCCCCTCTGTTTCTCGCCCTCTGTTTCAGCCCCTCTGTTTCTCACCCTCTGTTTCAGCACCTCTGTTTCAGCCCCTCTGTTTCTCGCCCTCTGTTTCAGCCCCTCTGTTTCTCGCCCTCTGTTTCAGCCCCTCTGATTCAGCCCCTCTGTTTCTCGCCCTCTGTTTCAGCCCCTCTGTTTCTCGCCATCTCTTTCAGACCCTCTGTTTCTCGCCCTCTGTTTCAGCCCCTCTGTTTCAGCCCCTCTGTTTCAGCCCCTCTGTTTCTGGCCCTCTGTTTAAGCCCCTCTGTTTTTCGCCCTCTGTTTCAGCCCCTCTATTTCTCGCCCTCTGTTTTAGCCACTCTGTTTCAGCCCCACTGTTTCAGCCCCTTTGCTTCAGCCCCTCTGTTTCTCGCCCTCTGTTTCAGCCCCTCTTATTCAGCCCCACTGTTTCAGCCCCTCTGAATCAGCCCCTCTGCTTCAGCCCCTCTTTTTCAGACCCTCTGTTTCAGCCCCTCTGTTTCTCGCCCTCTGTTTCAGCCCCTCTGTTTCTCACCCTCTGTTTCAGCCCCTCTGTTTCAGCCCCACTGTTTCTCGCCCTCTGTTTCAGCTCATCTGATTCAGACCCTCTGTTTCTCGCCCTCTGTTTCAGCCACTCTGTTTCTCGCCCTCTTTTTCAGCCCCTCTGTTTCTCGCCCTCTGTTTCAGCCCCTGTGTTTCAGCCCCTCTGTTTCAGCCCCTCTGTTTCTCGCCCTCTGTTTCAGCCCCTCTGTTTCTCGCCCTGTGTTTCAGCCCCTCTATTTCTCGCCCTCTGTTTCAGCCGCTCTGTTTCAGCCCCACTGTTTCAGTCCCTCTGTTTCAGCCCCTCTGTTTCTCGCCCTCTGTTTCAGCCCTTCTGTTTCTCGCCCTCTGTTTCAGCCCCTCTGTTTCTCGCCCTCTGTTTCAGCCCCTCTGTTTCAGTCCCTCTGTTTCTCGCCCTCTGTTTCTCGCACTCTGTTTCAGCCCCTCTGTTTCTCGCCCTCTGTTTCAGCCCCTCTGTTTCTCGCCCTCTGTTTCAGCCCCTCTGTTTCAGCCCCTCTGTTTCTCGCCCTCTGTTTCAGCCCCTCTGTTTCTTGCCCTCTGTTTCAGCCCCTCTGTTTCTCGCCCTCTGTTTCAGCCTCTCTGTTTCTCGCCCTCGGATTCAGCCCCTCTGTTTCAGCCCCTCTGTTTAAGCCCCTCTGTTTCAGCCGCTCTGTTTCTCGCCCTCTGTTTCAGCCCCTCTGTTTCTCGCCCTCTGTTTCAGCCCCTCTGATTCAGCCACTCTGTTTCAGCCCCTCTGATTCAGCCCCTCTGTTTCTGCCCCACTATTTCAGCCCCTTTGTTACAGCCCCTCTGTTTCATCCACTCTGTTTCTCGCCCTCTGTTTCTCACCCTCGGTTTCTCGCCCTCTGTTTCAGCCCCTCTGTTTTTCGCCCTCTGTTTCAGCCCCTCTGTTTCTCGCCCTCTGTTTCAGGCTCTCTGTTTCAGCCCATCTGTTTCAGCCCCTCTGTTTCAGCCCCTCTGTTTCTCGCCCTCTGTTTCTCGCCCGCTGTTTCAGCCCCTTTTTTTCTCGCCCACTGTTTCAGCCCCTCTGTTTCAGTCCCTCTGATTCAGCCCCTCTGATTCAGCCGCTCTGTTTCTCGCCCTCTGTTTCAGCCCCTCTGATTCAGCCCCTCTGTTTCTGCCCCTCTGTTTCAGCCCCTCTGTTTCTCGCCCTCTGTTTCAGCCCCTCTGTTTTTCGCCCTCTGTTTCAGACCCTCTGTTTCTCGCCCTCTGTTTCAGGCTCTCTGTTTCAGCCCGTCTGTTTCAGCCCCTCTGTTTCAGCCCCACTGTTTCTCGCCCTCTGTTTCTCGCCCGCTGTTTCAGCCCCTTTGTTTCTCGCCCTCTGTTTCAGCCCCTCTGATTCAGACCCTCTGTTTCAGCCCCTCTGTTTCTGCCCCTCTGTTTCTCGCCCTCAGTTTCTGCCCCTCTGTTTCTCGCCCTCTGTTTCAGCCCCTCTGTTTCTCGCCCTCTGTTTCAGCCCCTCTGTTTCTCGCCCTCTTTTTCAGACCCTCTGTTTCAGCCCCTCTGTTTCTCGCCCTCTGTTTCTGGCCCTCAGTTTCTCGCCCTCTGTTTCAGCCCCTCTGTTTCTCGCCTTCTATTTCAGCCCCTCTGATTCAGCCCCTCTGTTTCAGCCCTTCTGATTCAGCCCCTCTGATTCAGCCCCTCTGTTTCTCGCCCTCTGTTTCAGCCCCTCTGTTTCAGCCCTTCTGTTTCAGCCCCTCTGTTTCAGCCCCTCTGTTTCTTGCCCTCTGTTTCAGCACCTCTGTTTCTCGACCTCTGTTTCAGTCCCTCTGTTTCTCGCCATCTGTTTCAGCCCCTCTGTTTCGCGCTCTCTGTTTCAGCCCCTCTGTTTCAGCTCCTCTGTTTCTCGCCCTCTTTTTCTGCCCCTCTGTTTCTCGCCCTCTGTTTCAGCCCCTCTGTTTCTCGCCCTCTGTTTCAGCCCCTCTGATTAAGCCCCTCTGTTTCAGCCCCTCTGAATCAGCCCCTCTGATTCAGCCCCTCTGTTTCAGCCCCTCTGTTTCAGCCCCTCTGTTTCTCGCCCTCTGTTTCAGCCCCTCTGTTTCTCACCCTCTGTTTCAGCCCCTCTGTTTCAGCCCCTCTGTTTCAGTACCTCTGTTTCAGCCCTCTGTTTCTCGCCCTCTGTTTCAGGCCCTCTGTTTCTCGCCCTCTGTTTCAGCCTCTCTGTTTCTCGCCCTCTGTTTCAGCCCCTCTCTTTCAGCCCCTCTGTTTCTCGCCCTCTGTATTAGCCCCTCTATTTCTCGCCCTCTGTTTCAGCCCCTCTGTTTTAGCCGCACTGTTTCAGCCCCTTTGTTTCAGCCCCTCTGTTTCTCGCCCTCTGTTTCAGCCGCTCTGTCTCTCGCCCTCTGTATCAGCCCCTCTGTTTCAGCCCATCTGTTTCAGTCCCTCTGTTTCTCGCCCTCTGTTTCAGCCCCTCTGTTTCAGCCCCTCTGTTTCTCGCCCTCTGTTTCAGCCCCTCTGTTTCTTGCCCTCTGTTTCAGCCACTCTGTTTCTCGCCCTCTGTTTCAGCCTCTCTGTATCTCGCCCTCTGTTTCAGCCCCTCTGTTTCAGCCCCTCTGTTTCAGCCCCTCTGTTTCAGCCCTCTGTTTCTCGCCCTCTGTTTCAGGCCTTTTGTTTCTCGCCCTCTGTTTCAGCCTCTCTGTTTCTCGCCCTCTGTTTCAGCCCCTCTCTTTCAGCCCCTCTGTATCTCGCCCTCTGTTTCAGCCCCTCTGTTTCTCGCCCTCTGTATCAGCCGCTTTGATTCAGCCCCTCTGTTTCAGCCCCTCTGTTTCAGTCCCTCTGTTTCTCGCCCTCTGTTTCAGCCCCTCTGTTTCAGCCCCTCTGTTTCTCGCCCTCTGTTTCAGCCCCTCTGTTTCAGCCCCTCTGTTTCAGCCCCTCTGTTTCAGCCCTCTGTTTCTCGCCCTCTGTTTCAGGCCCTCTGTTTCTCGCCCTCTGTTTCAGCCCCTCTGTTTCTCGCCCTCTGTTTCAGCCCCTCTCTTTCAGCCCCTCTGTATCTCGCCCTCTGTTTCAGCTCCTCTGTTTCTCGCCCTCTGTATCAGCCGCTTTGTTTCAGCCCCTCTGTTTCAGCCCCTCTGTTTCAGTCCCTCTGTTTCTCGCCCTCTGTTTCAGCCCCTCTGTTTCAGCCCCTCTGTTTCAGCCCCTCTGTTTCAGTCCCTCTGTTTCTCGCCCTCTGTTTCAGCCCCTCTGTTTCAGCCCCTCTGATTCAGCCCATCTGATTCAGCCCCTCTGATTCAGCCCCTCTGTTTCAGCCCCTCTGTTTCTCGCCCTCTGTTTCAGCCCCTCTGTTTCTCGCCCTCTGTTTCAGCCCCCCTCTTTCTCGCCCTCTGTTTCAGTCCCTCTGTTTCGCGCTCTCTGTTCCAGCCCCTTTGTTTCAGTCCCTCTGTTTCTCGCCCTCTGTTTCTGCACGTCTGTTTCTCGCCCTCTGTTCCAGCCACTCTGTTTCTCGCCCTCTCTTTTAGTCCCTCTGTTTCTCGCCCTGTGTTTCAGCCCCTCTGATTCAGCCCCTCTGTTTCAGCCCCTCTGAATCAGCCCCTCTGATTCAGCCCCTCTGTTTCAGCCCCTCTGTTTCAGCCCCTCTGTTTCTACCTCTGTTTCAGCCCCTCTGTTTCTCACCCTCTGTTTCAACCCCTCTGTTTCAGCCCCTCTGTTTCTCGCCCTCTGTTTCAGCCCCTCTGTTTCTCGCCCTCTGTATCAGCCCCTCTGTTTCAGCCCCTCTGTTTCAGTCCCTCTGTTTCTCGCCCTCTGTTTCAGCCCCTCTGTTTCAGCCCCTCTGTTTCTCGCCCTCTGTTTCAGCCCCTCTGTTTCTTGCCCTCTGTTTCAGCCCCTCTGTTTCAGCCCCTCTGTTTCAGCCCCTCTGTTTCAGCCCCTCTGATTCAGCCCATCTGATTCAGCCCCTCTGTTTCAGCCCCTCTGTTTCAGCCCCTCTGTTTCAGCCCCTCTGTTTCAGCCCCTCTGTTTATCGCCCTCTGTTTCAGCCTCTCTGCATCTCGCCCTCTGTTTCAGCCCCTCTGTTTCAGCCCCTCTGTTTCAGCCCCTCTGTTTCAGCCCTCTGTTTCTCGCCCTCTGTTTCAGGCCCTCTGTTTCTCGCCCTCTGTTTCAGCCTCTCTGTTTCTCGCCCTCTGTTTCAGCCCCTCTCTTTCAGCCCCTCTGTATCTCGCCCTCTGTTTCAGCCCCTCTGTTTCTCGCCCTCTGTATCAGCCGCTTTGTTTCAGCCCCTCTGTTTCAGTCCCTCTGTTTCTCGCCCTCTGTTTCAGCCCCTCTGTTTCAGCCCCTCTGTTTCTCGCCCTCTGTTTCAGCCCCTCTGTTTCAGCCCCTCTGTTTCAGCCCTCTGTTTCTCGCCCTCTGTTTCAGGCCCTCTGTTTCTCGCCCTCTGTTTCAGCCTCTCTGTTTCTCGCCCTCTGTTTCAGCCCCTCTCTTTCAGCCCCTCTGTATCTCGCCCTCTGTTTCAGCCCCTCTGTTTCTCGCCCTCTGTATCAGCCGCTTTGTTTCAGCCCCTCTGTTTCAGTCCCTCTGTTTCTCGCCCTCTGTTTCAGCCCCTCTGTTTCAGCCCCTCTGTTTCTCGCCCTCTGTTTCAGCCCCTCTGTTTCAGCCCCTCTGTTTCAGTCCCTCTGTTTCTCGCCCTCTGTTTCTCGCCTTCTGTTTCAGCCCCTCTGTTTCTCGCCCTCTGTTTCAGCCCCTCTGTTTCTCGCCCTCTGTTTCTCGCCCTCTGTTTCAGCCTCTCTGTTTCTCGCCCTCTGTTTCAGCCCCTCTCTTTCAGCCCCTCTGTATCTCGCCCTCTGTTTCAGCCCCTCTGTTTCTCGCCCTCTGTATCAGCCGCTTTGTTTCAGCCCCTCTGTTTCAGTCCCTCTGTTTCTCGCCCTCTGTTTCAGCCCCTCTGTTTCAGCCCCTCTGTTTCTCGCCCTCTGTTTCAGCCCCTCTGTTTCAGCCCCTCTGTTTCAGCCCTCTGTTTCTCGCCCTCTGTTTCAGGCCCTCTGTTTCTCGCCCTCTGTTTCAGCCTCTCTGTTTCTCGCCCTCTGTTTCAGCCCCTCTCTTTCAGCCCCTCTGTATCTCGCCCTCTGTTTCAGCCCCTCTGTTTCTCGCCCTCTGTATGAGCCGCTTTGTTTCAGCCCCTCTGTTTCAGCCCCTCTGTTTCAGTCCCTCTGTTTCTCGCCCTCTGTTTCAGCCCCTCTGTTTCAGCCCCTCTGATTCAGCCCATCTGATTCAGCCCCTCTGTTTCAGCACCTCTGTTTCTCGCCCTCTGTTTCAGCCCCTCTGTTTCTCGCCCTCTGTTTCAGCCCCTCTGTTTCTCGCCCTCTGTTTCAGTCCCTCTGTTTCAGCCCCTCTGTTTCAGCCCCTCTGATTCAGCCCATCTGATTCAGCCCCTCTGTTTCAGCCCCTCTGTTTCTCGCCCTCTGTTTCTGCACGTCTCTATCTCGCCCTCTGTTTCAGCCACTCTGTTTCTCGCCCTCTCTTTCAGTCCCTCTGTTTCTCGCCATCTGTTTCAGCCCCTCTGATCCAGCCCCTCTGTTTCAGCCCCTCTGAATCAGCCCCTCTGATTCAGCCCCTCTGTTTCAGCCCCTCTGTTTCAGCCCCTCTGTTTCTACCTCTGTTTCAGCCCCTCTGTTTCTCACCCTCTGTTTCAACCCCTCTGTTTCAGCCCCTCTGATTCTCGCCCTCTGTTTCAGCCCCTCTGTTTCTCGCCCTCTGTTTCAGCCCCTCTGTTTCTCGCCCTCTGTTTCAGCCCCTCTGTTTCAGCCCCTCTGTTTCAGCCCCTCTGTTTCAGCCCCTCTGTATCTCGCACTCTGTTTCAGCCCCTCTGTTTCTCGCCCTGTGTTTCAGCCCCTCTATTTCTCGCCCTCTGTTTCAGCCGCTCTGTTTCATCCCCACTGTTTCAGCCCCTCTGTTTCAGCCCCTCTGTTTCTCGCCCTCTGTTTCAGCCCCTCTGTTTCTCGCCCTCTGTTTCAGCCCCTCTGTTTCTCGCCCTCTGTTTCAGCCCCTCTGTTTCAGCCCCTCTGTTTCAGTCCCTCTGTTTCTCGCCCTCTGTTTCTCGCCTTCTGTTTCAGCCCCTCTGTTTCTCGCCCTCTGTTTCAGCCCCTCTGTTTCTCGCCCTCTGTTTCAGCCCCTCTGTTTCAGCCCCTCTGTTTCAGCCCCTCTGTTTCTCGCCCTCTGTTTCAGCCCCTCTGTTTCCTGCCCTCTGTTTCAGCCCCTCTGTTTCTCGCCCTCTGTTTCAGCCTCTCTGTTTCTCGCCCTCGGATTCAGCCCCTCTGTTTCAGCCCCTCTTTTTAAGCCCCTCTGTTTCAGCCGCTCTGTTTCTCGCCCTCTGTTTCAGCCCCTCTGTTTCTCGCCCTCTGTTTCAGTCCCTCTGATTCAGCCACTCTGTTTCAGCCCCTCTGATTCAGCCCCTCTGTTTCAGCCCCTCTATTTCAGCCCCTTTGTTTCAGCCCCTCTGTTTCATCCACTCTGTTTCTCGCCCTCTGTTTCTCACCCTCTGTTTCTCGCCCTCTGTTTCAGCCCCTCTGTTTTTCGCCCTCTGTTTCAGCCCCTCTGTTTCTGCCCCTCTGTTTCAGGCTCTCTGTTTCAGCCCATCTGTTTCAGCCCCTCTGTTTCAGCCCCTCTGTTTCTCGCCCTCTGTTTCTCGCCCGCTGTTTCAGCCCCTTTGTTTCTCGCCCACTGTTTCAGCCCCTCTGTTTCAGTCCCTCTGATTCAGCCCCTCTGATTCAGCCCCTCTGTTTCTCGCCCTCTGTTTCAGCCCCTCTGTTTCAGCCCCTCTGTTTCTGCCCCTCTGTTTCAGCCCCTCTGTTTCTCGCCCTCTGTTTCAGCCCCTCTGTTTTTCGCCCTCTGTTTCAGCCCCTCTGTTTCTCGCCCTCTGTTTCAGGCTCTCTGATTCAGCCCGTCTGTTTCAGCCCCTCTGTTTCAGCCCCTCTGTTTCTCGCCCTCTGTTTCTCGCCCGCTGTTTCAGCCCCTTTGTTTCTCGCCCTCTGTTTCAGCCCCTCTGATTCAGACCCTCTGTTTCAGCCCCTCTGTTTCAGCCCCTCTGTTTTTCGCCCTCAGTTTCTGCCCCTCTGTTTCTCGCCCTCTGTTTCAGCCCCTCTGTTTCAGCCCCTCTGTTTCTCGCCCTCTGTTTCAGCCCCTCTGTTTCTCGCCCTCTGTTTCAGACCCTCTGTTTCAGCCCCTCTGTTTCTCGCCCTCTGTTTCTGCCCCTCAGTTTCTCGCCCTCTGTTTCAGCCCCTCTGTTTCTCGCCTTCTGTTTCAGCCCCTCTGATTCAGCCCCTCTGTTTCAGCCCTTCTGATTCAGCCCCTCTGATTCAGCCCCTCTGTTTCTCGCCCTCTATTTCAGCCCCTCTGTTTCAGCCCTTCTGTTTCAGCCCCTCTGTTTCAGCCCCTCTGTTTCTTGCCCTCTGTTTCAGCCCCTCTGTTTCTCGACCTCTGTTTCAGTCCCTCTGTTTCTCGCCATCTGTTTCAGCCCCTCTGTTTCGCGCTCTCTGTTTCAGCCCCTCTGTTTCAGCCCCTCTGTTTCTTGCCCTCTGTTTCAGCCCCTCTGTTTCTCGACCTCTGTTTCAGTCCCTCTGTTTCTCGCCATCTGTTTCAGCCCCTCTGTTTCGCGCTCTCTGTTTCAGCCCCTCTGTTTCAGCTCCTCTGTTTCTCGCCCTCTGTTTCAGCCCCTCTGTTTCTCGCCCTCTGTTTCAGCCCCTCTGTTTCTCGCCCTCTGTTTCAGCCCCTCTGATTAAGCCCCTCTGTTTCAGCCCCTCTGAATCAGCCCCTCTGATTCAGCCCCTCTGTTTCAGCCCCTCTGTTTCAGCGCCTCTGTTTCTCGCCCTCTGTTTCAGCCCCTCTGTTTCAGCCCCTCTGTTTCTGCCCCTCTGTTTCAGCCCCTCTGTTTCTCGCCCTCTGTTTCAGCCCCTCTGATTCAGCCCCTCTGTTTCTCGCCCTCTGTTTCAGCCCCTCTGTTTCTCGCGCTCTGTTTCAGCCCCTCTGTTTCAGCCCCTCTGTTTCTCGCCCTCTGTTTCAGCCCCTCTATTTCTCGCCCTCTGTTTCAGCCCCTCTGTTTTAGCCCCACTGTTTCAGCCCCTTTGTTTCAGCCCCTCTGTTTCTCGCCCTCTGTTTCAGCCGCTCTGTTTCTCGCCCTATGTATCAGCCCCTCTGTTTCAGCCCCACTGTTTCAGTCCCTCTGTTTCTCGCCCTCTGTTTCTGGCCCTCTGTTTCAGCCCCTCTGTTTCTCGCTCTCTGTTTCAGCCCCTCTGTTTCAGCCCCTCTGTTTCAGCCCCTCTGTTTCTCGCCCTCTGTTTCAGCCCCTCTGTTTCTTGCCCTCTGTTTCAGCCACTCTGTTTCTCGCCCTCTGTTTCAGCCTCTCTGTTTCTCGCCCTCTGTTTCAGACCCTCTGTTTCAGCCCCTCTGTTTCAGCCCCTCTGTTTCTCGCCCTCTGTTTCAGCCCCTCTGTTTATCGCCCTCTGTTTCAGCCTCTCTGTTTCTTGCCCTCTGTTTCAGCCCCTCTGTTTCAGCCCCTCTGCTTCAGCCCCTCTATTTCTCGCCCTCTGCATCAGCCGTTTTTTTTCAGCCCCTTTGTTTCAGCCCCTCTTTTTCAGCCCCTCTGTTTGTCGCCCTCTGTTTCTCACCCTCTGTTTCAGCCCCTCTGTTTCTCGCCCTCTGTTTCAGCCCCTCTGTTTCAGCCCCTCTGATTCAGCCCGTCTGATTCAGCCCCTCTGTTTCTCGCCCTCTGTTCCAGCCACTCTGTTTCAGCCACTCTGTTTCTTGCCCTCTGTTTCAGCCCTTCTGATTCAGCCCCTCTGATCAAGCCCCTCTGTTTCTCGCCCTCTGTTTCAGCCCCTCTGTTTTTGCCCTTCTGTCTCAGCCTCTCTGTTTCAGCCCCTCTGTTTCTTGCCCTCTGTTTCAGCCCCTCTGTTTCTCGAACTCTGTTTCAGTCCCTCTGTTTCTCGCCATCTGTTTCAGCCCCTCTGTTTCGCGCTCACTGTTTCAGCCCCTCTGTTTCTGCTCCTCTGTTTCTCGCCCTCTGTTTCTGCCCCTCTGTTTCTCGCCCTCTGTTTCAGCCCCTCTGTTTCTCGCCCTCTGTTTCAGCCCCTCTGATTAAGCCCCTCTGTTTCAGCCCCTCTGTTTCAGCCCCTCTGTTTCTCGCCCTCTGTTTCAGCCCCTCTGTTTCTCACCCTCTGTTTCAGCCCCTCTGTTTCAGCCCCTCTGTTTCTCGCCCTCTGTTTCAGCCCCTCTGTTTCTCGCTCTCTGTTTCAGCCCATCTGTTTCTCGCCCTCTGTTTCAGCCCCTCTGATTCAGCCCCTCTGTTTCTCGCCCTCTGTTTCAGCCCCTCTGTTTCTCGCCCTCTGTTTCAGCCCCTCTGTTTCTCGCCCTCTGTTTCAGCCGCACTGTTTTATCCCCTCTGTTTCAGCCCCTCTGTTTCAGCCCCTCTGTTTCTCGCCCTCTGTTTCAGCCCCTCTGTTTCTCGCCCTCTGTTTCAGCCCCTCTATTTCTCGCCCTCTGTTTCAGCCCCTCTGTTTTAGCCCCACTGTTTCAGCCCCTTTGTTTCAGCCCCTCTGTTTCTCGCCCTCTGTTTCAGCCGCTCTGTTTCTCGCCCTCTGTATCAGCCCCTCTGTTTCAGCCCCTCTGTTTCAGTCCCTCTGTTTCTCGCCCTCTGTTTCAGCCCCTCTGTTTCAGCCCCTCTGTTTCTCGCCCTCTGTTTCAGCCCCTCTGTTTCTTGCCCTCTGTTTCAGCCACTCTGTTTCTCGCCCTCTGTTTCAGCCTCTCTGTATCTCGCCCTCTGTTTCAGCCCCTCTGTTTCAGCCCCTCTGTTTCAGCCCCACTGTTTCTCGCCCTCTGTTTCAGCCCCTCTGTCTCAGCCCCTCTATTTCTCGCCCTCTGTTTCAGCCCCTCTGTTTCTTGCCCTCTGTTTCAGCCACTCTGTTTCTCGCCCTCTGTTTCAGCCACTCTGTTTCTCGCCCTCTGTTTCAGCCTCTCTGTATCTCGCCCTCTGTTTCAGCCCCTCTGTTTCAGCCCCTCTGTTTCAGCCCCTCTGATTCAGCCCTCTGTTTCTCGCCCTCTGTTTCAGGCCCTCTGTTTCTCGCCCTCTGTTTCAGCCTCTCTGTTTCTCGCCCTCTGTTTCAGCCCCTCTCTTTCAGCCCCTCTGTATCTCACCCTCTGTTTCAGCCCCTCTGTTTCACGCCCTCTGTATCAGCCGCTTTGTTTCAGCCCCTCTGTTTCAGCCCCTCTGTTTCAGTCCCTCTGTTTCTCGCCCTCTGTTTCAGCCCCTCTGTTTCAGCCCCTCTGTTTCTCGCCCTCTGTTTCAGCCCCTCTGTTTCAGCCCCTCTGTTTCAGCCCCTCTGTTTCAGCCCTCTGTTTCTCGCCCTCTGTTTCAGGCCCTCTGTTTCTCGCCCTCTGTTTCAGCCTCTCTGTTTCTCGCCCTCTGTTTCAGCCCCTCTCTTTCAGCCCCTCTGTATCTCGCCCTCTGTTTCAGCCCCTCTGTTTCTCGCCCTCTGTATCAGCCGCTTTGTTTCAGCCCCTCTGTTTCAGCCCCTCCGTTTCAGTCCCTCTGTTTCTCGCCCTCTGTTTCAGCCCCTCTGTTTCAGCCCCTCTGTTTCTCGCCCTCTGTTTCAGCCCCTCTGTTTCAGCCCCTCTGATTCAGCCCATCTGATTCAGCCCCTCTGTTTCAGCCCCTCTGTTTCTCGCCCTCTGTTTCAGCCCCTCTGTTTCTCGACCTCTGTTTCAGCCCCTCTGTTTCTCGCCCTCTGTTTCAGTCCCTCTGTTTCGCGCTCTCTGTTCCAGCCCCTTTGTTTCAGTCCCTCTGTTTCTCGCCCTCTGTTTCTGCACGTCTGTTTCTCGCCCTCTGTTTCAGCTACTCTGTTTCTCGCCCTCTCTTTCAGTCCCTCTGTTTCTCGCCCTCTGTTTCAGCCCCTCTGATTCAGCCCCTCTGTTTCAGCCCCTCTGAATCAGCCCCTCTGATTCAGCCCCTCTGTTTCAGCCCCTCTGTTTCAGCCCCTCTGTTTCTACCTCTGTTTCAGCCCCTCTGTTTCTCACCCTCTGTTTCAACCCCTCTGTTTCAGCCCCTCTGTTTCTCGCCCTCTGTTTCAGCCCCTCTGTTTCTCGCCCTCTGTTTCAGCCCCTCTGTTTCTCGCCCTCTGTTTCAGCCCCTCTGTTTCAGCCCCTCTGTTTCAGCCCCTCTGTTTCAGCCCCTCTGTATCTCGCCCTCTGTATCTCGCCCTCTGTTTCAGCCTGTCTGTTTCTCGCCCTCAGTTTCAGCCCCTCTGTTTCAGCCCCTCTGATTCAGCCCGTCTGATTCAGCCCCTCTGTTTCTCGCCCTCTGTTTCAGCCACGCTGTTTCAGCCCCTCTGTTTCTTGCCCTCTGTTTCAGCCCATCTCTTTCTCGCCCTCTGTTTAAGCCCCTCTGTTTCTCGCCCTCTGTTTCAGCCCCACTGTTTCTCGCCCTCTGTTTCAGTCCCTCTGTTTCGCGCTCTCTGTTTCAGCCACTCTGTTTCAGTCCCTCTGTTTCTCGCCCTCTGTTTCTGCCCGTCTGTTTCTCGCCCTCTGTTTCAGCCCCTCTGTTTCTCGCCCTCTGTTTCAGCCCCTCTGTTTCTCGCCCTCGGTTTCAGCCCCTCTGTTTCTTGCCCTCTGTTTCAGCCACTCTGTTTCTCGCCCTCTGTTTCAGCCTCTCTGTTTCTCGCCCTCTGTTTCAGACCCTCTGTTTCAGCCCCTCTGTTTCAGCCCCTCTGTTTCAGCCCCTCTGTTTCTCGCCCTCTGTTTCAGCCCCTCTGTTTCTCGTCCTCTGTTTCAGCCTCTCTGTTTCTCGCCCTCTGTTTCAGCCCCTCTGTTTCAGCCCCTCTGTTTCAGCCCCTCTATTTCTCGCCCTCTGCATCAGCCGCTTTGTTTCAGCACCTCCGTTTCAGCCCCTCTTTTTCAGCCCCTCTGTTTCTCGCCCTCTGTTTCTCGCCCTCTGTTTCAGCCCCTCTGCTTCTCGCCCTCTGTTTCAGCCCCTCTGTTTCAGCCCCTCTGATTCAGCCCGTCTGATTCAGCCCCTCTGTTTCTCGCCCTCTGTTCCAGCCACTCTGTTTCAGCCCCTCTGTTTCTTGCCCTCTGTTTCAGCCCTTCTGATTCAGCCCCTCTGATTCAGCCCCTTTGTTTCTCGCCCTCTGTTTCAGCCCCTCTGTTTCTGCCCTTCTGTTTCAGCCTCTCTGTTTCAGCCCCTCTGTTTCTTGCCCGCTGTTTCAGCCCCTCTGTTTCTCGACCTCTGTTTCAGTCCCTCTGTTTCTCGCCATCTGTTTCAGCCCCTCTGTTTCGCGCTCTCTGTTTCAGCCCCTCTGTTTCTGCTCCTCTGTTTCTCGCCCTCTGTTTCTGCCCCTCTGTTTCTCGCCCTCTGTTTCAGCCCCTCTGATTCAGCTCCTCTGTTTCAGCCCCTCTGATTAAGCCCCTCTGATTCAGCCCCTCTGAATCAGCCCCTCTGATTCAGCCCCTCTGTTTCAGCCCCTCTGTTTCAGCCCCTCTGTTTCTCGCCCTCTGTTTCAGCCCCTCTGTTTCTCACCGTCTGTTTCAGCCCCTCTGTTTCAGCCCCTCTGTTTCTCGCTCTCTGTTTCAGCCCATCTGTTTCTCGCCCTCTGTTTCAGCCCCTCTGATTCAGCCCCTCTGTTTCTCGCCCTCTGTTTCAGCCCCTCTGTTTCTCGCCCTCTGTTTCAGCCCCTCTGTTTCAGCCCCACTGTTTCAGCCCCTCTGAATCAGCCCCTCTGATTCAGCCCCTCTGTTTCAGACCCTCTGTTTCAGCCCCTCTGTTTCTCGCCCTCTGTTTCAGCCCCTCTGTTTCTCACCCTCTGTTTCAGCCCCTCTGTTTCAGCCCCACTGTTTCTCGCCCTCTGTTTCAGCCCCTCTGTTTCAGCCCCTACGATTCAGCCCCTCTGTTTCTCGCCCTCTGTTTCAGCCACTCTGTTTCTCGCCCTCTTTTTCAGCCCCTCTGTTTCTCGCCCTCTGGTTCAGCCCCTCTGTTTCAGCCCCTCTGTTTCAGCCCCTCTGTTTCTCGCCCTCTGTTTCAGCCCCTCTGTTTCTCGCCCTGTGTTTCAGCCCCTCTGTTTCTCGCCCTCTGTTTCAGCCACTCTGTTTCTCGCCCTCTTTTTCAGCCCCTCTGTTTCTCGCCCTCTGGTTCAACCCCACTGTTTCAGCCCCTCTGTTTTAGCCCCTCTGTTTCTCGCCCTCTGTTTCAGCCCCTCTGTTTCTCGCCCTCTGTTTCAGCCCCTCTGTTTCAGCTCCTCTGTTTCAGTCCCTCTGTTTCTCGCCCTCTGTTTCTCGCACTCTGTTTCAGCCCCTCTGTTTCAGCCCCTCTGTTTCTCGCCCTCTGTTTCAGCCCCTCTGTTTCTCGCCCTCTGTTTCATCCTCTCTGTTTCTCGCCCTCTGTTTCAGCCCCTCTGTTTCAGCCCCTCTGTTTCAGCCCCTCTATTTCTCGCCCTCTGCATCAGCCGCTTTGTTTCAGCACCTCTGTTTCAGCCCCTCTTTTTCAGCCCCTCTGTTTCTCGCCCTCTGTTTCTCGCCCTCTGTTTCAGCCCCTCTGTTTCTCGCCCTTAGTTTCAGCCCCTTGTTTCAGCCCCTCTGATTCAGCCCGTCTGATTCAGCCCCTCTGTTTCTCGCCCTCTGTTCCAGCCACTCTGTTTCAGCCCCTCTGTTTCTTGCCCTCTGTTTCAGCCCTTCTGATTCAGCCCCTCTGTTTCAGCCCCTTTGTTTCTCGCCCTCTGTTTCAACCCCTCTGTTTCTGCCCTTCTGTTTCAGCCTCTCTGTTTCAGCCCCTCTGTTTCTGCCCCTCTGTTTCAGCCCCTCTGTTTCTCGCCATCTGTTTCAGCCCCTCTGTTTCGCGCTCTCTGTTTCAGCCCCTCTGTTTCTGCTCCTCTGTTTCTCGCCCTCTGTTTCTGCCCCTCTGTTTCTCGCCCTCTGTTTCAGCCCCTCTGTTTCTCGCCCTCTGTTTCAACCCCTCTGATTAAGCCCCTCTGTTTCAGCCCCTCTGATTAAGCCCCTCTGATTCAGCCCCTCTGAATCAGCCCCTCTGATTCAGTCCCTCTGTTTCAGCCCCTCTGTTTCAGCCCCTCTGTTTCTCGCTCTCTGTTTCAGCCCATCTGTTTCTCGCCCTCTGTTTCAGCCCCTCTGATTCAGCCCCTCTGTTTCTCGCCCTCTGTTTCAGCCCCTCTGTTTCTCGACCTCTGTTTCAGCCCCTCTGTTTCTCGCCCTCTGTTTCAGCCCCTCTGTTTCAGCCCCACTGTTTCAGCCCCTCTGAATCAGCCCCTCTGATTCAGCCCCTCTGTTTCAGACCCTCTGTTTCAGCCCCTCTGTTTCTCGCCCTCTGTTTCAGCCCCTCTGTTTCTCACCCTCTGTTTCAGACCCTCTGTTTCAGCCCCACTGTTTCTCGCCCTCTGTTTCAGCCACTCTGTATCTCGCCCTCTGTTTCAGCCCCTCTGTTTCTCGCCCTCTGTTTCAGCCCCTCTGTTTCAGCCCCTCTGTTTCAGCCCCTCTGTTTCTGGCCCTCTGTTTCAGCCCCTCTGTTTCTCGCCCTGTGTTTCAGCCCCTCTATTTCTCGCCCTCTGTTTCAGCCGCTCTGTTTCAGCCCCACTGTTTCAGCCCCTCTGTTTCAGCCCCTCTGTTTCTCGCCCTCTGTTTCTCGCCATCTGTTTCAGCCCCTCTGTTTCTCGCCCTCTGTTTCAGCCCCTCTGTTTCAGCCCCTCTGTTTCAGCCCCTCTGTTTCAGTCCCTCTGTTTCTCGCCCTCTGTTTCTCGCACTCTGTTTCAGCCCCTCTGTTTCTCGCCCTCTGTTTCAGCCCCTCTGTTTTTCGCCCTCTGTTTCAGCCCCTCTGTTTCAGCCCCTCTGTTTCAGCCCCTCTGTTTCAGCCCCTCTGTTTCTCGCCCTCTTTTTCAGCCCCTCTGTTTCTTGCCCTCTGTTTCAGCCCCTCTGTTTCTCGCCCTCTGTTTCAGCCTCTCTGTTTCTCGCCCTCTGTTTCAGCCCCTCTCTTTCAGCCCCTCTGTATCTCGCCCTCTGTTTCAGCCCCTCTGTTTCTCGCCCTCTGTATGAGCCGCTTTGTTTCAGCCCCTCTGTTTCAGCCCCTCTGTTTCAGTCCCTCTGTTTCTCGCCCTCTGTTTCAGCCCCTCTGTTTCAGCCCCTCTGATTCAGCCCATCTGATTCAGCCCCTCTGTTTCAGCCCCTCTGTTTCTCGCCCTCTGTTTCAGCCCCTCTGTTTCTCGCCCTCTGTTTCAGCCCCTCTGTTTCTCGCCCTCTGTTTCAGTCCCTCTGTTTCAGCCCCTCTGTTTCAGCCCCTCTGATTCAGCCCATCTGATTCAGCCCCTCTGTTTCAGCCCCTCTGTTTCTCGCCCTCTGTTTCTGCACGTCTCTATCTCGCCCTCTGTTTCAGCCACTCTGTTTCTCGCCCTCTCTTTCAGTCCCTCTGTTTCTCGCCATCTGTTTCAGCCCCTCTGATCCAGCCCCTCTGTTTCAGCCCCTCTGAATCAGCCCCTCTGATTCAGCCCCTCTGTTTCAGCCCCTCTGTTTCAGCCCCTCTGTTTCTACCTCTGTTTCAGCCCCTCTGTTTCTCACCCTCTGTTTCAACCCCTCTGTTTCAGCCCCTCTGTTTCTCGCCCTCTGTTTCAGCCCCTCTGTTTCTCGCCCTCTGTTTCAGCCCCTCTGTTTCTCGCCCTCTGTTTCAGCCCCTCTGTTTCAGCCCCTCTGTTTCAGCCCCTCTGTTTCAGCCCCTCTGTATCTCGCACTCTGTTTCAGCCCCTCTGTTTCTCGCCCTGTGTTTCAGCCCCTCTATTTCTCGCCCTCTGTTTCAGCCGCTCTGTTTCATCCCCACTGTTTCAGCCCCTCTGTTTCAGCCCCTCTGTTTCTCGCCCTCTGTTTCAGCCCCTCTGTTTCTCGCCCTCTGTTTCAGCCCCTCTGTTTCTCGCCCTCTGTTTCAGCCCCTCTGTTTCAGCCCCTCTGTTTCAGTCCCTCTGTTTCTCACCCTCTGTTTCTCGCCTTCTGTTTCAGCCCCTCTGTTTCTCGCCCTCTGTTTCAGCCCCTCTGTTTCTCGCCCTCTGTTTCAGCCCCTCTGTTTCAGCCCCTCTGTTTCAGCCCCTCTGTTTCTCGCCCTCTGTTTCAGCCCCTCTGTTTCCTGCCCT
This sequence comes from Chiloscyllium punctatum, assembly GCF_047496795.1. Classification (NCBI taxonomy): domain Eukaryota; kingdom Metazoa; phylum Chordata; class Chondrichthyes; order Orectolobiformes; family Hemiscylliidae; genus Chiloscyllium; species Chiloscyllium punctatum. The sequence goes on along the minus strand of NC_092759.1, from coordinate 29,112,935 downwards.
CTGTTTCAGCCCCTCTGTTTCTCGCCCTCTGTTTCAGCCTCTCTGTTTCTCGCCTTCGGATTCAGCCCCTCTGTTTCAGCCCCTCTTTTTAAGCCCCTCTGTTTCAGCCGCTCTGTTTCTCGCCCTCTGTTTCAGCCCCTCTGTTTCTCGCCCTCTGTTTCAGTCCCTCTGATTCAGCCACTCTGTTTCAGCCCCTCTGATTCAGCCCCTCTGTTTCAGCCCCTCTATTTCAGCCCCTTTGTTTCAGCCCCTCTGTTTCATCCACTCTGTTTCTCGCCCTCTGTTTCTCACCCTCTGTTTCTCGCCCTCTGTTTCAGCCCCTCTGTTTTTCGCCCTCTGTTTCAGCCCCTCTGTTTCTGCCCCTCTGTTTCAGGCTCTCTGTTTCAGCCCATCTGTTTCAGCCCCTCTGTTTCAGCCCCTCTGTTTCTCGCCCTCTGTTTCTCGCCCGCTGTTTCAGCCCCTCTGTTTCTCGCCCACTGTTTCAGCCCCTCTGTTTCAGTCCCTCTGATTCAGCCCCTCTGATTCAGCCCCTCTGTTTCTCGCCCTCTGTTTCAGCCCCTCTGTTTCAGCCCCTCTGTTTCTGCCCCTCTGTTTCAGCCCCTCTGTTTCTCGCCCTCTGTTTCAGCCCCTCTGTTTTTCGCCCTCTGTTTCAGCCCCTCTGTTTCTCGCCCTCTGTTTCAGGCTCTCTGATTCAGCCCGTCTGTTTCAGCCCCTCTGTTTCAGCCCCTCTGTTTCTCGCCCTCTGTTTCTCGCCCGCTGTTTCAGCCCCTTTGTTTCTCGCCCTCTGTTTCAGCCCCTCTGATTCAGACCCTCTGTTTCAGCCCCTCTGTTTCAGCCCCTCTGTTTTTCGCCCTCAGTTTCTGCCCCTCTGTTTCTCGCCCTCTGTTTCAGCCCCTCTGTTTCAGCCCCTCTGTTTCTCGCCCTCTGTTTCAGCCCCTCTGTTTCTCGCCCTCTGTTTCAGACCCTCTGTTTCAGCCCCTCTGTTTCTCGCCCTCTGTTTCTGCCCCTCAGTTTCTCGCCCTCTGTTTCAGCCCCTCTGTTTCTCGCCTTCTGTTTCAGCCCCTCTGATTCAGCCCCTCTGTTTCAGCCCTTCTGATTCAGCCCCTCTGATTCAGCCCCTCTGTTTCTCGCCCTCTGTTTCAGCCCCTCTGTTTCAGCCCTTCTGTTTCAGCCCCTCTGTTTCAGCCCCTCTGTTTCTTGCCCTCTGTTTCAGCCCCTCTGTTTCTCGACCTCTGTTTCAGTCCCTCTGTTTCTCGCCATCTGTTTCAGCCCCTCTGTTTCGCGCTCTCTGTTTCAGCCCCTCTGTTTCAGCTCCTCTGTTTCTCGCCCTCTGTTTCAGCCCCTCTGTTTCTCGCCCTCTGTTTCAGCCCCTCTGATTAAGCCCCTCTGTTTCAGCCCCTCTGAATCAGCCCCTCTGATTCAGCCCCTCTGTTTCAGCCCCTCTGTTTCAGCGCCTCTGTTTCTCGCCCTCTGTTTCAGCCCCTCTGTTTCAGCCCCTCTGTTTCTGCCCCTCTGTTTCAGCCCCTCTGTTTCTCGCCCTCTGTTTCAGCCCCTCTGATTCAGCCCCTCTGTTTCTCGCCCTCTGTTTCAGCCCCTCTGTTTCTCGCGCTCTGTTTCAGCCCCTCTGTTTCAGCCCCTCTGTTTCTCGCCCTCTGTTTCAGCCCCTCTATTTCTCGCCCTCTGTTTCAGCCCCTCTGTTTTAGCCCCACTGTTTCAGCCCCTTTGTTTCAGCCCCTCTGTTTCTCGCCCTCTGTTTCAGCCGCTCTGTTTCTCGCCCTATGTATCAGCCCCTCTGTTTCAGCCCCACTGTTTCAGTCCCTCTGTTTCTCGCCCTCTGTTTCTGGCCATCTGTTTCAGCCCCTCTGTTTCTCGCTCTCTGTTTCAGCCCCTCTGTTTCAGCCCCTCTGTTTCAGCCCCTCTGTTTCTCGCCCTCTGTTTCAGCCCCTCTGTTTCTTGCCCTCTGTTTCAGCCACTCTGTTTCTCGCCCTCTGTTTCAGCCTCTCTGTTTCTCGCCCTCTGTTTCAGACCCTCTGTTTCAGCCCCTCTGTTTCAGCCCCTCTGTTTCTCGCCCTCTGTTTCAGCCCCTCTGTTTATCGCCCTCTGTTTCAGCCTCTCTGTTTCTTGCCCTCTGTTTCAGCCGCTCTGTTTCAGCCCCTCTGCTTCAGCCCCTCTATTTCTCGCCCTCTGCATCAGCCGTTTTTTTTCAGCCCCTTTGTTTCAGCCCCTCTTTTTCAGCCCCTCTGTTTGTCGCCCTCTGTTTCTCACCCTCTGTTTCAGCCCCTCTGTTTCTCGCCCTCTGTTTCAGCCCCTCTGTTTCAGCCCCTCTGATTCAGCCCGTCTGATTCAGCCCCTCTGTTTCTCGCCCTCTGTTCCAGCCACTCTGTTTCAGCCACTCTGTTTCTTGCCCTCTGTTTCAGCCCTTCTGATTCAGCCCCTCTGATCAAGCCCCTCTGTTTCTCGCCCTCTGTTTCAGCCCCTCTGTTTTTGCCCTTCTGTCTCAGCCTCTCTGTTTCAGCCCCTCTGTTTCTTGCCCTCTGTTTCAGCCCCTCTGTTTCTCGAACTCTGTTTCAGTCCCTCTGTTTCTCGCCATCTGTTTCAGCCCCTCTGTTTCGCGCTCACTGTTTCAGCCCCTCTGTTTCTGCTCCTCTGTTTCTGGCCCTCTGTTTCTGCCCCTCTGTTTCTCGCCCTCTGTTTCAGCCCCTCTGTTTCTCGCCCTCTGTTTCAGCCCCTCTGATTAAGCCCCTCTGTTTCAGCCCCTCTGTTTCAGCCCCTCTGTTTCTCGCCCTCTGTTTCAGCCCCTCTGTTTCTCACCCTCTGTTTCAGCCCCTCTGTTTCAGCCCCTCTGTTTCTCGCCCTCTGTTTCAGCCCCTCTGTTTCTCGCTCTCTGTTTCAGCCCATCTGTTTCTCGCCCTCTGTTTCAGCCCCTCCGATTCAGCCCCTCTGTTTCTCGCCCTCTGTTTCAGCCCCTCTGTTTCTCGCCCTCTGTTTCAGCCCCTCTGTTTCTCGCCCTCTGTTTCAGCCGCACTGTTTTATCCCCTCTGTTTCAGCCCCTCTGTTTCAGCCCCTCTGTTTCAGCCCCTCTGTTTCTCGCCCTCTGTTTCAGCCCCTCTGTTTCTCGCCCTCTGTTTCAGCCCCTCTATTTCTCGCCCTCTGTTTCAGCCCCTCTGTTTTAGCCCCACTGTTTCAGCCCCTTTGTTTCAGCCCCTCTGTTTCTCGCCCTCTGTTTCAGCCGCTCTGTTTCTCGCCCTCTGTATCAGCCCCTCTGTTTCAGCCCCTCTGTTTCAGTCCCTCTGTTTCTTGCCCTCTGTTTCAGCCACTCTGTTTCTCGCCCTCTGTTTCAGCCTCTCTGTATCTCGCCCTCTGTTTCAGCCCCTCTGTTTCAGCCCCTCTGTTTCAGCCCCACTGTTTCTCGCCCTCTGTTTCAGCCCCTCTGTCTCAGCCCCTCTATTTCTCGCCCTCTGTTTCAGCCCCTCTGTTTCTTGCCCTCTGTTTCAGCCACTCTGTTTCTCGCCCTCTGTTTCAGCCACTCTGTTTCTCGCCCTCTGTTTCAGCCTCTCTGTATCTCGCCCTCTGTTTCAGCCCCTCTGTTTCAGCCCCTCTGTTTCAGCCCCTCTGATTCAGCCCTCTGTTTCTCGCCCTCTGTTTCAGGCCCTCTGTTTCTCGCCCTCTGTTTCAGCCTCTCTGTTTCTCGCCCTCTGTTTCAGCCCCTCTCTTTCAGCCCCTCTGTATCTCACCCTCTGTTTCAGCCCCTCTGTTTCACGCCCTCTGTATCAGCCGCTTTGTTTCAGCCCCTCTGTTTCAGCCCCTCTGTTTCAGTCCCTCTGTTTCTCGCCCTCTGTTTCAGCCCCTCTGTTTCAGCCCCTCTGTTTCTCGCCCTCTGTTTCAGCCCCTCTGTTTCAGCCCCTCTGTTTCAGCCCCTCTGTTTCAGCCCTCTGTTTCTCGCCCTCTGTTTCAGGCCCTCTGTTTCTCGCCCTCTGTTTCAGCCTCTCTGTTTCTCGCCCTCTGTTTCAGCCCCTCTCTTTCAGCCCCTCTGTATCTCGCCCTCTGTTTCAGCCCCTCTGTTTCTCGCCCTCTGTATCAGCCGCTTTGTTTCAGCCCCTCTGTTTCAGCCCCTCTGTTTCAGTCCCTCTGTTTCTCGCCCTCTGTTTCAGCCCCTCTGTTTCAGCCCCTCTGTTTCTCGCCCTCTGTTTCAGCCCCTCTGTTTCAGCCGCTCTGTTTCAGCCCCACTGTTTCAGCCCCTCTGTTTCAGCCCCTCTGTTTCTCGCCCTCTGTTTCTCGCCATCTGTTTCAGCCCCTCTGTTTCTCGCCCTCTGTTTCAGCCCCTCTGTTTCAGCCCCTCTGTTTCAGCCCCTCTGTTTCAGTCCCTCTGTTTCTCGCCCTCTGTTTCTCGCACTCTGTTTCAGCCCCTCTGTTTCTCGCCCTCTGTTTCAGCCCCTCTGTTTTTCGCCCTCTGTTTCAGCCCCTCTGTTTCAGCCCCTCTGTTTCAGCCCCTCTGTTTCAGCCCCTCTGTTTCTCGCCCTCTTTTTCAGCCCCTCTGTTTCTTGCCCTCTGTTTCAGCCCCTCTGTTTCTCGCCCTCTGTTTCAGCCCCTCTGTTTCTCGCCCTCTGTTTCAGCCCCTCTGTTTCAGCCCCACTGTTTCAGCCCCTCTGAATCAGCCCCTCTGATTCAGCCCCTCTGTTTCAGCCCCTACGATTCAGCCCCTCTGTTTCTCACCCTCTGTTTCAGCCCCTCTGTTTCAGCCCCACTGTTTCTCGCCCTCTGTTTCAGCCCCTCTGTTTCAGCCCCTCTGTTTCAGCCCCTACGATTCAGCCCCTCTGTTTCTCGCCCTCTGTTTCAGCCACTCTGTTTCTCGCCCTCTTTTTCAGCCCCTCTGTTTCTCGCCCTCTGTTTCAGCCCCTCTGTTTCAGCCCCTCTGTTTCAGCCCCTCTGTTTCTCGCCCTCTGTTTCAGCCCCTCTGTTTCTCGCCCTGTGTTTCAGCCCCTCTATTTCTCGCCCTCTGTTTCAGCCGCTCTGTTTCAACCCCACTGTTTCAGCCCCTCTGTTTTAGCCCCTCTGTTTCTCGCCCACTGTTTCAGCCCCTCTGTTTCTCGCCCTCTGTTTCAGCCCCTCTGTTTCTCGCCCTCTGTTTCAGCCCCTCTGTTTCAGCCCCTCTGTTTCAGTCCCTCTGTTTCTCGCCCTCTGTTTCTCGCACTCTGTTTCAGCCCCTCTGTTTCAGCCCCTCTGTTTCTCGCCCTCTGTTTCAGCCCCTCTGTTTCTCGCCCTCTGTTTCAGCCTCTCTGTTTCTCGCCCTCTGTTTCAGCCCCTCTGTTTCAGCCCCTCTGTTTCAGCCCCTCTATTTCTCGCCCTCTGCATCAGCCGCTTTGTTTCAGCACCTCTGTTTCAGCCCCTCTTTTTCAGCCCCTCTGTTTCTCGCCCTCTGTTTCTCGCCCTCTGTTTCAGCCCCTCTGTTTCTCGCCCTTAGTTTCAGCCCCTCTGTTTCAGCCCCTCTGATTCAGCCCGTCTGATTCAGCCCCTCTGTTTCTCGCCCTCTGTTCCAGCCACTCTGTTTCAGCCCCTCTGTTTCTTGCCCTCTGTTTCAGCCCTTCTGATTCAGCCCCTCTGTTTCAGCCCCTTTGTTTCTCGCCCTCTGTTTCAGCCCCTCTGTTTCTGCCCTTCTGTTTCAGCCTCTCTGTTTCAGCCCCTCTGTTTCTGCCCCTCTGTTTCAGCCCCTCTGTTTCTCGCCATCTGTTTCAGCCCCTCTGTTTCGCGCTCTCTGTTTCAGCCCCTCTGTTTCTGCTCCTCTGTTTCTCGCCCTCTGTTTCTGCCCCTCTGTTTCTCGCCCTCTGTTTCAGCCCCTCTGTTTCTCGCCCTCTGTTGCAACCCCTCTGATTAAGCCCCTCTGTTTCAGCCCCTCTGAATCAGCCCCTCTGATTCAGTCCCTCTGTTTCAGCCCCTCTGTTTCAGCCCCTCTGTTTCTCGCTCTCTGTTTCAGCCCATCTGTTTCTCGCCCTCTGTTTCAGCCCCTCTGATTCAGCCCCTCTGTTTCTCGCCCTCTGTTTCAGCCCCTCTGTTTCTCGCCCTCTGTTTCAGCCCCTCTGTTTCTCGCCCTCTGTTTCAGCCCCTCTGTTTCAGCCCCACTGTTTCAGCCCCTCTGAATCAGCCCCTCTGATTCAGACCCTCTGTTTCAGACCCTCTGTTTCAGCCCCTCTGTTTCTCGCCCTCTGTTTCAGCCCCTCTGTTTCTCACCCTCTGTTTCAGCCCCTCTGTTTCAGCCCCACTGTTTCTCGCCCTCTGTTTCAGCCCCTCTGTTTCTCGCCCTCTGTTTCAGCTCCCCTGATTCAGCCCCTCTGTTTCTCGCCCTCTGTTTCAGCCACTCTGTATCTCACCCTCTTTTTCAGCCCCTCTGTTTCTCGCCCTCTGTTTCAGCCCCTCTGTTTCAGCCCCTCTGTTTCAGCCCCTCTGTTTCTGGCCCTCTGTTTCAGCCCCTCTGTTTCTCGCCCTCTGTTTCAGCCCCTCTGTTTCTCGCCCTGTGTTTCAGCCCCTCTATTTCTCGCCCTCTGTTTCAGCCGCTCTGTTTCAACCCCACTGTTTCAGCCCCTCTGTTTTAGCCCCTCTGTTTCTCGCCCTCTGTTTCAGCCCCTCTGTTTCTCGCCCTCTGTTTCAGCCCCTCTGTTTCTCGCCCTCTGTTTCAGCCCCTCTGTTTCAGCCCCTCTGTTTCAGTCCCTCTGTTTCTCGCCCTCTGTTTCTCGCACTCTGTTTCAGCCCCTATGTTTCAGCCCCTCTGTTTCTCGCCCTCTGTTTCAGCCCCTCTGTTTCTCGCCCTCTGTTTCAGCCTCTCTGTTTCTCGCCCTCTGTTTCAGCCCCTCTGTTTCAGCCCCTCTGTTTCAGCCCCTCTATTTCTCGCCCTCTGCATCAGCCGCTTTGTTTCAGCACCTCTGTTTCAGCCCCTCTTTTTCAGCCCCTCTGTTTCTCGCCCTCTGTTTCTCGCCCTCTGTTTCAGCCCCTCTGTTTCTCGCCCTCTGTTTCAGCCCCTCTGTTTCAGCCCCTCTGATTCAGCCCGTCTGATTCAGCCCCTCTGTTTCTCGCCCTCTGTTCCAGCCACTCTGTTTCAGCCCCTCTGTTTCTTGCCCTCTGTTTCAGCCCTTCTGATTCAGCCCCTCTGTTTCAGCCCCATTGTTTCTCGCCCTCTGTTTCAGCCCCTCTGTTTCTGCCCTTCTGTTTCAGCCTCTCTGTTTCAGCCCCTCTGTTTCTGCCCCTCTGTTTCAGCCCCTCTGTTTCTCGCCATCTGTTTCAGCCCCTCTGTTTCGCGCTCTCTGTTTCAGCCCCTCTGTTTCTGCTCCTCTGTTTCTCGCCCTCTGTTTCTGCCCCTCTGTTTCTCGCCCTCTGTTTCAGCCCCTCTGTTTCTCGCCCTCTGTTTCAACCCCTCTGATTAAGCCCCTCTGTTTCAGCCCCTCTGATTAAGCCCCTCTGTTTCAGCCCCTCTGAATCAGCCCCTCTGATTCAGTCCCTCTGTTTCAGCCCCTCTGTTTCAGCCCCTCTGTTTCTCGCTCTCTGTTTCAGCCCATCTGTTTCTCGCCCTCTGTTTCAGCCCCTCTGATTCAGCCCCTCTGTTTCTCGCCCTCTGTTTCAGCCCCTCTGTTTCTCGACCTCTGTTTCAGCCCCTCTGTTTCTCGCCCTCTGTTTCAGCCCCTCTGTTTCAGCCCCACTGTTTCAGCCCCTCTGAATCAGCCCCTCTGATTCAGCCCCTCTGTTTCAGACCCTCTGTTTCAGCCCCTCTGTTTCTCGCCCTCTGTTTCAGCCCCTCTGTTTCTCACCCTCTGTTTCAGCCCCTCTGTTTCAGCCCCACTGTTTCTCGCCCTCTGTTTCAGCCCCTCTGTTTCTCGCCCTCTGTTTCAGCTCCCCTGATTCAGCCCCTCTGTTTCTCTCCCTCTGTTTCAGCCACTCTGTATCTCGCCCTCTTTTTCAGCCCCTCTGTTTCTCGCCCTCTGTTTCAGCCCCTCTGTTTCAGCCACTCTGTTTCAGCCCCTCTGTTTCTGGCCCTCTGTTTCAGCCCCTCTGTTTCTCGCCCTGTGTTTCAGCCCCTCTATTTCTCGCCCTCTGTTTCAGCCGCTCTGTTTCAGCCCCACTGTTTCAGCCCCTCTGTTTCAGCCCCTCTGTTTCTCGCCCTCTGTTTCTCGCCATCTTTTTCAGCCCCTCTGTTTCTCGCCCTCTGTTTCAGCCCCTCTGTTTCAGCCCCTCTGTTTCAGCCCCTCTGTTTCAGTCCCTCTGTTTCTCGCCCTCTGTTTCTCGCACTCTGTTTCAGCCCCTCTGTTTCTCGCCCTCTGTTTCAGCCCCTCTGTTTTTCGCCCTCTGTTTCAGCCCCTCTGTTTCAGCCCCTCTGTTTCAGCCCCTCTGTTTCAGCCCCTCTGTTTCTCGCCCTCTTTTTCAGCCCCTCTGTTTCTTGCCCTCTGTTTCAGCCCCTCTGTTTCTCGCCCTCTGTTTCAGCCTCTCTGTTTCTCGCCCTCGGATTCAGCCCATCTGTTTCAGCCCCTCTGTTTCAGCCCCTCTGTTTCAGCCCCTCTGTTTCTCGCCCTCTGTTTCAGCCCCTCTGTTTCTCGCCCTCTGTTTCAGCCCCTCTGATTCAGCCACTCTGTTTCAGCCCCTCTGATTCAGCCCCTCTGTTTCAGCCCCTCTATTTCAGCCCCTTTGTTTCAGCCCCTCTGTTTCATCCACTCTGTTTCTCGCCCTCTGTTTCTCACCCTCTGTTTCTCGCCCTCTGTTTCAGCCCCTCTGTTTTTCGCCCTCAGATTCAGCCCCTCTGTTTCTCGCCCTCTGATTCAGGCTCTCTGTTTCAGCCGTCTGTTTCAGCCCCTCTGTTTCAGCCCCTCTGTTTCTCGCCCTCTGTTTCTCGCCCGCTGTTTCATCCCCTTTGTTTCTCGCCCACTGTTTCAGCCCCTCTGTTTCAGTCCCTCTGATTCAGCCCCTCTGATTCAGCCCCTCTGTTTCTCGCCCTCTGTTTCAGCCCCTCTGTTTCAGCCTCTCTGTTTCTGCCCCTCTGTTTCAGCCCCTCTGTTTCTCGCCCTCTGTTTCAGCCCCTCTGTTTTTCGCCCTCTGTTTCAGCACCTCTGTTTCTCGCCCTCTGTTTCAGGCTCTCTGTTTCAGCCCGTCTGTTTCAGCCCCTCTGTTTCAGCCCCTCTGTTTCTCGCCCTCTGTTTCTCGCCCGCTGTTTCAGCCCCTTTGTTTCTCGCCCTCTGTTTCAGCCCCTCTGTTTTAGCCCCACTGTTTCAGCCCCTTTGTTTCAGCCCCTCTGTTTCTCGCCCTCTGTTTCAGCCGCTCTGTTTCTCGCCCTCTGTATCAGCCCCTCTGTTTCAGCCCCTCTGTTTCAGTCCCTCTGTTTCTTGCCCTCTGTTTCAGCCACTCTGTTTCTCGCCCTCTGTTTCAGCCTCTCTGTATCTCGCCCTCTGTTTCAGCCCCTCTGTTTCAGCCCCTCTGTTTCAGCCCCACTGTTTCTCGCCCTCTGTTTCAGCCCCTCTGTCTCAGCCCCTCTATTTCTCGCCCTCTGTTTCAGCCCCTCTGTTTCTTGCCCTCTGTTTCAGCCACTCTGTTTCTCGCCCTCTGTTTCAGCCACTCTGTTTCTCGCCCTCTGTTTCAGCCTCTCTGTATCTCGCCCTCTGTTTCAGCCCCTCTGTTTCAGCCCCTCTGTTTCAGCCCCTCTGATTCAGCCCTCTGTTTCTCGCCCTCTGTTTCAGGCCCTCTGTTTCTCGCCCTCTGTTTCAGCCTCTCTGTTTCTCGCCCTCTGTTTCAGCCCCTCTCTTTCAGCCCCTCTGTATCTCACCCTCTGTTTCAGCCCCTCTGTTTCACGCCCTCTGTATCAGCCGCTTTGTTTCAGCCCCTCTGTTTCAGCCCCTCTGTTTCAGTCCCTCTGTTTCTCGCCCTCTGTTTCAGCCCCTCTGTTTCAGCCCCTCTGTTTCTCGCCCTCTGTTTCAGCCCCTCTGTTTCAGCCCCTCTGTTTCAGCCCCTCTGTTTCAGCCCTCTGTTTCTCGCCCTCTGTTTCAGGCCCTCTGTTTCTCGCCCTCTGTTTCAGCCTCTCTGTTTCTCGCCCTCTGTTTCAGCCCCTCTCTTTCAGCCCCTCTGTATCTCGCCCTCTGTTTCAGCCCCTCTGTTTCTCGCCCTCTGTATCAGCCGCTTTGTTTCAGCCCCTCTGTTTCAGCCCCTCTGTTTCAGTCCCTCTGTTTCTCGCCCTCTGTTTCAGCCCCTCTGTTTCAGCCCCTCTGTTTCTCGCCCTCTGTTTCAGCCCCTCTGTTTCAGCCGCTCTGTTTCAGCCCCACTGTTTCAGCCCCTCTGTTTCAGCCCCTCTGTTTCTCGCCCTCTGTTTCTCGCCATCTGTTTCAGCCCCTCTGTTTCTCGCCCTCTGTTTCAGCCCCTCTGTTTCAGCCCCTCTGTTTCAGCCCCTCTGTTTCAGTCCCTCTGTTTCTCGCCCTCTGTTTCTCGCACTCTGTTTCAGCCCCTCTGTTTCTCGCCCTCTGTTTCAGCCCCTCTGTTTTTCGCCCTCTGTTTCAGCCCCTCTGTTTCAGCCCCTCTGTTTCAGCCCCTCTGTTTCTCGCCCTCTTTTTCAGCCCCTCTGTTTCTTGCCCTCTGTTTCAGCCCCTCTGTTTCTCGCCCTCTGTTTCAGCCCCTCTGTTTCTCGCCCTCTGTTTCAGCCCCTCTGTTTCAGCCCCACTGTTTCAGCCCCTCTGAATCAGCCCCTCTGATTCAGCCCCTCTGTTTCAGCCCCTACGATTCAGCCCCTCTGTTTCTCACCCTCTGTTTCAGCCCCTCTGTTTCAGCCCCACTGTTTCTCGCCCTCTGTTTCAGCCCCTCTGTTTCAGCCCCTCTGTTTCAGCCCCTACGATTCAGCCCCTCTGTTTCTCGCCCTCTGTTTCAGCCACTCTGTTTCTCGCCCTCTTTTTCAGCCCCTCTGTTTCTCGCCCTCTGTTTCAGCCCCTCTGTTTCAGCCCCTCTGTTTCAGCCCCTCTGTTTCTCGCCCTCTGTTTCAGCCCCTCTGTTTCTCGCCCTGTGTTTCAGCCCCTCTATTTCTCGCCCTCTGTTTCAGCCGCTCTGTTTCAACCCCACTGTTTCAGCCCCTCTGTTTTAGCCCCTCTGTTTCTCGCCCACTGTTTCAGCCCCTCTGTTTCTCGCCCTCTGTTTCAGCCCCTCTGTTTCTCGCCCTCTGTTTCAGCCCCTCTGTTTCAGCCCCTCTGTTTCAGTCCCTCTGTTTCTCGCCCTCTGTTTCTCGCACTCTGTTTCAGCCCCTCTGTTTCAGCCCCTCTGTTTCTCGCCCTCTGTTTCAGCCCCTCTGTTTCTCGCCCTCTGTTTCAGCCTCTCTGTTTCTCGCCCTCTGTTTCAGCCCCTCTGTTTCAGCCCCTCTGTTTCAGCCCCTCTATTTCTCGCCCTCTGCATCAGCCGCTTTGTTTCAGCACCTCTGTTTCAGCCCCTCTTTTTCAGCCCCTCTGTTTCTCGCCCTCTGTTTCTCGCCCTCTGTTTCAGCCCCTCTGTTTCTCGCCCTTAGTTTCAGCCCCTCTGTTTCAGCCCCTCTGATTCAGCCCGTCTGATTCAGCCCCTCTGTTTCTCGCCCTCTGTTCCAGCCACTCTGTTTCAGCCCCTCTGTTTCTTGCCCTCTGTTTCAGCCCTTCTGATTCAGCCCCTCTGTTTCAGCCCCTTTGTTTCTCGCCCTCTGTTTCAGCCCCTCTGTTTCTGCCCTTCTGTTTCAGCCTCTCTGTTTCAGCCCCTCTGTTTCTGCCCCTCTGTTTCAGCCCCTCTGTTTCTCGCCATCTGTTTCAGCCCCTCTGTTTCGCGCTCTCTGTTTCAGCCCCTCTGTTTCTGCTCCTCTGTTTCTCGCCCTCTGTTTCTGCCCCTCTGATTCTCGCCCTCTGTTTCAGCCCCTCTGTTTCTCGCCCTCTGTTTCAACCCCTCTGATTAAGCCCCTCTGTTTCAGCCCCTCTGAATCAGCCCCTCTGATTCAGTCCCTCTGTTTCAGCCCCTCTGTTTCAGCCCCTCTGTTTCTCGCTCTCTGTTTCAGCCCATCTGTTTCTCGCCCTCTGTTTCAGCCCCTCTGATTCAGCCCCTCTGTTTCTCGCCCTCTGTTTCAGCCCCTCTGTTTCTCGCCCTCTGTTTCAGCCCCTCTGTTTCTCGCCCTCTGTTTCAGCCCCTCTGTTTCAGCCCCACTGTTTCAGCCCCTCTGAATCAGCCCCTCTGATTCAGACCCTCTGTTTCAGACCCTCTGTTTCAGCCCCTCTGTTTCTCGCCCTCTGTTTCAGCCCCTCTGTTTCTCACCCTCTGTTTCAGCCCCTCTGTTTCAGCCCCACTGTTTCTCGCCCTCTGTTTCAGCCCCTCTGTTTCTCGCCCTCTGTTTCAGCTCCCCTGATTCAGCCCCTCTGTTTCTCGCCCTCTGTTTCAGCCACTCTGTATCTCGCCCTCTTTTTCAGCCCCTCTGTTTCTCGCCCTCTGTTTCAGCCCCTCTGTTTCAGCCCCTCTGTTTCAGCCCCTCTGTTTCTGGCCCTCTGTTTCAGCCCCTCTGTTTCTCGCCCTCTGTTTCAGCCCCTCTGTTTCTCGCCCTGTGTTTCAGCCCCTCTATTTCTCGCCCTCTGTTTCAGCCGCTCTGTTTCAACCCCACTGTTTCAGCCCCTCTGTTTTAGCCCCTCTGTTTCTCGCCCTCTGTTTCAGCCCCTCTGTTTCTCGCCCTCTGTTTCAGCCCCTCTGTTTCTCGCCCTCTGTTTCAGCCCCTCTGTTTCAGCCCCTCTGTTTCAGTCCCTCTGTTTCTCGCCCTCTGTTTCTCGCACTCTGTTTCAGCCCCTATGTTTCAGCCCCTCTGTTTCTCGCCCTCTGTTTCAGCCCCTCTGTTTCTCGCCCTCTGTTTCAGCCTCTCTGTTTCTCGCCCTCTGTTTCAGCCCCTCTGTTTCAGCCCCTCTGTTTCAGCCCCTCTATTTCTCGCCCTCTGCATCAGCCGCTTTGTTTCAGCACCTCTGTTTCAGCCCCTCTTTTTCAGCCCCTCTGTTTCTCGCCCTCTGTTTCTCGCCCTCTGTTTCAGCCCCTCTGTTTCTCGCCCTCTGTTTCAGCCCCTCTGTTTCAGCCCCTCTGATTCAGCCCGTCTGATTCAGCCCCTCTGTTTCTCGCCCTCTGTTCCAGCCACTCTGTTTCAGCCCCTCTGTTTCTTGCCCTCTGTTTCAGCCCTTCTGATTCAGCCCCTCTGTTTCAGCCCCATTGTTTCTCGCCCTCTGTTTCAGCCCCTCTGTTTCTGCCCTTCTGTTTCAGCCTCTCTGTTTCAGCCCCTCTGTTTCTGCCCCTCTGTTTCAGCCCCTCTGTTTCTCGCCATCTGTTTCAGCCCCTCTGTTTCGCGCTCTCTGTTTCAGCCCCTCTGTTTCTGCTCCTCTGTTTCTCGCCCTCTGTTTCTGCCCCTCTGTTTCTCGCCCTCTGTTTCAGCCCCTCTGTTTCTCGCCCTCTGTTTCAACCCCTCTGATTAAGCCCCTCTGTTTCAGCCCCTCTGATTAAGCCCCTCTGTTTCAGCCCCTCTGAATCAGCCCCTCTGATTCAGTCCCTCTGTTTCAGCCCCTCTGTTTCAGCCCCTCTGTTTCTCGCTCTCTGTTTCAGCCCATCTGTTTCTCGCCCTCTGTTTCAGCCCCTCTGATTCAGCCCCTCTGTTTCTCGCCCTCTGTTTCAGCCCCTCTGTTTCTCGACCTCTGTTTCAGCCCCTCTGTTTCTCGCCCTCTGTTTCAGCCCCTCTGTTTCAGCCCCACTGTTTCAGCCCCTCTGAATCAGCCCCTCTGATTCAGCCCCTCTGTTTCAGACCCTCTGTTTCAGCCCCTCTGTTTCTCGCCCTCTGTTTCAGCCCCTCTGTTTCTCACCCTCTGTTTCAGCCCCTCTGTTTCAGCCCCACTGTTTCTCGCCCTCTGTTTCAGCCCCTCTGTTTCTCGCCCTCTGTTTCAGCTCCCCTGATTCAGCCCCTCTGTTTCTCTCCCTCTGTTTCAGCCACTCTGTATCTCGCCCTCTTTTTCAGCCCCTCTGTTTCTCGCCCTCTGTTTCAGCCCCTCTGTTTCAGCCACTCTGTTTCAGCCCCTCTGTTTCTGGCCCTCTGTTTCAGCCCCTCTGTTTCTCGCCCTGTGTTTCAGCCCCTCTATTTCTCGCCCTCTGTTTCAGCCGCTCTGTTTCAGCCCCACTGTTTCAGCCCCTCTGTTTCAGCCCCTCTGTTTCTCGCCCTCTGTTTCTCGCCATCTTTTTCAGCCCCTCTGTTTCTCGCCCTCTGTTTCAGCCCCTCTGTTTCAGCCCCTCTGTTTCAGCCCCTCTGTTTCAGTCCCTCTGTTTCTCGCCCTCTGTTTCTCGCACTCTGTTTCAGCCCCTCTGTTTCTCGCCCTCTGTTTCAGCCCCTCTGTTTTTCGCCCTCTGTTTCAGCCCCTCTGTTTCAGCCCCTCTGTTTCAGCCCCTCTGTTTCAGCCCCTCTGTTTCTCGCCCTCTTTTTCAGCCCCTCTGTTTCTTGCCCTCTGTTTCAGCCCCTCTGTTTCTCGCCCTCTGTTTCAGCCTCTCTGTTTCTCGCCCTCGGATTCAGCCCATCTGTTTCAGCCCCTCTGTTTCAGCCCCTCTGTTTCAGCCCCTCTGTTTCTCGCCCTCTGTTTCAGCCCCTCTGTTTCTCGCCCTCTGTTTCAGCCCCTCTGATTCAGCCACTCTGTTTCAGCCCCTCTGATTCAGCCCCTCTGTTTCAGCCCCTCTATTTCAGCCCCTTTGTTTCAGCCCCTCTGTTTCATCCACTCTGTTTCTCGCCCTCTGTTTCTCACCCTCTGTTTCTCGCCCTCTGTTTCAGCCCCTCTGTTTTTCGCCCTCAGATTCAGCCCCTCTGTTTCTCGCCCTCTGATTCAGGCTCTCTGTTTCAGCCGTCTGTTTCAGCCCCTCTGTTTCAGCCCCTCTGTTTCTCGCCCTCTGTTTCTCGCCCGCTGTTTCATCCCCTTTGTTTCTCGCCCACTGTTTCAGCCCCTCTGTTTCAGTCCCTCTGATTCAGCCCCTCTGATTCAGCCCCTCTGTTTCTCGCCCTCTGTTTCAGCCCCTCTGTTTCAGCCTCTCTGTTTCTGCCCCTCTGTTTCAGCCCCTCTGTTTCTCGCCCTCTGTTTCAGCCCCTCTGTTTTTCGCCCTCTGTTTCAGCACCTCTGTTTCTCGCCCTCTGTTTCAGGCTCTCTGTTTCAGCCCGTCTGTTTCAGCCCCTCTGTTTCAGCCCCTCTGTTTCTCGCCCTCTGTTTCTCGCCCGCTGTTTCAGCCCCTTTGTTTCTCGCCCTCTGTTTCAGCCCCTCTGTTTCAGCCCCTCTGTTTCAGCCCCTCTGTTTCTCGCCCCCTGTTTCAGCCCCTCTGTTTCTCGCCCTCTGTTTCAGCCCCTCTGTTTCTCGCCCTCTGTTTCAGCCCCTCTATTTCTCGCCCTCTGTTTCAGCCCCTCTGTTTTAGCCCCACTGTTTCAGCGCCTTTGTTTCAGCCCCTCTGTTTATCGCCCTCTGTTTCAGCCACTCTGTTTCTCGCCCTCTGTATCAGCCCCTCTGTTTCAGCCCCACTGTTTCAGCCCCTCTGTTTCTCGCCCTCTGTTTCAGTCCCTCTGTTTCTTGCCCTCTGTTTCAGCCACTCTGTTTCTCGCCCTCTGTTTCAGCCTCTCTGTTTCTCGCCCTCTGTTTCAGACCCGCTGTTTCAGCCCCTCTGTTTCAGCCCGTCTGTTTCAGCCCCTCTGTCTCTCGCCCTCTGATTCAGCCCCTCTGTTTCTCGCCCTCTGTTTCAGCCCCTCTGTTTCAGCCCCTCTGTTTCAGCCCCTCTATTTCTCGCCCTCTGCATCAGCCACTTTGTTTCAGCCCCTCTGTTTCAGCCCCTCTTTTTCAGCCCCTCTGTTTCTCGCCCTCTGTTTCTCGCCCTCTGTTTCAGCCCCTCTGTTTCTCGCCCTCTGTTTCAGCCCCTCTGTTTCAGCCCCTCTAATTCAGCCCGTCTGATTCAGCCCCTCTGTTTCTCGCCCTCTGTTCCAGCCACTCTGTTTCAGCCCGTCTGTTTCTTGCCCTCTGTTTCAGCCCTTCTGATTCAGCCCCTCTGATTCAGCCCCTCTGTTTCTCGCCCTCTGTTTCAGCCCCTCTGTTTCTGCCCTTCTGTTTCAGCCTCTCTGTTTCAGCCCCTCTGTTTCTTGCCCTCTGTTTCAGCCCCTCTGTTTCAGCCCCTATGTTTCTCGCCCTCTGTTTCAGCCTCTCTGTTTCTCACCCTCTGTTTCAGCCCCTCTGTTTCTCGCCCTCTGTTTCTCGCTCTCTGTTTCAGCCCCTCTGTTTCTCGCCCTCTGTTTCAGCCCCTCTGATTCAGCCCCTCTGTTTCACGCCCTCTGTTTCAGCCCCTCTGTTTCTCGCCCTCTGTTTCAGCCCCTCTGTTTCTCGCCCTCTGTTTCTCGCTCTCTGTTTCAGCCCCTCTGTTTCTCGCCCTCTGTTTCAGCCCCTCTGATTCAGCCCCTCTGTTTCACGCCCTCTGTTTCAGCCCCTCTGTTTCTCGCCCTCTGTTTCAGCCCCTCTGTTTCTCGCCCTCTGTTTCAGCCCCTCTGTTTCAGCCCCTCTGTTTCTCGCCCTCTGTTTCAGCCCCTCTGTTTCTCGCCCTCTGTTTCAGCCCCTCTGTTTCTCGCCCTCTGTTTCAGCCCCTCTATTTCTCGCCCTCTGTTTCAGCCCCTCTGTTTTAGCCCCACTGTTTCAGCCCCTTTGTTTCAGCCCCTCTGTTTCTCGCCCTCTGTTTCAGCCACTCTGTTTCTCGCCCTCTGTATCAGCCCCTCTGTTTCAGCCCCACTGTTTCAGTCCCTCTGTTTCTCGCCCTCTGTATCTGGCCCTCTGTTTCAGCCCCTCTGTTTCTCGCCCTCTGTTTCAGCCCCTCTGTTTCTTGCCCTCTGTTTCAGCCACTCTGTTTCTCGCCCTCTGTTTCAGCCTCTCTGTTTCTCGCCCTCTGTTTCAGACCCTCTGTTTCAGCCCCTCTGTCTCTCGCCCTCTGTTTCAGCCCCTCTGTTTCTCGCCCTCTGTTTCAGCCCCTCTGATTCAGCCCCTCTGTTTCACGCCCTCTGTTTCAGCCCCTCTGTTTCTCGCCCTCTGTTTCAGCCCCTCTGTTTCTCGCCCTCTGTTTCAGCCCCTCTGTTTCAGCCCCTCTGTTTCAGCCCCTCTGTTTCTCGCCCTCTGTTTCAGCCCCTCTGTTTCTCGCCCTCTGTTTCAGCCCCTCTGTTTCTCGCCCTCTGTTTCAGCCCCTCTATTTCTCGCCCTCTGTTTCAGCCCCTCTGTTTTAGCCCCACTCTTTCAGCCCCTTTGTTTCAGCCCCTCTGTTTCTCGCCCTCTGTTTCAGCCGCTCTGTTTCTCGCCCTCAGTATCAGCCCCTCTGTATCAGCCCCACTGTTTCAGTCCCTCTGTTTCTCGCCCTCTGTATCTGGCCCTCTGTTTCAGCCCCTCTGTTTCTCGCCCTCTGTTTCAGCCCCTCTGTTTCTTGCCCTCTGTTTCAGCCACTCTGTTTCTCGCCCTCTGTTTCAGCCTCTCTGTTTCTCGCCCTCTGTTTCAGACCCTCTGTTTCAGCCCCTCTGTCTCTCGCCCTCTGTTTCAGCCCCTCTGTTTCTCGCCCTCTGTTTCAGCCTCTCTGTTTCTCGAACTCTGTTTCAGCCCCTCTGTTTCAGCCCCTCTGTTTCAGCCCCTCTATTTCTCGCCCTCTGCATCAGCCGCTTTGTTTCAGCACCTCTGTTTCAGCCCCTCTTTTTCAGCCCCTCTGTTTCTCGCCCTCTGTTTCTCGCCCTTAGTTTCAGCCCCTCTGTTTCAGCCCCTCTGATTCAGCCCGTCTGATTCAGCCCCTCTGTTTCTCGCCCTCTGTTCCAGCCCTTCTGATTCAGCCCCTCTGTTTCAGCCCCTTTGTTTCTCGCCCTCTGTTTCAGCCCCTCTGTTTCTGCCCTTCTGTTTCAGCCTCTCTGTTTCAGCCCCTCTGTTTCTGCCCCTCTGTTTCAGCCCCTCTGTTTCTCGCCATCTGTTTCAGCCCCTCTGTTTCGCGCTCTCTGTTTCAGCCCCTCTGTTTCTGCTCATCTGTTTCTCGCCCTCTGTTTCTGCCCCTCTGTTTCTCGCCCTCTGTTTCAGCCCCTCTGTTTCTCGCCCTCTGTTTCAACCCCTCTGATTAAGCCCCTCTGTTTCAGCCCCTCTGATTAAGCCCCTCTGATTCAGCCCCTCTGAATCAGCCCCTCTGATTCAGTCCCTCTGTTTCAGTCCCTCTGTTTCAGCACCTCTGTTTCTCGCCCTCTGTTTCAGCCTCTCTGTTTCTCGCCCTCTGTTTCAGCCCCTCTGTTTCAGCCCCTCTGTTTCAGCCCCTCTATTTCTCGCCCTCTGCATCAGCCGCTTTGTTTCAGCACCTCTGTTTCAGCCCCTCTTTTTCAGCCCCTCTGTTTCTCGGCCTCTGTTTCTCGCCCTCTGTTTCAGCCCCTCTGTTTCTCGCCCTTAGTTTCAGCCCCTCTGTTTCAGCCCCTCTGATTCAGCCCGTCTGATTCAGCCCCTCTGTTTCTCGCCCTCTGTTCCAGCCACTCTGTTTCAGCCCCTCTGTTTCTTGCCCTCTGTTTCAGCCCTTCTGATTCAGCCCCTCTGTTTCAGCCCCTTTGTTTCTCGCCCTCTGTTTCAGCCCCTCTGTTTCTGCCCTTCTGTTTCAGCCTCTCTGTTTCAGCCCCTCTGTTTCTGCCCCTCTGTTTCAGCCCCTCTGTTTCTCGCCATCTGTTTCAGCCCCTCTGTTTCGCGCTCTCTGTTTCAGCCCCTCTGTTTCTGCTCATCTGTTTCTCGCCCTCTGTTTCTGCCCCTCTGTTTCTCGCCCTCTGTTTCAGCCCCTCTGTTTCTCGCCCTCTGTTTCAACCCCTCTGATTAAGCCCCTCTGTTTCAGCCCCTCTGATTAAGCCCCTCTGATTCAGCCCCTCTGAATCAGCCCCTCTGATTCAGTCCCTCTGTTTCAGCCCCTCTGTTTCAGCCCCTCTGTTTCTCGCCCTCTGTTTCAGCCCCTCTGATTCAGCCCCTCTGTTTCTCGCCCTCTGTTTCAGCCCCTCTGTTTCTCGACCTCTGTTTCAGCCCCTCTGTTTCTCGCCCTCTGTTTCAGCCCCTCTGTTTCAGCCCCACTGTTTCAGCCCCTCTGAATCAGCCCCTTTGATTCAGCCCCTCTGTTTCAGACCCTCTGTTTCAGCCCCTCTGTTTCTCGCCCTCTGTTTCAGCCCCTCTGTTTCTCACCCTCTGTTTCAGCCCCTCTGTTTCAGCCCCACTGTTTCTCGCCCTCTGTTTCAGCCCCTCTGTTTCTCGCCCTCTGTTTCAGCTCCCCTGATTCTGCCCCTCTGTTTCTCGCCCTCTGTTTCAGCCACTCTGTATCTCGCCCTCTTTTTCAGCCCCTCTGTTCCTCGCCCTCTGTTTCAGCCCCTCTGTTTCAGCCCCTCTGTTTCTCGCCCTCTGTTTCAGCCCCTCTGTTTCTCGCCCTGTGTTTCAGCCCCTCTATTTCTCGCCCTCTGTTTCAGCCGCTCTGTTTCAGCCCCACTGTTTCAGCCCCTCTGTTTCAGCCCCTCTGTTTCTCGCCCTCTGTTTCTCACCATCTGTTTCAGCCCCTCTGTTTCTCGCCCTCTGTTTCAGCCCCTCTGTTTCAGCCCCTCTGTTTCAGCCCCTCTGTTTCAGTCCCTCTGTTTCTTGCCCTCTGTTTCTCGCACTCTGTTTCAGCCCCTCTGTTTCTCGCCCTCTGTTTCAGCCCCTCTGTTTTTCGCCCTCTGTTTCAGCCCCTCTGTTTCAGCCCCTCTGTTTCAGCCCCTCTGTTTCAGCCCCTCTGTTTCTCGCCCTCTTTTTCAGCCCCTCTGTTTCTTGCCCTCTGTTTCAGCCCCTCTGTTTCTCGCCCTCTGTTTCAGCCTCTCTGTTTCTCGCCCTCGGATTCAGCCCATCTGTTTCAGCCCCTCTGTTTCAGCCCCTCTGTTTCAGCCCCTCTGTTTCTCGCCCTCTGTTTCAGCCCCTCTGTTTCTCGCCCTCTGTTTCAGCCCCTCTGATTCAGCCACTCTGTTTCAGCCCCTCTGATTCAGCCCCTCTGTTTCAGCCCCTCTATTTCAGCCCCTTTGTTTCAGCCCCTCTGTTTCATCCACTCTGTTTCTCGCCCTCTGTTTCTCACCCTCTGTTTCTCGCCCTCTGTTTCAGCCCCTCTGTTTTTCGCCCTCAGTTTCAGCCCCTCTGTTTCTCGCCCTCTGTTTCAGGCTCTCTGTTTCAGCCCGTCTGTTTCAGCCCCTCTGTTTCAGCCCCTCTGTTTCTCGCCCTCTGTTTCTCGCCCGCTGTTTCAGCCCCTTTGTTTCTCGCCCACTGTTTCAGCCCCTCTGTTTCAGTCCCTCTGATTCAGCCCCTCTGATTCAGCCCCTCTGTTTCTCGCCCTCTGTTTCAGCCCCTCTGTTTCAGCCTCTCTGTTTCTGCCCCTCTGTTTCAGCCCCTCTGTTTCTCGCTCTCTGTTTCAGCCCCTCTGTTTTTCGCCCTCTGTTTCAGCCCCTCTGTTTCTCGCCCTCTGTTTCAGGCTCTCTGTTTCAGCCCGTCAGTTTCAGCCCCTCTGTTTCAGCCCCTCTGTTTCTCGCCCTCTGTTTCTCGCCCGCTGTTTCAGCCCCTTTGTTTCTCGCCCTCTGTTTCAGCCCCTCTGATTCAGAACCTCTGTTTCAGCCCCTCTGTTTCAGCCCCTCTGTTTCTCGCCCTCAGTTTCTGCCCCCCTGTTTCTCGCCCTCTGTTTCAGCCCCTCTGTTTCTCGCCCTCTGTTTCAGCCCCTCTGTTTCAGCCACTCTGTTACTCGCCTTCTGTTTCAGCCCCTCTGATTCAGCCCCTCTGTTTCAGCCCTTCTAATTCAGCCCCTCTGATTCAGCCCCTCTGTTTCTCGCCCTTTGTTTCAGCCCCTCAGTTTCAGCCCTTCTGTTTCAGCCCCTCTGTTTCAGCCCCTCTGTTTCTTGCCCTCTGTTTCAGCCCCTCTGTTTCTCGACCTCTGTTTCAGTCCCTCTGTTTCTCGCCATCTGTTTCAGCCCCTCTGTTTCGCGCTCTCTGTTTCAGCCCCTCTGTTTC
The DNA here is from genome assembly GCF_047496795.1 of Chiloscyllium punctatum. Lineage (NCBI taxonomy): Eukaryota > Metazoa > Chordata > Chondrichthyes > Orectolobiformes > Hemiscylliidae > Chiloscyllium > Chiloscyllium punctatum. The sequence continues at coordinate 29,091,906 of NC_092759.1, read as the reverse complement.
AGCTCCTCTGTTTCTCGCCCTCTTTTTCTGCCCCTCTGTTTCCCGCCCTCTGTTTCAGCCCCTCTGTTTCTCGCCCTCTGTTTCAGCCCCTCTGAATCAGCCCCTCTGATTCAGCCCCTCTGTTTCAGCGCCTCTGTTTCAGCCCCTCTGTTTCTCGCCCTCTGTTGCAGCGTCTCTGTTTCTCACCCTCTGTTTCAGCCCCTCTGTTTCAGCCCCTCTGTTTCTCGCTCTCTGTTTCAGCCCCTCTGTTTCTCGCCCTCTGTTTCAGCCCCTCTGATTCAGCCCCTCTGTTTCACGCCCTCTGTTTCAGCCCCTCTGTTTCTCGCCCTCTGTTTCAGCCCCTCTGTTTCTCGCCCTCTGTTTCAGCCCCTCTGTTTCAGCCCCTCTGTTTCAGCCCCTCTGTTTCTCGCCCCCTGTTTCAGCCCCTCTGTTTCTCGCCCTCTGTTTCAGCCCCTCTGTTTCTCGCCCTCTGTTTCAGCCCCTCTATTTCTCGCCCTCTGTTTCAGCCCCTCTGTTTTAGCCCCACTGTTTCAGCGCCTTTGTTTCAGCCCCTCTGTTTCTCGCCCTCTGTTTCAGCCACTCTGTTTCTCGCCCTCTGTATCAGCCCCTCTGTTTCAGCCCCACTGTTTCAGTCCCTCTGTTTCTCACCCTCTGTTTCTGGCCCTCTGTTTCAGCCCCTCTGTTTCTCGCCCTCTGTTTCAGTCCCTCTGTTTCTTGCCCTCTGTTTCAGCCACTCTGTTTCTCGCCCTCTGTTTCAGCCTCTCTGTTTCTCGCCCTCTGTTTCAGACCCTCTGTTTCAGCCCCTCTGTTTCAGCCCGTCTGTTTCAGCCCCTCTGTCTCTCGCCCTCTGTTTCAGCCCCTCTGTTTCTCGCCCTCTGTTTCAGCCCCTCTGATTCAGCCCCTCTGTTTCAGCCCTTCTGATTCAGCCCCTCTGATTCAGCCCCTCTGTTTCTCGCCCTCTGTTTCAGCCCCTCAGTTTCAGCCCTTCTGTTTCAGCCCCTCTGTTTCAGCCCCTCTGTTTCTTGCCCTCTGTTTCAGCCCCTCTGTTTCTCGACCTCTGTTTCAATCCCTCTGTTTCTCGCCATCTGTTTCAGCCCCTCTGTTTCGCGCTCTCTGTTTCAGCCCCTCTGTTTCAGCTCCTCTGTTTCTCGCCCTCTTTTTCTGCCCCTCTGTTTCCCGCCCTCTGTTTCAGCCCCTCTGTTTCTCGCCCTCTGTTTCAGCCCCTCTGAATCAGCCCCTCTGATTCAGCCCCTCTGTTTCAGCGCCTCTGTTTCAGCCCCTCTGTTTCTCGCCCTCTGTTTCAGCCTCTCTGTTTCTCACCCTCTGTTTCAGCCCCTCTGTTTCTCGCTCTCTGTTTCAGCCCCTCTGTTTCTCGCCCTCTGTTTCAGCCCCTCTGATTCAGCCCCTCTGTTTCACGCCCTCTGTTTCAGCCCCTCTGTTTCTCGCCCTCTGTTTCAGCCCCTCTGTTTCTCGCCCTCTGTTTCAGCCCCTCTGTTTCAGCCCCTCTGTTTCAGCCCCTCTGTTTCTCGCCCCCTGTTTCAGCCCCTCTGTTTCTCGCCCTCTGTTTCAGCCCCTCTGTTTCTCGCCCTCTGTTTCAGCCCCTCTATTTCTCGCCCTCTGTTTCAGCCCCTCTGTTTTAGCCCCACTGTTTCAGCGCCTTTGTTTCAGCCCCTCTGTTTCTCGCCCTCTGTTTCAGCCACTCTGTTTCTCGCCCTCTGTATCAGCCCCTCTGTTTCAGCCCCACTGTTTCAGTCCCTCTGTTTCTCACCCTCTGTTTCTGGCCCTCTGTTTCAGCCCCTCTGTTTCTCGCCCTCTGTTTCAGTCCCTCTGTTTCTTGCCCTCTGTTTCAGCCACTCTGTTTCTCGCCCTCTGTTTCTCGCCCGCTGTTTCAGCCCCTTTGTTTCTCGCCCTCTGTTTCAGCCCCTCTGATTCAGAACCTCTGTTTCAGCCCCTCTGTTTCAGCCCCTCTGTTTCTCGCCCTCAGTTTCTGCCCCCCTGTTTCTCGCCCTCTGTTTCAGCCCCTCTGTTTCTCGCCCTCTGTTTCAGCCACTCTGTTTCAGCCACTCTGTTACTCGCCTTCTGTTTCAGCCCCTCTGATTCAGCCCCTCTGTTTCAGCCCTTCTGATTCAGCCCCTCTGATTCAGCCCCTCTGTTTCTCGCCCTCTGTTTCAGCCCCTCAGTTTCAGCCCTTCTGTTTCAGCCCCTCTGTTTCAGCCCCTCTGTTTCTTGCCCTCTGTTTCAGCCCCTCTGTTTCTCGACCTCTGTTTCAGTCCCTCTGTTTCTCGCCATCTGTTTCAGCCCCTCTGTTTCGCGCTCTCTGTTTCAGCCCCTCTGTTTCAGCTCCTCTGTTTCTCGCCCTCTTTTTCTGCCCCTCTGTTTCCCGCCCTCTGTTTCAGCCCCTCTGTTTCTCGCCCTCTGTTTCAGCCCCTCTGAATCAGCCGCTCTGATTCAGCCCCTCTGTTTCAGCGCCTCTGTTTCAGCCCCTCTGTTTCTCGCCCTCTGTTTCAGCCTCTCTGTTTCTCACCCTCTGTTTCAGCCCCTCTGTTTCTCGCTCTCTGTTTCAGCCCCTCTGTTTCTCGCCCTCTGTTTCAGCCCCTCTGATTCAGCCCCTCTGTTTCACGCCCTCTGTTTCAGCCCCTCTGTTTCTCGCCCTCTGTTTCAGCCCCTCTGTTTCTCGCCCTCTGTTTCAGCCCCTCTGTTTCAGCCCCTCTGTTTCAGCCCCTCTGTTTCTCGCCCCCTGTTTCAGCCCCTCTGTTTCTCGCCCTCTGTTTCAGCCCCTCTGTTTCTCGCCCTCTGTTTCAGCCCCTCTGTTTCTCGCCCTCTGTTTCAGCCCCTCTGTTTCTCGCCCTCTGTTTCAGCCCCTCTATTTCTCGCCCTCTGTTTCAGCCCCTCTGTTTTAGCCCCACTGTTTCAGCGCCTTTGTTTCAGCCCCTCTGTTTCTCGCCCTCTGTTTCAGCCACTCTGTTTCTCGCCCTCTGTATCAGCCCCTCTGTTTCAGCCCCACTGTTTCAGTCCCTCTGTTTCTCACCCTCTGTTTCTGGCCCTCTGTTTCAGCCCCTCTGTTTCTCGCCCTCTGTTTCAGTCCCTCTGTTTCTTGCCCTCTGTTTCAGCCACTCTGTTTCTCGCCCTCTGTTTCAGCCTCTCTGTTTCTCGCCCTCTGTTTCAGACCCTCTGTTTCAGCCCCTCTGTTTCAGCCCGTCTGTTTCAGCCCCTCTGTCTCTCGCCCTCTGTTTCAGCCCCTCTGTTTCTCGCCCTCTGTTTCAGCCCCTCTGATTCAGCCCCTCTGTTTCAGCCCTTCTGATTCAGCCCCTCTGATTCAGCCCCTCTGTTTCTCGCCCTCTGTTTCAGCCCCTCAGTTTCAGCCCTTCTGTTTCAGCCCCTCTGTTTCAGCCCCTCTGTTTCTTGCCCTCTGTTTCAGCCCCTCTGTTTCTCGACCTCTGTTTCAGTCCCTCTGTTTCTCGCCATCTGTTTCAGCCCCTCTGTTTCGCGCTCTCTGTTTCAGCCCCTCTGTTTCAGCTCCTCTGTTTCTCGCCCTCTTTTTCTGCCCCTCTGTTTCCCGCCCTCTGTTTCAGCCCCTCTGTTTCTCGCCCTCTGTTTCAGCCCCTCTGAATCAGCCCCTCTGATTCAGCCCCTCTGTTTCAGCGCCTCTGTTTCAGCCCCTCTGTTTCTCGCCCTCTGTTTCAGCCTCTCTGTTTCTCACCCTCTGTTTCAGCCCCTCTGTTTCAGCCCCTCTGTTTCTCGCTCTCTGTTTCAGCCCCTCTGTTTCTCGCCCTCTGTTTCAGCCCCTCTGATTCAGCCCCTCTGTTTCACGCCCTCTGTTTCAGCCCCTCTGTTTCTCGCCCTCTGTTTCAGCCCCTCTGTTTCTCGCCCTCTGTTTCAGCCCCTCTGTTTCAGCCCCTCTGTTTCAGCCCCTCTGTTTCTCGCCCCCTGTTTCAGCCCCTCTGTTTCTCGCCCTCTGTTTCAGCCCCTCTGTTTCTCGCCCTCTGTTTCAGCCCCTCTATTTCTCGCCCTCTGTTTCAGCCCCTCTGTTTTAGCCCCACTGTTTCAGCGCCTTTGTTTCAGCCCCTCTGTTTCTCGCCCTCTGTTTCAGCCACTCTGTTTCTCGCCCTCTGTATCAGCCCCTCTGTTTCAGCCCCACTGTTTCAGTCCCTCTGTTTCTCACCCTCTGTTTCTGGCCCTCTGTTTCAGCCCCTCTGTTTCTCGCCATCTGTTTCAGTCCCTCTGTTTCTTGCCCTCTGTTTCAGCCACTCTGTTTCTCGCCCTCTGTTTCAGCCTCTCTGTTTCTCGCCCTCTGTTTCAGACCCTCTGTTTCAGCCCCTCTGTTTCAGCCCGTCTGTTTCAGCCCCTCTGTCTCTCGCCCTCTGTTTCAGCCCCTCTGTTTCTCGCACTCTGTTTCAGCCCCTCTGTTTCAGCCCCTCTGTTTCAGCCCCTCTATTTCTCGCCCTCTGCATCAGCCACTTTGTTTCAGCCCCTCTGTTTCAGCCCCTCTTTTTCAGCCCCTCTGTTTCTCGCCCTCTGTTTCTCGCCCTCTGTTTCAGCCCCTCTGTTTCTCGCCCTCTGTTTCAGCCCCTCTGTTTCAGCCCCTCTGATTCAGCCCGTCTGATTCAGCCCCTCTGTTTCTCGCCCTCTGTTCCAGCCACTCTGTTTCAGCCCGTCTGTTTCTTGCCCTCTGTTTCAGCCCTTCTGATTAAGCCCCTCTGATTCAGCCCCTCTGTTTCTCGCCCTCTGTTTCAGCCCCTCTGTTTCTGCCCTTCTGTTTCAGCCTCTCTGTTTCAGCCCCTCTGTTTCTTGCCCTCTGTTTCAGCCCCTCTGTTTCAGCCCCTCTGTTTCTCGCCCTCTGTTTCAGCCTCTCTGTTTCTCACCCTCTGTTTCAGCCCCTCTGTTTCTCGCCCTCTGTTTCTCGCTCTCTGTTTCAGCCCCTCTGTTTCTCGCCCTCTGTTTCAGCCCCTCTGATTCAGCCCCTCTGTTTCACGCCCTCTGTTTCAGCCCCTCTGTTTCTCGCCCTCTGTTTCAGCCCCTCTGTTTCTCGCCCTCTGTTTCAGCCCCTCTGTTTCAGCCCCTCTGTTTCAGCCCCTCTGTTTCTCGCCCTCTGTTTCAGCCCCTCTGTTTCTCGCCCTCTGTTTCAGCCCCTCTGTTTCTCGCCCTCTGTTTCAGCCCCTCTATTTCTCGCCCTCTGTTTCAGCCCCTCTGTTTTAGCCCCACTGTTTCAGCCCCTTTGTTTCAGCCCCTCTGTTTCTCGCCCTCTGTTTCAGCCACTCTGTTTCTCGCCCTCTGTATCAGCCCCTCTGTTTCAGCCCCACTGTTTCAGTCCCTCTGTTTCTCGCCCTCTGTATCTGGCCATCTGTTTCAGCCCCTCTGTTTCTCGCCCTCTGTTTCAGCCCCTCTGTTTCTTGCCCTCTGTTTCAGCCACTCTGTTTCTCGCCCTCTGTTTCAGCCTCTCTGTTTCTCGCCCTCTATTTCAGACCCTCTGTTTCAGCCCCTCTGTCTCTCGCCCTCTGTTTCAGCCCCTCTGTTTCTCGCCCTCTGTTTCAGCCCCTCTGATTCAGCCCCTCTGTTTCACGCCCTCTGTTTCAGCCCCTCTGTTTCTCGCCCTCTGTTTCAGCCCCTCTGTTTCTCGCCCTCTGTTTCAGCCCCTCTGTTTCAGCCCCTCTGTTTCAGCCCCTCTGTTTCTCGCCCTCTGTTTCAGCCCCTCTGTTTCTCGCCCTCTGTTTCAGCCCCTCTATTTCTCGCCCTCTGTTTCAGCCCCTCTGTTTTAGCCCCACTGTTTCAGCCCCTTTGTTTCAGCCCCTCTGTTTCTCGCCCTCTGTTTCAGCCGCTCTGTTTCTCGCCCACTGTTTCAGCCCCTCTATTTCTCGCCCTCTGTTTCAGCCCCTCTGTTTTAGCCCCACTGTTTCAGCCCCTTTGTTTCAGTCCCTCTGTTTCAGCCCCTCTGTTTCTGGCCCTCTGTTTCAGCCCCTATGTTTCTCGCCCTCTGTTTCAGTCCCTCTGTTTCTTGCCCTCTGTTTCAGCCGCTCTGTTTCTCGCCCTCTGTTTCAGCCTCTCTGTTTCTCGCCCTCTGTTTCAGACCCTCTGTTTCAGCCCCTCTGTTTCAGCCCGTCTCTTTCAGCCCCTCTGTCTCTCGCCCTCTGTTTCAGCCCCTCTGTTTCTCGCCCTCTGTTTCAGCCCCTCTGTTTCAGCCCCTCTGTTTCAGCCCCTCTATTTCTCGCCCTCTGCATCAGCCACTTTGTTTCAGCCCCTCTGTTTCAGCCCCTCTTTTTCAGCCCCTCTGTTTCTCGCCCTCTGTTTCTCGCCCTCTGTTTCAGCCCCTCTGTTTCTCGCCCTCTGTTTCAGCCCCTCTGTTTCAGCCCCTCTGTTTCAGCCCGTCTGATTCAGCCCCTCTGTTTCTCGCCCTCTGTTTCAGCCCCTCTGTTTCTGCCCTTCTGTTTCAGCCTCTCTGTTTCAGCCCCTCTGTTTCTTGCCCTCTGTTTCAGCCCCTCTGTTTCAGCCCCTCTGTTTCTCGCCCTCTGTTTCAGCCTCTCTGTTTCTCACCCTCTGTTTCAGCCCCTCTGTTTCTCGCCCTCTGTTTCTCGCTCTCTGTTTCAGCCCCTCTGTTTCTCGCCCTCTGTTTCAGCCCCTCTGATTCAGCCCCTCTGTTTCACGCCCTCTGTTTCAGCCCCTCTGTTTCTCGCCCTCTGTTTCAGCCCCTCTGTTTCTCGCCCTCTGTTTCAGCCCCTCTGTTTCAGCCCCTCTGTTTCAGCCCCTCTGTTTCTCGCCCTCTGTTTCAGCCCCTCTGTTTCTCGCCCTCTGTTTCAGCCCCTCTGTTTCTCGCCCTCTTTTTCAGCCCCTCTATTTCTCGCCCTCTGTTTCAGCCCCTCTGTTTTAGCCCCACTGTTTCAGCCCCTTTGTTTAAGCCCCTCTGTTTCTCGCCCTCTGTTTCAGCCACTCTGTTTCTCGCCCTCTGTATCAGCCCCTCTGTTTCAGCCCCACTGTTTCAGTCCCTCTGTTTCTCGCCCTCTGTATCTGGCCCTCTGTTTCAGCCCCTCTGTTTCTCGCCCTCTGTTTCAGCCCCTCTGTTTCTTGCCCTCTGTTTCAGCCACTCTGTTTCTCGCCCTCTGTTTCAGCCTCTCTGTTTCTCGCCCTCTATTTCAGACCCTCTGTTTCAGCCCCTCTGTCTCTCGCCCTCTGTTTCAGCCCCTCTGTTTCTCGCCCTCTGTTTCAGCCCCTCTGATTCAGCCCCTCTGTTTCACGCCCTCTGTTTCAGCCCCTCTGTTTCTCGCCCTCTGTTTCAGCCCCTCTGTTTCTCGCCCTCTGTTTCAGCCCCTCTGTTTCAGCCCCTCTGTTTCAGCCCCTCTGTTTCTCGCCCTCTGTTTCAGCCCCTCTGTTTCTCACCCTCTGTTTCAGCCCCTCTGTTTCTCGCCCTCTGTTTCAGCCCCTCTATTTCTCGCCCTCTGTTTCAGCCCCTCTGTTTTAGCCCCACTGTTTCAGCCCCTTTGTTTCAGCCCCTCTGTTTCTCGCCCTCTGTTTCAGCCGCTCTGTTTCTCGCCATCAGTATCAGCCCCTCTGTTTCAGCCCCACTGTTTCAGTCCCTCTGTTACTCGACCTCTGTATCTGGCCCTCTGTTTCAGCCCCTCTGTTTCAGCCCCTCTGTTTCTTGCCCTCTGTTTCAGCCACTCTGTTTCTCGCCCTCTGTTTCAGCCTCTCTGTTTCTCGCCCTCTGTTTCAGACCCTCTGTTTCAGCCCCTCTGTCTCTCGCCCTCTGTTTCAGCCCCTCTGTTTCTCGCCCTCTGTTTCAGCCCCTCTGTTTCAGCCCCTCTATTTCTCGCCCTCTGCATCAGCCGCTTTGTTTCAGCCCCTCTGTTTCAGCCCCTCTTTTTCAGCCCCTCTGTTTCTCGCCCTCTATTTCTCGCCCTCTGTTTCAGCCCCTCTGTTTCTCGCCCTCTGTTTCAGCCCCTCTGTTTCAGCCCCTCTGATTCAGCCCGTCTGATTCAGCCCCTCTGTTTCTCGCCCTCTGTTCCAGACACTCTGTTTCAGCCCGTCTGTTTCTTGCCCTCTGTTTCAGCCCTTCTGATTCAGCCCCTCTGATTCAGCCCCTCTGTTTCTCGCCCTGTTTCAGCCCCTCTGTTTCTGCCCTTCTGTTTCAGCCTCTCTGTTTCAGCCCCTCTGTTTCTTGCCCTCTGTTTCAGCCCCTCTGTTTCTCGAACTCTGTTTCAGTCCCTCTGATTCTCGCCATCTGTTTCAGCCCCTCTGTTTCGCGCTCTCTGTTTCAGCCCCTCTGTTTCTGCTCCTCTGTTTCTCGCCCTCTGTTTCTGCCCCTCTGTTTCTCGCCCTCTGTTTCAGCCCCTCTGTTTCTCGCCCTCTGTTTCAGCACCTCTGATTAAGCCCCTCTGTTTCAGCCCCTCTGATTAAGCCCCTCTGATTCAGCCCCTCTGAATCAGCCCCTCTGATTCAGCCCCTCTGTTTCAGCCCCTCTGTTTCAGCCCCTCTGTTTCTCGCCCTCTGTTTCATCCCCTCTGTTTCTCGCCCTCTGTTTCAGACCCTCTGTTTCAGCCACTCTGTTTCTCGCCCTCTGTTTCTGCCCCTCAGTTTCTCGCCCTCTGTTTCAGCCCCTCTGTTTCTCGCCTTCTGTTTCAGCCCCTCTGATTCAGCCCCTCTGTTTCAGCCCTTCTGATTCAGCCCCTCTGATTCAGCCCCTCTGTTTCTCGCCCTCTGTTTCAGCCCCTCTGTTTCAGCCCTTCTGTTTCAGCCCCTCTGTTTCAGCCCCTCTGTTTCTTGCCCTCTGTTTCAGCCCCTCTGTTTCTCGCCATCTGTTTCAGCCCCTCTGTTTCGCGCTCTCTGTTTCAGCCCCTCTGTTTCAGCTCCTCTGTTTATCGCCCTCTTTTTCTGCCCCTCTGTTTCTCGCCCTCTGTTTCAGCCCCTCTGTTTCTCGCCCTCTGTTTCAGCCCCTCTGATTAAGCCCCTCTGTTTCAGCCCCTCTGAATCAGCCCCTCTGATTCAGCCCCTCTGTTTCAGCCCCTCTGTTTCAGCCCCTCTGTTTCTCGCCCTCTGTTTCAGCCCCTCTGTTTCTCGCCCTCTGTTTCAGCCCCTCTGTTTCTCGCCCTCTGTTTCAGCCCCTCTGTTTCAGCCCCTCTGTTTCAGCCCCTCTGTTTCTCGCCCTCTGTTTCAGCACCTCTGTTTCTCGCCCTCTGTTTCAGCCGCTCTGTTTCTCGCCCTCTGTTTCAGCCCCTCTATTTCTCGCCCTCTGTTTCAGCCCCTCGGTTTTAGCCCCACTGTTTAAGCCCCTTTGTTTCAGCCCGTCTGTTTCTCGCCCACTGTTTCAGCCGCTCTGTTTCTCGCCCTCTGTATCAGCCCCTCTGTTTCAGCCCCACTGTTTCAGTCCCTCTGTTTCTCGCCCTCTGTTTCTGGCCCTCTGTTTAAACCCTTCTGTTTCTCGCTCTCTGTTTCAGCCCCTCTGTTTCAGCCCCTCTGTTTCAGCCCCTCTGTTTCAGCCCCTCTGTTTCTCGCCCTCTGTTTCAGCCCCTCTGTTTCTTGCCCTCTGTTTCAGCCTCTCTGTTTCTCGCCCTCTGTTTCAGACCCTCTGTTTCAGCCCCTCTGTTTCTGCCCGTCTGTTTCAGCCCCTCTGTCTCTCGCCCTCTGTTTCAGCCCCTCTGTTTCTCGCCCTCTGTTTCAGCCTCTCTGTTTCTCGCCCTCTGTTTCAGCCCCTCTGTTTTAGCCCCTCTGTTTCAGCCCCTCTATTTCTCGCCCTCTGCATCAGCCGCTTTGTTTCAGCCCCTCTGTTTCAGCCCCTCTTTTTCAGCCCCTCTGTTTCTCGCCCTCTGTTTCAGCCCCTCTGTTTCTCGCCCTCTGTTTCAGCCCCTCTGTTTCAGCCCCTCTGATTCAGCCCGTCTGATTCAGCCCCTCTGTTTCTTGGCCTCTGTTCCAGCCACTCTGTTTCAGCCCCTCTGTTTCTTGCCCTCTGTTTCAGCCCTTCTGATTCAGCCCCTCTGATTCAACCCCTCTGTTTCTCGCCCTCTGTTTCAGCCCCTCTGTTTCTGCTCTTCTGTTTCAGCCTCTCTGTTTCAGCCCCTCTGTTTCTTGCCCTCTGTTTCAGCCCCTCTGTTTCTCGAACTCTGTTTCAGTCCCTCTGTTTCTCGCCATCTGTTTCAGCCCCTCTGTTTCGCGCTCTCTGTTTCAGCCCCTCTGTTTCTGCTCCTCTGTTTCTCGTCCTCTGTTTCTGCCCCTCTGTTTCTCGCCCTCTGTTTCAGCCCCTCTGTTTCTCGCCCTCTGTTTCAGCCCCTCTGATTAAGCCCCTCTGTTTCAGCCCCTCTGATTAAGCCCCTCTGATTCAGCCCCTCTGAATCAGCCCCTCTGATTCAGCCCCTCTGTTTCAGCCCCTCTGTTTCAGCCCCTCTGTTTCTCGCACTCTGTTTCAGCCCCTCTGTTTCTCGCCCTCTGTTTCATCCCCTCTTATTCAGCCCCTCTGTTTCTCGCCCTCTGTTTCAGCCCCTCTGTTTCTCGCCCTCTGTTTCAGCCCCTCTGTTTTTCGCCCTCTGTTTCAGCCCCTCTGTTTCAGCCCCTCTGTTTCAGCCACTCTGTTTCTCGCCCTCTGTTTCAGCCCCTCTGTTTCTCGCCCTCTGATTCAGCCCCTCTATTTCTCGCCCTCTGTTTCAGCCCCTCTGTTTTAGCCCCACTGTTTCAGCCCCTTTGTTTCAGCCCCTCTGTTTCTCGCCCTCTGTTTCAGCCGCTCTGTTTCTCGCCCTCAGTATCAGCCCCTCTGTATCAGCCCCACTGTTTCAGTCCCTCTGTTTCTCGCCCTCTGTATCTGGCCCTCTGTTTCAGCCCCTCTGTTTCTCGCCCTCTGTTTCAGCCCCTCTGTTTCTTGCCCTCTGTTTCAGCCACTCTGTTTCTCGCCCTCTGTTTCAGCCTCTCTGTTTCTCGCCCTCTGTTTCAGACCCTCTGTTTCAGCCCCTCTGTCTCTCGCCCTCTGTTTCAGCCCCTCTGTTTCTCGCCCTCTGTTTCAGCCTCTCTGTTTCTCGAACTCTGTTTCAGCCCCTCTGTTTCAGCCCCTCTGTTTCAGCCCCTCTATTTCTCGCCCTCTGCATCAGCCGCTTTGTTTCAGCACCTCTGTTTCAGCCCCTCTTTTTCAGCCCCTCTGTTTCTCGCCCTCTGTTTCTCGCCCTTAGTTTCAGCCCCTCTGTTTCAGCCCCTCTGATTCAGCCCGTCTGATTCAGCCCCTCTGTTTCTCGCCCTCTGTTCCAGCCCTTCTGATTCAGCCCCTCTGTTTCAGCCCCTTTGTTTCTCGCCCTCTGTTTCAGCCCCTCTGTTTCTGCCCTTCTGTTTCAGCCTCTCTGTTTCAGCCCCTCTGTTTCTGCCCCTCTGTTTCAGCCCCTCTGTTTCTCGCCATCTGTTTCAGCCCCTCTGTTTCGCGCTCTCTGTTTCAGCCCCTCTGTTTCTGCTCATCTGTTTCTCGCCCTCTGTTTCTGCCCCTCTGTTTCTCGCCCTCTGTTTCAGCCCCTCTGTTTCTCGCCCTCTGTTTCAACCCCTCTGATTAAGCCCCTCTGTTTCAGCCCCTCTGATTAAGCCCCTCTGATTCAGCCCCTCTGAATCAGCCCCTCTGATTCAGTCCCTCTGTTTCAGTCCCTCTGTTTCAGCACCTCTGTTTCTCGCCCTCTGTTTCAGCCTCTCTGTTTCTCGCCCTCTGTTTCAGCCCCTCTGTTTCAGCCCCTCTGTTTCAGCCCCTCTATTTCTCGCCCTCTGCATCAGCCGCTTTGTTTCAGCACCTCTGTTTCAGCCCCTCTTTTTCAGCCCCTCTGTTTCTCGGCCTCTGTTTCTCGCCCTCTGTTTCAGCCCCTCTGTTTCTCGCCCTTAGTTTCAGCCCCTCTGTTTCAGCCCCTCTGATTCAGCCCGTCTGATTCAGCCCCTCTGTTTCTCGCCCTCTGTTCCAGCCACTCTGTTTCAGCCCCTCTGTTTCTTGCCCTCTGTTTCAGCCCTTCTGATTCAGCCCCTCTGTTTCAGCCCCTTTGTTTCTCGCCCTCTGTTTCAGCCCCTCTGTTTCTGCCCTTCTGTTTCAGCCTCTCTGTTTCAGCCCCTCTGTTTCTGCCCCTCTGTTTCAGCCCCTCTGTTTCTCGCCATCTGTTTCAGCCCCTCTGTTTCGCGCTCTCTGTTTCAGCCCCTCTGTTTCTGCTCATCTGTTTCTCGCCCTCTGTTTCTGCCCCTCTGTTTCTCGCCCTCTGTTTCAGCCCCTCTGTTTCTCGCCCTCTGTTTCAACCCCTCTGATTAAGCCCCTCTGTTTCAGCCCCTCTGATTAAGCCCCTCTGATTCAGCCCCTCTGAATCAGCCCCTCTGATTCAGTCCCTCTGTTTCAGCCCCTCTGTTTCAGCCCCTCTGTTTCTCGCCCTCTGTTTCAGCCCCTCTGATTCAGCCCCTCTGTTTCTCGCCCTCTGTTTCAGCCCCTCTGTTTCTCGACCTCTGTTTCAGCCCCTCTGTTTCTCGCCCTCTGTTTCAGCCCCTCTGTTTCAGCCCCACTGTTTCAGCCCCTCTGAATCAGCCCCTTTGATTCAGCCCCTCTGTTTCAGACCCTCTGTTTCAGCCCCTCTGTTTCTCGCCCTCTGTTTCAGCCCCTCTGTTTCTCACCCTCTGTTTCAGCCCCTCTGTTTCAGCCCCACTGTTTCTCGCCCTCTGTTTCAGCCCCTCTGTTTCTCGCCCTCTGTTTCAGCTCCCCTGATTCTGCCCCTCTGTTTCTCGCCCTCTGTTTCAGCCACTCTGTATCTCGCCCTCTTTTTCAGCCCCTCTGTTCCTCGCCCTCTGTTTCAGCCCCTCTGTTTCAGCCCCTCTGTTTCTCGCCCTCTGTTTCAGCCCCTCTGTTTCTCGCCCTGTGTTTCAGCCCCTCTATTTCTCGCCCTCTGTTTCAGCCGCTCTGTTTCAGCCCCACTGTTTCAGCCCCTCTGTTTCAGCCCCTCTGTTTCTCGCCCTCTGTTTCTCACCATCTGTTTCAGCCCCTCTGTTTCTCGCCCTCTGTTTCAGCCCCTCTGTTTCAGCCCCTCTGTTTCAGCCCCTCTGTTTCAGTCCCTCTGTTTCTTGCCCTCTGTTTCTCGCACTCTGTTTCAGCCCCTCTGTTTCTCGCCCTCTGTTTCAGCCCCTCTGTTTTTCGCCCTCTGTTTCAGCCCCTCTGTTTCAGCCCCTCTGTTTCAGCCCCTCTGTTTCAGCCCCTCTGTTTCTCGCCCTCTTTTTCAGCCCCTCTGTTTCTTGCCCTCTGTTTCAGCCCCTCTGTTTCTCGCCCTCTGTTTCAGCCTCTCTGTTTCTCGCCCTCGGATTCAGCCCATCTGTTTCAGCCCCTCTGTTTCAGCCCCTCTGTTTCAGCCCCTCTGTTTCTCGCCCTCTGTTTCAGCCCCTCTGTTTCTCGCCCTCTGTTTCAGCCCCTCTGATTCAGCCACTCTGTTTCAGCCCCTCTGATTCAGCCCCTCTGTTTCAGCCCCTCTATTTCAGCCCCTTTGTTTCAGCCCCTCTGTTTCATCCACTCTGTTTCTCGCCCTCTGTTTCTCACCCTCTGTTTCTCGCCCTCTGTTTCAGCCCCTCTGTTTTTCGCCCTCAGTTTCAGCCCCTCTGTTTCTCGCCCTCTGTTTCAGGCTCTCTGTTTCAGCCCGTCTGTTTCAGCCCCTCTGTTTCAGCCCCTCTGTTTCTCGCCCTCTGTTTCTCGCCCGCTGTTTCAGCCCCTTTGTTTCTCGCCCACTGTTTCAGCCCCTCTGTTTCAGTCCCTCTGATTCAGCCCCTCTGATTCAGCCCCTCTGTTTCTCGCCCTCTGTTTCAGCCCCTCTGTTTCAGCCTCTCTGTTTCTGCCCCTCTGTTTCAGCCCCTCTGTTTCTCGCTCTCTGTTTCAGCCCCTCTGTTTTTCGCCCTCTGTTTCAGCCCCTCTGTTTCTCGCCCTCTGTTTCAGGCTCTCTGTTTCAGCCCGTCAGTTTCAGCCCCTCTGTTTCAGCCCCTCTGTTTCTCGCCCTCTGTTTCTCGCCCGCTGTTTCAGCCCCTTTGTTTCTCGCCCTCTGTTTCAGCCCCTCTGATTCAGAACCTCTGTTTCAGCCCCTCTGTTTCAGCCCCTCTGTTTCTCGCCCTCAGTTTCTGCCCCCCTGTTTCTCGCCCTCTGTTTCAGCCCCTCTGTTTCTCGCCCTCTGTTTCAGCCCCTCTGTTTCAGCCACTCTGTTACTCGCCTTCTGTTTCAGCCCCTCTGATTCAGCCCCTCTGTTTCAGCCCTTCTGATTCAGCCCCTCTGATTCAGCCCCTCTGTTTCTCGCCCTTTGTTTCAGCCCCTCAGTTTCAGCCCTTCTGTTTCAGCCCCTCTGTTTCAGCCCCTCTGTTTCTTGCCCTCTGTTTCAGCCCCTCTGTTTCTCGACCTCTGTTTCAGTCCCTCTGTTTCTCGCCATCTGTTTCAGCCCCTCTGTTTCGCGCTCTCTGTTTCAGCCCCTCTGTTTCAGCTCCTCTGTTTCTCGCCCTCTTTTTCTGCCCCTCTGTTTCCCGCCCTCTGTTTCAGCCCCTCTGTTTCTCGCCCTCTGTTTCAGCCCCTCTGAATCAGCCCCTCTGATTCAGCCCCTCTGTTTCAGCGCCTCTGTTTCAGCCCCTCTGTTTCTCGCCCTCTGTTGCAGCGTCTCTGTTTCTCACCCTCTGTTTCAGCCCCTCTGTTTCAGCCCCTCTGTTTCTCGCTCTCTGTTTCAGCCCCTCTGTTTCTCGCCCTCTGTTTCAGCCCCTCTGATTCAGCCCCTCTGTTTCTCGCCCTCTGTTTCAGCCCCTCTGTTTCTCGCCCTCTGTTTCAGCCCCTCTGTTTCAGCCCCTCTGTTTCAGCCCCTCTGTTTCTCGCCCCCTGTTTCAGCCCCTCTGTTTCTCGCCCTCTGTTTCAGCCCCTCTGTTTCTCGCCCTCTGTTTCAGCCCCTCTATTTCTCGCCCTCTGTTTCAGCCCCTCTGTTTTAGCCCCACTGTTTCAGCGCCTTTGTTTCAGCCCCTCTGTTTCTCGCCCTCTGTTTCAGCCACTCTGTTTCTCGCCCTCTGTATCAGCCCCTCTGTTTCAGCCCCACTGTTTCAGTCCCTCTGTTTCTCACCCTCTGTTTCTGGCCCTCTGTTTCAGCCCCTCTGTTTCTCGCCCTCTGTTTCAGTCCCTCTGTTTCTTGCCCTCTGTTTCAGCCACTCTGTTTCTCGCCCTCTGTTTCAGCCTCTCTGTTTCTCGCCCTCTGTTTCAGACCCTCTGTTTCAGCCCCTCTGTTTCAGCCCGTCTGTTTCAGCCCCTCTGTCTCTCGCCCTCTGTTTCAGCCCCTCTGTTTCTCGCCCTCTGTTTCAGCCCCTCTGATTCAGCCCCTCTGTTTCAGCCCTTCTGATTCAGCCCCTCTGATTCAGCCCCTCTGTTTCTCGCCCTCTGTTTCAGCCCCTCAGTTTCAGCCCTTCTGTTTCAGCCCCTCTGTTTCAGCCCCTCTGTTTCTTGCCCTCTGTTTCAGCCCCTCTGTTTCTCGACCTCTGTTTCAATCCCTCTGTTTCTCGCCATCTGTTTCAGCCCCTCTGTTTCGCGCTCTCTGTTTCAGCCCCTCTGTTTCAGCTCCTCTGTTTCTCGCCCTCTTTTTCTGCCCCTCTGTTTCCCGCCCTCTGTTTCAGCCCCTCTGTTTCTCGCCCTCTGTTTCAGCCCCTCTGAATCAGCCCCTCTGATTCAGCCCCTCTGTTTCAGCGCCTCTGTTTCAGCCCCTCTGTTTCTCGCCCTCTGTTTCAGCCTCTCTGTTTCTCACCCTCTGTTTCAGCCCCTCTGTTTCTCGCTCTCTGTTTCAGCCCCTCTGTTTCTCGCCCTCTGTTTCAGCCCCTCTGATTCAGCCCCTCTGTTTCACGCCCTCTGTTTCAGCCCCTCTGTTTCTCGCCCTCTGTTTCAGCCCCTCTGTTTCTCGCCCTCTGTTTCAGCCCCTCTGTTTCAGCCCCTCTGTTTCAGCCCCTCTGTTTCTCGCCCCCTGTTTCAGCCCCTCTGTTTCTCGCCCT